>NC_143013.1:206180016-206538516 GCF_055824585.1 Amblyomma mixtum
TCGCTGCAATTAGATGTTTGTGGCATCCTGGTAGCAACAGCTGTATCAGAAGAATTTCGAAAATCCGATTACCTTGGGCGCAGTGACAAAACAAATTTTCGACAGATACGAACCCATGGGGCAGCCTGAAGGTTGTTGAAAAGCGGACTGCAGTCTTAACTCCCATCCGCATGCATGATGAATCTACTTACAAACTTCCCTCTCGTAACGGGAACCGCTTTCGGAAGGTACATCAAAAGCGCTGACATATTTTTTTTGCGGTTAAATTTGCAATATAGTGCACATCCTTCACACCGTACCAGCCACCACTCTTTAGATGAACGAGCTGTAAAAACGTTCAGGCTCTTCACCTAGGTGTCACCTAAAATCTTACGCGGTCAAAATAGACAGATGTATGCCATCATCAGTCCCCATTTCTTGCCGTTACGCTAAGTGTTCTCTGCCCAGCAATCCCATTGTCTCTAACAGCCGAAAGTAAGGAGAAGAATGTGAGGAGCATATGTGATACATTACTGTGTGAATTCGGGGCATCGTAAAACTGAATATTTGATGCTCTTAATTACCTCGATTCCTAACTTGCGTGGCGGGGTGCAGAAGTAACGGATGTTGATAGATCCGTCAAAAGGAAGACAATTCATGTATCGGGACAGTCCATCATTATGGAAGGTTTTAGTTCAAGTACATGCTTTCCAAATATTTCCAAATCAAGAGTTCAGTGTGCATAAGACTGAATTCTCTATTACGGGGCTACAGTGCTAAACAGAGTTTTATATACTGACCAATCTCCATGCAAGCCTGACTTATTCGTGCGCCATCTGCCGTCTTCACACTGATGAATTGGTAGGCTGCGCACCAGATGATTAAAAATAATGGAAGAAAATGCGAAATTATTAACAAATGTATTGCTGTAAGGTATTTGTCTGGGTTAGTCGATACATGGATCAATCTGAAGGCACAGCGCACGAAGGATGAGACTAAGAATGAGACAAGCACAGTGCTGTGTTTGTCTCTTTCTTAGTCCCGTCATTCGAATGCTGTGCCCCCATGTTAACAAATGTGACCTAATCGCTTAGATGGAGAGAACCAGTGGCATCCGAACCACAAAAAAGTGAACCGAAAACGAAAGCATCATTAAGCAAGTGTAGCGCAACGAAAATGTCAATCCTGTGAGCACAGTATAAAGGAAACGGGTGCGAAACCACGCGTTAAAATGAACAAAAAATATGGCCTCTGAGATTGCGTTAGCATCGCACGAGCCCATCTAACACGCCTATTACGTGACGTCTCGCTGCAGATTAGCAGGCTTTTAAACATCGTATTATTAATTACGATAACTTGTTTTCTTCCGCGAAAAACCGTCGGTAAACATGGAAACAAATCGCCGCCATGTACTTTGCCGCCAGCTGCCTATGACACCCTCGGAGCGCCTTTACCGCCATCTATAGGTGAATCTGGTAGCCGGTACCAACCAGGCAACTTTGCAGCGAAAGCTGTCGGTAGCTGAAGCGACTACGTCGTGGAGGTGTAGGTCGGCGATTTGGTTTGTAGACAGGATTTGAAAGAGAAAGTTGGAGGGGTAGAGAGAAGGCCCATTGGGTTCAGCAAATGTGGTCACGACGCCGACGCGACGGGGGCTTGGTTGTGGGCGCCTGTGGATGCGTGCGTGCGAGCGGGCTGCCACAGTGGCTTCGGTATAGGGGCAATGTACAGAATTCACAGTGAATGCATTTTGTGGTGTCCGTTGCACGGCTAAGGCATATCTCATCGGCATATCTTATCGTTTTGTCGCCACCTTCTCCGGTTTTCACCTTTGAAACTTTGCGCTGCAGTGCAAAATAGCACCCGTGACGTCATGCACATGAATACAACAAACAGGTTCGTGGAAAGCGCGGAAGAAACAAATTTCCAGACGCAGAAAGGGCCGCATGTTCTCTTTCTGCTCCTCAGAGAAGATCTGGTAAAAGTAGTTATGCGCTGCAGTGCAAGGGAGCGGCTAATACAGCTGCGCGGCCAGTACTCGGGTGCGAGCTGCGAGGGTGCGGTGAAGTTGCAACAACAACAGTTACTTATGAGAGTTTTGCACCGACATGAGAAGAACGAAGTTCTTCTGAAGCTCCTGGTCCGTTTCAGTCAGGGCGTCGCACGCTTTTCAGCATTTATCAGTCGCCGCCTGTGTCTTGGCCAATGCCCTTGAGGACAACAATATCCCTTGAGGACAACACAAGGAGGAATCGCGCGGCCCCGTCATATTAGTCTTTTGAACGATTTTTTAGTAGCACGCTTGATCGAAACAGTATCACTGGCATAGTTTCGTGCTGGTGTCAGAGCGCATGGAAACTAAAAATCGATAGCGTAGTTAACATCTTAGGGCATATTTTTCGGAAGTAGACAATAAGCTTTTATGCGCGATGAAAGCTAAAGAAAAAGAAATTAGGCGAACTTAAAGAGCGGAACACCGATAATGACTCATCCGAGTCGTCCAGGAGTCCCATGGTATATAGAATATTCGATGGTTGCGCATATCCAACATTCTCGGAAAAATATTTTGAATATTGCAAAATTATTAGATACTGTTATGGAAACATTGAAGGCAATGGTCGATATTTCTGATATGTAACAAGATTTTTAATTTTACTTGTTTCCATTGATCGTATCTAGCAGTTAAGGCTGTCACAGAAAACCAATGAAAAACGGTTTTAACTAGAGGAAACACGTTAACAAAAAAAAATGCAAGACTGCCATGTGATGATGTGCGGATATATCTGTTGTTATACTGAAATCTTACACAATATAAAAATTACGTTCATAAGCTGTTTCGCGCTAAAAATTGCTTTCTTCTAGAATTGTTGGGACAATTCTGCACCCTACCGTATTCTGTACCGTAGCGAATTTCCTGCGCATCTACAATAGCAAGAGAACAAAACAGTTTGAGTTTAATTCTCGCAACCATTGCTCATATTCGTGTATTCGAGGAACGAGAAAAGAAAATAATCTTTCGAGGTTACTAGACAAGGGACAGTAACAAAATCCATTGCGGTTATTTCACATAGGAAATTCTATTGATTTTCTTCGACGGTAAGTCGTCGCGAGGGCCACGAATTCCCGCGTGAGAAGAAGGAAGAAGAGGTCTCCTCCTGAGCCGGAGTCCGTCATCATGGCAATGAATTTTGTTCGCGCTTGGCTTCGCAACGAGCGCAAGTCTCCAAATAGCGAGAGGTAGGCACTGCACAAGTACTTTTCTGAGTTCGATACACAGTGCTCTGGCGGAAATTGTTGCCGTGCCTAAATGGTAACGAAGCTTTCAATGGGCCGCCGCGGTGGCTCAGTGGTATGGCACTCGGCTCCTGACCCGAAAGATGCGGGTTCGAAGGCGAAATTCCAGGGGCCCATGTTTTGTGCGATGTCAGTGCACGTTAAAGAACCCCAGGTAGCCGAAATTTCCGGAGCCTTTCACTACGGCGTCGCTCATAGCCTGAGTCGCTTTGCGACGTTAAACACCATAAACCAAATCTAGCTTTCAACGGAGACACCTCGCTAGGGCACAGAGATAGAGATGCTTCGCGCTTTGCGACCTGCGTGTTAGAGGCCGAAACAAGTGTATGTACCACTTAGCTGATCAGGTGTTATGCGGTTTGCGGGGAGCCGTAGTAGCGGCATGACATTAAAAGTATTCCTTCATCAGCACTTAGCTCTATCTGTTGGCTGCCAGCAGCAAACATCGCGAACATAATCAGGCATCTTAAACTTGGAACTAAAAAAATAGAGATTTCCGAGGGATCCTGCGCGAGCATTGTGATTATCAGTTTAGACTATTCCCTATAATATGCTGCGTGCGCTCACACCAACCATTTCTGGCGACCAAAGAAAATCAATGTGATGCACCGAGGAATCAAAGCTTCCGCAGTGATCTTGACTGTTTAGCGCTACGTGGTACGTGGCGTGAGCTGCGCAAGCTAGAAGCTTTTATCCAGATTTCCCGGTCTCCTGTATAGCCAGCATGAAAGAAAGCCGAAGGCTCAGAGCCCGATTGTGTGTGTCCGACACAAGATTCTCTAACCTTAAAAGAGATATGTCGATTGTTACGAAAAAGCAATTAGCTAGCCATACATATGGGCGCGAAGGTAACTTTAGGAAATTAGATTTTGGGGAGTGAAAATGAAAAGGTGTAACAGAGCTATTAGAATTAATCGTAACACAGGTTGAAGAACGCAGGCAGTGGAGTGTTGTAGAAACCCATTCAACAAAATTACCTTTCGTCCTTGAAGGGGTACAGGAAGCTCTGTGGTTAATTGCTGAGTGGGTGAATTTTTAAGAATCCTTCGAAGCATTCGTTTCACAATGCCATTTTCTCGATCCCCTCGCGCGCGGCGGTATTTCGGGCAGGGCCTTGACACTTTCGAGCCATAGTAGCGCAAACTTATTCAATTTTTATATTTTTCTGCACTGTGAATATATATCTCACCTGTTTCTATTGTCATTCATCCTATCTGTACTTCTTAGTATTCTTTCTCTGTATCTATATTTCTGCCAGCCGCTTAAGATATCAGTTGGCGATTGCCGCGGTCGGCAACATCTTCCCCTTCATTTTTGTATTTTTGTAATATTAGACCACTACTAAAGCCACCGAAGTGGCGGAGTGGTGATGGCGCTCGGCTGCTGACCCGAAAGACGTTGGTTGGACCCCGGCTGCGGCGATCGAATTTCGATAGAGGCGAGATTCCAGTGGACCGTGTACTATTCGATGTCAGTGCACGCTTAGGAACCCAATGTCGGCGAAATTTTTGGAGCCCTCCACTACGGCGTCCTTCGTAGTCGGAGTCGCTTTGAAACGTCAAACCCCCATAAATCATTACACCACTACTACTAGCAAGGTAGGAAAGATCGATGATTGGGAGTTTCCTTTGTCTCGGACTGGACGTAACTTGGCCGATGATGATGGTGGCATGGAGTGAACGGAAATGGAAATGGTGTGGTGCTGTTGACTTCATAAAGAGCCAGTGAGCAACCTTAGATGCCCCTCAAGTTGGTGCAGGGCCGCAGTGTAGGCCATCCGCAATTCTACTAGCGCTTCAAAGCTCTCAAAAATGGCAGTTTCGAAGTGTGCCCCGGAGTCCCAAGAGTTCTGCTGGGGACTTTGAACACAATAGGACGACTGTTCGAGTGATGTACAGAGTAATTCTGTTCTTTTAAAATGCTTGCGAGGCACACACAGAAGTTATGCTGACGCGCTCTTTCTTCCGTACCGCAGCATCGTGTATGTGCTGAGGCTGAACAACCCGCTTAGTGACTACCAGGAAAACGGTGACCTGGAGGCTTACTTTTCCGGCTGGAAGCACCGGTTCAATGGAAGAAAAACCATTGCAGCCTTCATCGTGGTCGCACTGCTTATAGGAGCCGCCGTGTGCTCCGTCTTTGGAACGAACCCCGTACGTACTTCAACGTTACGTTACCTCTCGTTCACCAAACCTCCAAAGGAGAGGAGAAATAAAGGCTGAAAACTTAAGTGGTGAAGGCAAAACGGTCCAGGTCAGCCCGGTGCTGCTGAAGAGAGAGGGCTGCGGTCATGTAGGCGAAATCGGAGTTTGTCATTACTGCGCTATCCCTTTCTCCTTTAGCCTTCTTCAGGGTCTCGAGCACGACACCTCGATAGGCGTCATCCCGATCGCCCGGCTGATTCGGAGTTAAATGGTAATGAAGTAATATATGAGTGCACCACAGGCTCGATATTTGCGAACCAATGAGCTGTCCCGAAGAGAGTGAGGAGCTACTTCCTGCACTTCTAGCACGTGTGCAATACTGAGGACCTCTCACTCACATGACGCTCGGCAATGCTTTAAACTATCAAGCGCTTATTCACTCAACGCAGAAGTGGACAGTCTTGTACACTATTTACTTTTTCGAAATTCTCATGAACTAGAAGGCTACTTACCTTTAGACGTACACAAAACTGAAGCACTTGGCCCTAACTATTTCTTTCTCGTACTCAAAAGCCGATAAAGAAATAGTGATGGGTGAGTTTCGTTCAAATTCCTGTGTTGGGTGCTTGCGAGTGTTATGTGAGGTAAAGGGCATTCTTAACTTTCCTTAAAGCATAGTGCTGAGCTGCGCGCTTCATATTCCTGATTGTATTTCTTCTTTTTAAGAAAAGCTTGATGGCATCCAAGAAAAAATGCTAAACAGCATCATAAAGATGGATGTCCCTATATAACGCCGAGAGTAGACGTTGTGGATGTAGGTTTCAGCTACACTAGAGAAAAGCCATGAGAAAATTCGTACTAAACTTGCAGCCTGCACCTAAGCACCAAAGCAAACGAAAAGGCGGGAGGCAACCGTTCAATTCTCGGCGGTCGGCGGTCGAGAAGAAGAGAATACACGATAAAAATGTTTATACAACAACGCCAATGGCAACACACTACATTTAGGTATAAATAAAATACATCTATATTGTTGCTCAGAGTTGAGCGCGACAATATGCTGAGAGACTTTTAATGGAACAGGTATGGTAGAACAGTTTGAAATAAGCAAGAACTTCCTCCAGGGACTGCGACAATCCATCTACTCCAGGACACTTCAAAGGCTATCTGCAAGACGTGGGTCCTTGCACAGTAAAGCGCATTTCCCGCTGGTTTATCTCTGTTGGCGGTACCTTCATTGAGCCGGGAGCCATAGAGCGACGATTCATATGTGACAACAGCAGTCAGTTGAATGCGGGCTGTCTTACGGCAAGTCCAAACAACTTGACACGACGGCTCAGCTATCAACAAACTAGTGGCCGGCCGCTGACGCAGCAAACAATAATCGCACAAACACACACAGCTGTCGAAACTGTCTGTGAGGTGTATCGAAAAGTTGTGAACATCGAAACCTGTGAGGAACAAGGCAATGTTAAACTCTGCATACCGTACCACACTAGACCATACTGCTGTGAATCTGTAGTGTTCGTTCATTCCCCAGAGCTTCCGGCACGCCGCTTTATCGTTTCGTTTCTAATGCAAGACGCGACCAGATTTATCTCGATTGATCGCATCCAGGCGAAGCCGATTCTACGTTGTTCCAGAATGCTGCAGTAACTTTGCATGCTTTATCTCGAAAATTCGCTATGAGCGTTAAACTGAGCCCGGCCGGGAGCGGCGGGCATTCTATTCGACGACCGCCGAGCACGCTTGTTGCAACGCCGCCGCCGAGTGATGCAGTCTATTGTGGACGCAAGTCAGCCGAAATAAAGAGTTTTGTTTAAACGCCATTTTAGCTGTCTTGCTGCTCTACAGATTGAAGTCACCGCTACGTAGACTCTGACGGAGGTGCGGTGTAGCTGTCCATGTACCGCAGATCCCCTTCAAGTAGTGACACCAGCTCTCTGCGCTTCGCACTGGAGGGCGAGCCACCATTTCCCCGAGCCAGCCTCAGCGTCAACTACGGCTTCGTCACAGATGTGGACAACGATTGTCCTACAGCAGCCGTGGATGCCGCCAACATTTAATGATTCTCCTGGTTAAGACCCCGATGACTGGTTGGACCTATTTGAGCGCGTGGCATTATTAAACAGTTGGGATGATTCGACTAAAATAGGGAAAATCTTTTTCTTACTGGAAGGCTCAACACGCACGTGGTATAAAAACCACGGCTCTTCTCTAACGGCACGGGGGCTATTCAAGAGAACTTTTCAAGACAATCACTAGTGTCGTGAGGAAAGTAACAGCCGAACGGCTCTTCGAGTCCAGGATTCAGCTTCTGAACCAGCCTGTACGCGGGTACGTCGAAGAAATGAAGCGCCTCTTTCGCCGCGCCATTCCCGATATGAATGAGGAAAAGAACGTTCAGTAGTTCATCCGCGGCTTCAAAGAAAAACTCTTTGCCAGCCTCGTCCGACAGCCGCCCAAAACCATCGAGAAATTCATGCAAGAAGCGTGCACCATCGAGAAGAAATTCGACATCCCGACTCGGCAGTAGAACGGCCCTGCTTATGTCTCTGCAATTCGTCCGGACAAGATGACCACCACCAACGACAGCTTGGGGGAAGTTATCCGCGAAATCATCCGCGAGGAGCTACGACCACTGCTGCCATCCTCCCCACAGCCGCAAGCAGCGACTCTCATGAATGTTGTACGGGATGAAGTGCAACAGGCACTTGGTGCCCCGACGGCCACAGAGCCCCAGACACCCCCCGCATCCTCTCCGACCTGAACCACTTGTTCCAGAACGCCGCCTCCCTGTCTCCGCCTGCCCAACCAACGAGCGACGCTTAGGCCTCAGGAAATGCGACGCCTGGAGGACTTCCGACAATCGGCCATTGTACTTCCATTGCGGTGAGACCGGTGATTTTCTTCGTTGGTCACTGCACGTTCCGACGTATCGGTCTTTGTGGATTTGCCGTTGACGCACCGCAATCATGTTTCGGCCAATGTCCGCTAGAAATCGACGAGCACCTGCGTCGAGAGGAGTATGCGTCGAACCGTTTTTCGGTCTTATTATCGCCCGTCAGCTTCGCTGTTTTGCGTCGGCACGACGCAGCTACGCAGACGCGGTACAAGGAAGGTCTCTTAGCCTCCGTAGGGGAAACTAAACACAACACTCCCTTGATGTGAGGTTGCTCACGAGCGAAACACCGAAGATCCTCCAACAACCATACCACTGACGACGACGCCTCTGCAACGCCGACGCCGCATACGATGACAATCTCGACCACGACGCGAATCGCCTTCAAAACACACCGCCAACGGGAAAGCTTCGACGACACGCCCTACCCACGATTCACTTACACAACGAAACCCTGACTCGACGTCGTGGATGATGTGCAACTCAACAAGAGCCAAGACATCCGACTTAGAAGTGGTTATCGATGACCGAAAAGTTACCGCTCTAGTCGACACAGGAGCCGATTACTCGGTGATGAATGGAACGTTTGCTGCGCAGCTGAGGAAAGCCACGACCACTCGGGTTTGCCAACGAATTCGCACCGCAGTGGGCACACTCATTGCTCATTACGCCATCAGGACGATGCACAGCGTGAGTGACTGTCAAGAGACATACATAACCTGCGACCTTCGTTGTGCTACGGCAATGTTCCCGCGAAGTGATCTTGGGTATTGATTTCCTTAACGAGCATCAGGCGATCATCGACCTGCGATCCAAGTTGATCACGGTTTCGACGGACAAGGCCATACTTTAGGTTAGAACTCTGAAGCATCTCTTTGCCCTGAATGTCCAGGAGGAACAGTGAACGTCTCACCCCGCTCAAGCGTCATCGTCACCGTAGGCGCCATGGAAGAAAATCTCACTGAAGCCATCATGGAGGGAAAATGCAATTGCTTCTAGACAGAGGAATCGGTATCGCACATTGTGCGCAGTGGCCAAGCCGAAGTACAGCTGACTAAATTCATCGAAGAATACCAGCACGCTTTCATGGAGGGCATTCTTCTGCGACAGGGCGCCTCCGATGCACTCATCACGGACAGAGGAACAACATTAATGGCGGAACTGACGCAAGCCATCCTGCGTTACAGCCAAAGCAGCCACCGGAGGACAACTGTATACCATCCGCAGGGCAACGGACTGACCGGGCGCCTAAACAAAACTATCACCGACATGCTCACCATGCATGTCGATGCCGAACAGAAGACCGCGGGGACGTCATCCTTTAGTAAGACTGGCATTCGAGCGAGTTGGTAAAGCATGTTGAAAAATTTCCAGCGCACACAGGACAGGGACGAAGAAGAGACACCACAAGCGCTGACTCGCAGCTAAACGTTTATTCGCAAACGCAGAAAACATATGCTCAAAAGAAAAAAAACACAAAAACATCTAAACTTATGCACTCACTCTTTGAATGATAGTTTTTCTGAGCAAGTAAATAGATTAAGATTGTCTGGTTTTCCAGACAATGTCTTGACCCTTGCCTGCAGTAAGGTGTTAAAAAGAATTAAGGATGCCAACAGGCCATCACCTAGGAGTGCTGATGAAGGGAAGAAAAAGAAGGTAGCGGTTCTTCCTTATGTTCACCGCTTTTCACTTCAACTAAAAAATGTTGGCAAGAGATATAATGTGGACGTAATTTTTTCAGCCCCTAAAAATGTTGGGAGTATTTGTGCAAGGGTTGACAAGCGCTCTGGTTGCGCTGTTCGTGATAAGCGGAAAGTGCAATGTGAATCATGTAAACCGGTACATCAAATGCGAAAAAGGTGTAGTGTACCAGATTCCGCTGTCTTGTGGGCCCAGTTATGTCGGCCAAACTGGCCGTTGCATGAATGTTCGCTTACAAGAGCACAACTTGTCGTTGGGAAAACCGCCTTCTTCGAATCTTGCCATGTGTTTGTTACCAGAATTCATGACATATGTAGCATTTATTAATAGGGAACATGGGCCCTGTCAAGCCGCGCTTTTTCCGGCTTTTTGCCCTTGTTCCCGACATTGTGTACACATGATGTCAAATAAATCTGTCTGTCTTTCTGTCTGTCACTGTATGAAATGCAGGGGCTGTAAGCCTTTACTAGCTAAAACAACTGTTTTGTTTAGGCATTCTAATCAATTTACAAGAGAGGTATCAGAAGCCTATCATATCCACAAAAACCAGCCTATATGTGTTAGCGACCCATCTGTTGTCCTGAATGAACGGGAATTTTCATATCTGGATGCGCCTTCGTGATTGCACAAGTTTTGGCGTTTTTGTGTTTTTTCTTTTGAGCATATATTTTCTGCGCTTGCGAATATGCGCTTAGCTGCTAGTCAGCGCTAGTGGTGTCCTCTTCTTCGTCCCTGTCTCGTGTGCGCTGGAAATTTTTCAACACGTCATCCTGCCTTACATCGTCTTCGCCTACAACACCGCAGTGCAGGAGACCACCCAGATGGCGCCTTTTAGTCTCGTCTATGGCAGCGAAGCCACCACCACGGTAGACGCCATGCTTTCCAGCGTCACCGATGAAGGTAACGTTGACGTCGCCGCCTACTTTCAACGGGCAGAAGCATTCCGAAGACTTGCAAGGTTACGGATAAAAGACCTGCAGCGGACCAACGCCAGACGCTACATGAGAAGACGCAACGCGGAGTATAAGCCTGGAGACAGAGTCTGGACTTGGACGCCCATTCGTCGCCGCGGATTGAGTGAAATGTTTTTGAGCCGCTATTTCGGCCCGCACAAGGTGCTTAGTCGGCTGTATGGATTTGACTATGAAGTCGTGCCTGACGAAATGACTTCATCCCAGCGACGCCGCGTACGACCAGATGTTGTCCATGTCGTCCGTCTAAAGCCCTATTATGCGCGCTAAAGGAAGCTGTGTTTCCACATTCGGTGTTCAATTTTGCGGTATCCGCTTTATTTATTTCTATAAGAATTGGTTGAAAATTGTTTTTTTTAGGAAAGGAAATGACGCAGTAACTGTCTCACATACCTCGATGGACACTCGAATCGCGCCGTGAGGGAGGGGATGAAGGAGGGAGTGAAAGAAGAAATAGGTGTCGTAGTGGAGGTCTCCGGAATAATTTCGACCGCCTGGGGATCTTTAACGTGCAATGACAACGCACAGCACTCGGGCGCCTTTTGCGTTCCGCCTCCATCGAAACGTGGCCGCCGCGGTCGGATTGAAACTCGCGTACTCCTGGTCGGTTGACGAGCGCCTCAACCACTGAGCCAACGCGGCGGGTTAAATTGATTCTAGTCGCCTTGTTTGTGTTAAAGCATCGGATCGATCCTTCTTTGAGAAGGGAGTAATGCCGCGAATCTCTGCAGTGTTTGTTCATTCTTCAAAGCTGCTGCCATGCGCCACTTTATCGCTTTGTTTGTGGTGCAAGTCGCCACCAGATTTATCTCAATTTATCGGATCCAGGCGGAGCCGATTCTACGTTTTTCGAGAATAGTAATTTTGCACGCTTGATCTCGAAAGTTCGCTATCAGCTTTAAATTGAGCACTGCCTAGAGCGGTTTTCATTATGTTCGACGACTGCCTAGCACGCTTGTCGCTACGCCGCCGCCAAGTGATTGAGTCCATTTAGGGTGCGTCAGCCCAAATAATTTTGTTTAGACACTATTTTCGCTGCCTTCCTTCTGTCCGGATTATAGTCACCACTGTGTCACAATACCATACCATACCATACCATACCATACCATACCATACCATACCATACCATACCATACCATACCATACCATACCATACAATACCATACCGTACCGTACCGTACCGTACCGTGCCGTACCATACCGTACCATACCATACCATACCATACCATACCGTAACATACCATACCATACAATACCATACCGTACCGTACCGTACCGTACCGTGCCATACCATACCATACCATACCATACCATACCATACCATACCATACCATACCATGGGCCACAGCAGTGGCTCAGTGGTTATAGTGTTCGGCTACTGACCCTAAAGACGCGGGTTCCATCCCGGCCGCGGCGGCTGAATTTCGATGGAAGCGAAATTCTAGAGGCCCGTGTACTCTGCAATTGCAGTGCACGTTAAATAACCCAGGTGTTCGAAATTTACGGAGCCGTTCACTGCGGCGTGCCTCATAGCCCGAGTGTTTTTGGATGTTAAACTCCCTTAAACCACAAAGCGTACCATACCATACCATGCCATACTGTGCCATAACATACTCGTTCTTTCTTCGGGAGAGATACAGTTCCCGTTTACTCTGGGCGCTCCACGCGAGTACGCGCTACTTTTCAATGTCGAAATTTCGATTTCGCAAAGGAAATATTCGCTACAGTATTCCTCTGTGTAACTCGGAGAGGTTTAGTGCTTGCCTTGAATAAAGTTTTTTCCTCCTCGTCCTTCACAAATGCACGAGCACCAACGCGGCCTTTCATGCTCGATTGAGCGTTTCTCCGAGTGAGTGATGTGCTCCGTTCTTGCTATAGGAGCATCATCAGAGGATTAATATCATGTCATAATATTTGTCTGGAATACGAAAATACAATGAAATGAACAATGGCTTCCACAAGCAGCACCAAAGCTCATAACGATGCTTATTACCTTTAAAAGCTATATATAACGGTAAAAACAGGTTGTAAAATTGGGGCCTTAAGCAGACTAAAATTCTTTACGTTCTATACCTGAATCACTTCTTCGCTTTGGATGATGCAGGAGTCAGAACCGACAAGAAAAAACACATCTGTCGGAAGCGAAAGCCCCACACCTATCTCGGAAGCCAGGAGCTACTACGATGACCTTCGGAACCGAAGCCAAAGATCCGTCGGCATCATGGTTCGCTCGTCTTCGACGCAGAACGTCTCAGAGATGGTCAACGAGTGAAGTCTCATCAGACGAGACCTCCGCAATTTTGTTATCACTGGAAATCTTCAAGTGCAGGCCGGAGGCTTTGTTTCTTGCAGGTTCTGAAATACGAGAGCGAGTATTCTGACATGGAATGTTTGGCTTGACAAATATGTGCCAATCTTATATGTAGATAAAGACAGTTTTTAAGCGATGGACTCCAGCCTCATCAAAGTACATGCGACGATATAATGCTAGCAAAGTCGAACGGGGACATCAGCTTGGGCGACGCACTTTCGGTGAGGTGTAGAAGAGAAATCCAGTTACTGAGTTAGCGAGATGAATATGCCGAACTCTGCGTAGAAATGTTGAGATAGCAGATCATTTTGGACGGAAAAAATGTAATGCCAAGTGTTATCTAGTTCTCTCGCTCAAGCGATAACCACAGCGCGTGTACCACGCGTTTTTTCGAACTTGTCAGCGTACGCTATTGGAAACGCGCGTCCCTCTCAGTAGCGTAACGTTTTTTTGTCCGACACCACGAAAATGCCACTTGCAAAGGTTCCGTACTGAATGCCAATATATTTGGCTCAAACGAATGGTTTTCAATGCAAACAGGTGTGCAAGGCACTTTGGCGTGCCTTAAACCCCCCTTTGAGACATTAAGGTCCTTAAATCAACCTGCCAATAATATATGACAATATAAGAGTACATGATTGTCACAAAAAGGTAGAGAAGGGCCGAATAATAAATAGACAATAAGGATGAATTCTGTTGTAAATACAGAATTATGCGCTTTCTCAAAGTTCACAAGATATGGGTTCAACAACTTTAATTTAAAATTTACTGTCTGTTAGTACAGGTTTTAAGCAACGTGGTGGTGAGGCATTCAAGAGAAATTATGGATCAGTATAGCGACGAGGTTTTTAGGATGTAACTATTTAGGCATATTGCAAATATGAGCGAATAGTATGTGGCAGTTTTAAAAGCAGTCACGAGTGTAATTGCAAGGATGTACGATTGTTGCATAAGTTCTACATCTTTACTGTGAGGCATGAATGCCCTCTGATATCAACAACTGTGCTCCTTCTGAGAAATATATTTTCTCTCGATACTCAGGTAACAGTGGATGTGACGGGAAATTCCTTTTGAACACATTATCTCTCTTGTTGAATATGCGTTTGGTTTTGCCAGCCTGCCTACAGCCTGCTGCTGCGAAAAATCTTTTGTTTAAAAATGTCGAATAAACGTGAAGGTTAACATTCGCAGGATGATGAAGTTGATGTGATCATAAGCAGTAGCTGTTGAAAAATAGTTTGGGGTACAATAACTTGAACGAGGTCGAGGGTTAGGACGCCAAAAATTACAGTATAGGATTCTGGCGAGATGTGTTGAGCAGAAGTAATGTTAAATAGTTTTTTGCAGTTGTATCTCCTCTTTTTTCACCAATATATCGAGCTTTTTCATTTGGAGAGGCTGAATTTTAAAACGCTTTCAATCTGATGAGTTTTAAACCACTCTCAATGCCCTGCTCCTATTGGTCGGCCATGAACACGCCCTGATCGTCGTCAGGGCCCACCAATAGGAGCAGGGCCTTAAGTATATTTTGAGGCAGTCTTCATATTGAGAGCTTTCCGTTACTTAGCACCAGGACGGCAACCTTTTGAATCTATCTGGACGGCGACGATGCAGAGTCCAAAGAGCAGTTGCTCACATGAAGGTGTATAATCACTCATTTCAACCCTGAAAAAGTGTACACTCTTCTTATCTGCATGCATAATTCTGTTTACAATGCCATAAACATTTCCACCGTCACCCAAGTGAATATAAATAACAAAACGAGCAGAATTCTGGATCTGTGCTTCAGTAGCAAGACCATGCAGACTTTTAGAAACAAATATTGTGCACGCAGTAAAAATTGCGGATTTATAAAATGTGTGTGCAAATATATCCGATAGGAAACACACACACAAAAAATAAGCAGCTTCGTTTTGGCCCAACGGAGCTAACGTAGAGTCTGCGTGACCGTTTTCTAGAGCGCTCGAGAGGCGTCCTGCCTTTCTTCTAAATTCTAAAGCCAATGCTTTCGCAGGCAAAAGCTAGAGTGACCTACAAGCCAGCCGAGCACGAGCACTAAACTGGAAGACTATGGACTGCAGATGAATTTAAATCTACATGCTCTAGTGCGCAAAGCTCGGGTGTTCTACACATGGCTGATGCAAGTAGTGTTTTTCAAGTGATCCTGGCTTGTATTCGGGGTGGTTCACTAAAAATATGACGCAATTTTTAAAAATAGGCTTTATGAGTAGGAGCAGCGTTTCTTCTTATGGCATAAAATCGTCACCGGTAAAGTACATTAGCACTAGCTAAGACGCGCTAACTAGCAGGCTGGGTGACTAATACTACGAGGTTGTCTATTTCGCTCTTACTGTTAGTGTTCCTAATTATCGAGAGGCGTGTGCAGATTTGACAGTTTTTTAAAAATAGGGTTTCTGAGTTAGAACAGCGTTTTTTTTTTGGCATAGCAATGTTAGTGGTGCAGTACATTAGAATACAGGTAAGACGTGTGAACTAGCAGGCTGGTTAACTAATATTAAAGGGTTAAGTTTTTCGCGATTATTGTTAGGCTCCCTAATTATCGAGAGGCCTGTAGTATCCAGCAAGTATTTTCCATATCTCATTTTACAATTTTGGAACAGCCGCCGCGGTGGCTTAGCGGTTATGGTGCTCGGCTGCTGACCCGAAAGACGCGGGTTCGATCCCGGCCGCGGCGGCTGGAATTTCTTTGGAGGAGAAATTCTAGAGGCCCGTGTACTGTGCGATGTCAGTGCACGTTAAAGAACCCCAGGTGGTCGAAATTTCCGGAGCCCTCCACTACGGCGTCTCTCATAGCCTCAGTCGCTTTGGGACGTTAAACCCCATAAACCAAACCAAACCAACAATTTTGGAACAAATCTTGGCCACATCGCGCCAAACTACATGCGCTTTCTAGAAGCTTGCAGGCAAAGCAACCCCTACAGTGCTCGTAAATCGTCGAAATAGCCAAAATTTCTCGGCCAGAGCCCCGACGGCAACGGCATTTTCGAAATTCTAAAAACTGATACGGACGGCTAGACGCTTTCAGTAATCAAGGAGCTTAACAGTATTAGTAAAAAGTTATCTATTTAATATTAGTTAACCAGCTAGCACGTCTTAGCTGAATTCCGAGGCACTACACTGTTTACAATACTGTTCCGAAAAAAGCACTCTTCTAACACAAAAAACGTGCTTTTAAAAATTGTGTAAAATTTAGGGTAAACGCCCTTTACATCCTGGATGTTTGCTGCGCCTGTTTTTGTAATATTTTTAGCATAATTCTTATGTTTTCATGCAGTTTATGGTGGAACGTATTCTTTTGATGAACATTATTGCTTCTGCTGAACCGCCGCCTGTGCAGTTGTATGTTCTGGAAAGCTTGTTAGGCCTAGTTGATTTTATTTACACAAATTCTTGTTCGTCCAAGTTCATCCCGATGCTCTTTGACGACGGAATGCTTGACGCTCATTATTTCATTCATTCTAAGGTTTAAAGTGCTTGCAGCAGAAAAGAAACAAGAATTTGTGTTATTCACAGGAAGTTAAGCGTCTACAAACTGTCGATTGAATAGTTTGTCAAGAGGCGCAGCGTGGACGTTGCGATTTTTAGAAGAGACATCGTTCTGTTCATGACCAAATAAGCAGCGGGTTGGTCTTTTTCTGATGAATTATGAAAAAAAATTGATAAGCAATGGTTATGCGAAAAAGCGTGGTGTTTACTTTCTTATGCAGTGTTCGGGTTTTTATGAAAGATGCGGCGCAAAATCTCTTTTGGGATACGAAGCGCAGGCAGAACAAGACAGCATGCATTCTCTAACCAACGGCGCTCATGTGCAGAACGATGAAAGCGGCACTATCAAAGTTGGAGGGCACTGAATAATTATTGAGAGTGGCCATGGCAACTTCTAAATAAGTTTGGCATTGGTGACATATGGCGAGAGAAAAAACAAACTAGGAACGGAACAGTGCATGCTATGGAAGCTAAGTTATGCATAAGGAAAACAAAAAAAAAATGTGTCACGAAACACACTATGCCAATCTTATGGTCATTAGGAAAAGGAGAGCGGAATAGAGGAGCGATACTGTATTCGTTACGTGAAATGTCATTTTCGCTGAGAAGTGGGCCTCGTGCTTGCACTGGGTACGGCGCAGCACGCTTTAAATTTTGCTGAAACATGGTATTAGAAGCCAAGCCTTGCCTTCATCGATTAAGTGCCGACGGCTTAATAAATCTGGAAAATAAATTCGGGAAATACTTCGCTACGTCACAGGTAAAACATTCGGCGTAAGCCGTGGGTTGTCTGCATTTTCTTTCGATTCATCTTTTCTATTGTCTCTTGTTTCCTTGTCTCTTTTCTCTTCGTCATCTTCTTTGTATTTTTTTCCACCTTTCTTCTTCTTCTGCTTATCTTCCTTTTGTTCCTCTTCTTTGTTTTGTACAAATTCTAGCTTTGTGTCCCAAAATTATCAAAATACTACATTCCCTTTACATGAGTGCGTTTGTATCCGCTATGCACCCTGGCCAATCCCCCACCGTGGGTATGTGCCATTAAGCCTGAGGACATCATCATCATAATCATCACCCTCTTCTTTTTATCCTTTGTATCTTCTTCCGGTTCTCTCCGTCCATATTGCTTGCTCGGCTTCCGGATGTGTACAATGATTCATCACCTACGGTAACTACTATGACACGCTTTAGTTGCACGCCCCCTCGGGGTGGGGTCCCACTGACGGCTGTCGCCGTAAAGAACGATTTGTTTGAGCTTTCCGCGTGCATTTCCCGCTTCAGACCGCCCACTACTGCCTTGATAATTCGTTGAAGAGTTTCAGGCTGATTGAAAAGGCCAAAACGAAACGGAAACCGGGAATAGCGAAATGCATCTGGCGTGCTAAGTACGGAATTGCTCTTTTCTGCAAGTGTACCGGAGTTTAGGTTTAAAGAAAAAAATAGAGGCCACACCTCGCCACCTCCAAGCATATGAGGACGGCTATTCCGGCTGTCAGGTAGTCTTTCCCCATGGTAACTTTCAAAAAGCGATGTCCTATTAAACTGCGCTTTTCAATATGATTTATTACAATGACAAAGTCTACGGTCGGATAAAACTCTGCAGTGAACCTCCGCCCACATTCAGAACCGCTGCACAGAATTCCCCTGTGATTGGAAAGTATTTCGCTTTGGAAGCCTTTCTTCAGAAGCCGAAATTTACAAGGCAATCACTAGCCGAAATTATAAGCACAAGGATTTTGATGCTATTTTGTGTGACGTAGTGAAAAGGATAGACTGGCGTACGGAGGGCCGATGCGTAGGAAAGCCATAACCTGGTTTATGGTTTATGGGGGTTTAACGTCCCGAAACGACTCAGGCTGCGAGGGACGCCGTAGTGAAGGGCTCTGGAAATTTCGACCACCTGGATGGACCACCTGGGTGCGACGTCAGCGTGAACTGACATCGCACAGTATGGAAAGCCTTAGCATTAGACTTTCATTACTCTTTGCATGACACGACACATCACACTCATTTCTTTACATTTGCCTTTAATATACAGTTATAATTATTTGCACTTGTCTTCACTTCCTTGCACACTTTGTCTTTTATTTCATGTCTGATCTGTACTACCCATCGACACTCGGCTCTGTAGGTGGCGTGTTGGGCCACGTATTATGGCTTTGTGATTGGTGAGGTTTTCAGCCACTTCAACCGAAGGGTTGCATCCGGTGCGCACCCACCGCTCTGATATCTACGCTCCTCTTCTCAACTAACCTTCCTCGTAAATCTACACCTTTCGCGCGGCCGCCGCGGTGGCTCAGTGGCTATGGTGCTCGGCTGCTGGCCCGAAAGACGCGGGTTCGATCCCGGCCGCGGCGGCTGAATTTCTTTGGAGGAGAAATTCGAGGCCCGTGTACTGTGCGATGTCAGTGCACGTTAAAGAACGCCAGGTGGTCGAAATTTCCGGAGCCCTCCACTACGGCGTCTCTCATAGCCTCAGTCGCTTTGGGGCGTTAAACCCCATAAACCAAACCAAACCAAACCAAACCTTTCGCGCGAGTCGCCCGCCGGCTCGTTGTCGTGCCAACCAATCTCAGGCTGCGCAATCCTCCACCCGCATCATACACTCCACGACAGCTACGCTCTGGGTTCCTCTCGTGGTAGCCATCTTCCGGCCTTTTCCGCCTCGCCCTTACAAGCGAAGAAGAAAGCTTTTCTCGTTCCCCTTCGCCACCTGCCCAACTTGGGAATTTCGAGCCGGCCCGCTTGCCGACATGGACCTCACGCTACTGCTGCACATGCAGGTCTTTTTTGCTCTCGGAACGCCGGCTGTGCTCGGCCCGACCGGACAGGCGGTGTCCTCTTGCCTCATCGAGCCTGTTTCATCGGCCGCGCACGGTTGGGAGGTGACCGCCATGTCAACTGCCGTCGACAAAAATTTCAGGGGGGCGCTCTGTTGGTCTGAAGTGCGATGAGGCGAAAAATTTAAGAGCGGTGTTGCTGCTTGTGTCACTGATATGTGGTTAACATGTTAAGCTTCGCCTCTAAGAGTGGAACGCGACAGCGTCTTGTAACGCTGCCAGGATGTTTACAGAACACCATAGTCCGTTCGGCTCTACGGCTTGCTCGTCGGTGAATTGGTTTTTGAGGAAAAGAAATGTATTAGTCTCGCATATCTCGGTCGACGCCTGAACCTCGCCGTAAGAGAAGAAAGAACGATGGGAGTTAACGAAGACACCGTATTCACTAGACGCGCCTTTGTTCATTCCAAACCACCTAGCTGGCATGTTGGAAAGGAGATATATACATACACACACATCCACAAAAAAACTATTTACAGAGCACCTAGGCAGACGCTACGGGGCACAAACATGATAGTAAAATTATTAGAACTAAAAGGCCGGTAAAGATGTATAAAACCATGTAAATAAATACCATGAAAGAAAAAAAAGCGGGCATGGCGGAGTGGTTAGCGTGCTCGTCTCGCGCTCCGGTGACCCTGGGTCGATTCCCCAACTCGACCAATTTTCTACTCAGTTTTATTTATTTATTTTACTTGAAGCATCACTATACCATCACTTTAATTTGTAGCATGGTTACTAGCCGAAGTACAATTGGCCCCGTTTGAAATTCGCCCACTCTGACGTCACGACCATTTCGACCAATTCAAAAGCGTGACATTTCTGTCGACAACTCCTGCTTACAACGATGAAGTATTAAAGGCTTCAGCCCTAAAAGCGGATCACCGGTTATAAACCTTTCCAAGCTTCACTCGGACACTGATTCTATTGTCTGCGACCCACCAATCTTCTTCGACCAACAGGAGCCACGTGACTACAACCAAGCCTGCTTAAATCCGCTGCACTTTGGCTACCTGGGATTTGGAGCCGGCACGCTTGCCGGCATGCACCTCACGCTACTGTTACACATGCAGTTTAGTTAACGTTATCCTATTGTAATACGAGAACCTCTGTATGCATTGCCGGCTCCACCCATGCCAAGTGCTTGTGTTTGTCGTAGCAGACACAACCTTGTATGTTGCAAGCAGTTTCGATGATTGTGAATCGGCTGTTGTACCTAGTTCTCCTACTGCTACTTTCCGGACATATTGAGCTCAAGCCTGACCCCTTTAGTGAATGTCAAGTGGAACTGCTCAAGAGTTTATAATCGGTCCGGCAGCTATTGTGGCTAAGTTAGATACCATTGACTTGAGGATCGATAATCATGAAGCCATCATAGGGAATACAAGCAGCAAACATGATAAAGCTAGTGAACAGATTGACGCTCTCGACAAATTGGTTATTGAACAGGCAAATGCTATCTAACACTTAACGCGAAAAGTAATGGATTTGCCGAACAAGAATACCGATCTCGAAAATCGAAGTCATAGGCAAAACCTTGTCTTCTATGGCGGTAAAGACAGCAACCAATCAGAAACATGGGAAGAATCTGAGAACCTAATCAAGAGCACCTGTCAGTCAAAGCTCTGGATTGAATTGAAAACTGTACAAAGGACGCACCATGTCGGGCGTTACAATAATAAGACTGCGCGATGTATAAAAGTGAATTTTGCCTCGTATAAAGAAGAACAAAAAGTCATAAGTTGCACGAAAAAATTTAAGGGTTCTGACTATAGCGTGCAACAAGATTATTCAACAGAGAAACGAAATAATGTTCGGAAGCGACTGTGGGAATATAAAAAAATTCAAGAGGCCGACCAAAGTAAGATAAAACGAAAGTACTACAAACTTACTCTGAAGGGAAAGGCTTTTACGTGTGACAAAGAAAAACAGGTGATTGTTCCCGCGATGAAACGATGACGCCCCATTCATCCAAGGAAAAGCCTCCAACGAGATTTAGTTGCCGTAGTCGTTAACTGCAGAAGCATTGTAAATAAAGTTGATGAGTTTGCTAGTGTTCTAGAGTCTGTAAAAGCAGACATAACATTTGGTCCTGAATCATGGATAGATGCATCAATTCGTGATAGCGAGGTATTTCGGAAAGAATTCGTTGCTTACCGCAAATACAGATCCTGCTTTGGCGGGGGCGTCTTTCTGTTGGTGCATTCTTCTTTAATATCGTCATTTCTAGATGTCAATTACAATGACGTTGAATCAATATGGTGCACACTTACGCTACACGACAACTCATCACACGCTGTTCGATCATTTTATCGCCCACCCAGTTCTGATCTGAGCACGTTGGAAACACTTTATGAAATTATTTGCGAGGTTTCACAAAAACCTATTTTGCTCGGGGATGATTTGAATCTGCACTGGTGTGATGGCATGAGTGTAACCAGAACAGGTTGTGGACTTGATGTAGAAATGAAGAACATCATAGATACTTTTGGCTTGAAGAACATCATAGATACTTTTGGCTTATTACAGTACGTGCAGGAACCAATCAGGGATAAAAATGTTTTAGATCATTTCTTTTCCAACTCTCCGGCTCAAGTTAATGCTGTTCATGTTATTCCAAGCATTAGTGATCATCAGGCGGTCATTGCATCTATAAAAGCGTCGCATAATAGACAAAATAAATGTGAGTCAAGGCGGGTCTTTCTTAACGAGAAAGGTGAGAATACTAGAATGAGCGAAAAATGACTAGATCACTTGCCAATTTTTGAGTGCATTTGTGATGAGTGCGATATTAATGACTTATGGCATTTATTTGAGGAAAAAGTTTTGAACTGAGGGATGCACACGTGCCAAGTATAGATTTGGCTAGACTGAAGAAACGTAGAAAGCCGTGGGTGACTGCTAGTTTGATGAAAATGATAAGGAAATGAAGGCGTGCGTACCTGAAATTTAAGAAAACGAAACGTGAGCTCACTTTCTCAGATTACTTGAAATAACGCGTGAGCACAGGAAAAAACTGAAAACTACGAAAGAGGAGTACTTTAAAACGGTGGATGTTTAAATGGAGAAAAATCCTAAACTTTTTTTGGCATTACTTAAGGGAGTGCGGACCAGATTCATCTGGTGTAGGTGATATGGTTTATAATCAACAGATCATCTCAGGTTACTTAGAAAAGAGAACGTGTCTTAATAATAACTTTAAATCTGTTTTTTTCACCTAACGGTATCAACAGTTACCAACAATAAACAAGTTATGCGCCAACAATACAGCCAGTTGAAATAAGTGTAAGAGGGTTTCCAGCGCCCTTAGACGATATAGATGAATCAAAAGCCTGTGGGTCCAGACGGCATATCACTCCGTTTGCTGTAGAAGTGTGCACATCCCATCTCACATAATCTGTATCTTATTTCAAAAAAATATCTGGATACAGTTCATTTAAAAGACAACTGGAAAATAGCTCATGTGGTCCGAATTCACAAAGGCGGATAAAGAAAGGATGTGTCAAACTATAGGCCTATAAATAAATTGGTAATTGGTTTTTTTGAGGAAAGGAAATGGCGCAGTATCTGTCTAGCTTATCTCGGTGGACACGTGAACCGCGCAGTAAGGGAAGGGAGGAAGGTAGGAGTGAAAGAAGAAAGAGATAAAGAGGTGCCGTAGTGGAGGTCTCCGGAATAATTTCGACCACCTGGGGAGCTTTAACGTGCACTGACATCGCACAGCACACGGGCGCCTCTTGCGTTTCGCCTCCATCGAAACGCGGCCGCCGTGATCGGGTTCGAACCCGGGTACTCCAGCTCGGAAGACGGGCGTCTTACCACTAAGCCACCGCGGCGGGTAGGCCTATTTTCCTCATATCACATCAGTTTCGTAAAAATCTTTGAGCACATCTTATACACAGAAAAAATGATCCACCTGGTAAAGAATGATTTGCTAATAAAGGAACAACCTGGGTTCCACCAAGGTTTATCATATACTAGGAACTTTTTGAATTTTATCACGAACTTGTATTTGAAGTTGGCTGCGGGGAGCAAAAAGACTGTTTCGGAAAGCGTTTGACACTGTGTCACACCCACTCGTTCTCTGTAAACTAAAAATATTAAATCTGGACACAGCTGTAATAGCATGGATTCAGAATTATTTACTCGACCGTCGCCAACGTGTAGTCCTGAACAGTAAATGCTCACATTACGCTGATGTGACTCAGGGGTCCCACAGGGGTCGCTCCTGGGGCCAATTCTGTTATTAATTATTATAAATGATATTTTACTCCATCTTTCCTCAAGTATACGTCTGTTTGCAGATGACTGCGTTTTGTATAGGAAAATTAACCATGCCAATGATGTTGTTCAACTCCAAAATGACTTAACACTTATCCACGATTGGTGTCTGAAGTAGAAAATGTTTTTGACTGCGGGGAAATGCGCTCATCTCTGTTTTTCACGAAAAAAAAAACCAAAGTCCGAGCTCAGTATCGCATAAGTAATGAATCGATCAGGCAGAATTGTACATACTGATACTGAGGTGTTATGCTGACGAATGACATGCGCTCGTCTACCGAGCAGGAGTACCCGGGTTCGAACCCGGGTTCGCGTTTCGATGGAGGCGATACGCATAAAGGCTCCCCTATGCTGTGCGATGTCAGTGCACGTTAAAGATCATTAGGTGGTCGAACTTTTTCCCGGAGACGGCCTCTTGTGTAGAGCAATACCTCGCAGAAAGAGGACTCATGCTCGACCGAGAAATCGGAACTGCTGAGAGTCTTGAGAGGCAAGCAAAACCGGACCGTCCCAACCAACGAGGACCTAAAACTCAACGTCTACATAGAAGGGACGCCCATACCCGAAAAGACAACAATAAGAATTTTGGGCATGTGGGTTCAATCCAACCAGCGCAGTACTCACACTTTTACCCTACTGAAAACAACAACGCTACAAGTCGCACGCATGATCACCCGCATCACCAACAGGCGACATGGCATGCGTGAAGAAGACACACTAAAACTAGTCAGAAGCCTAGTAGTTAGTCGAATCACGTACAGCCTACCCTACCAGTGCCTCAACAAAAATGAAATACAACAAGCGGATGCCCTGCTACGCAAAGCGTATAAGACAGCACTCCGACTACCACGCAACACGTCTACAGAAAAACTCATGGCCCTGGGATTACACAACACCTTTGAGGAGCTACGAGAGGCGCAGCTTGAGTCGCAAAAACTCAGGCTGTTGCAAACAACGACAGGAAGAGCGCTCCTGCAGAGGCTCGGATACCGCGAGCAGATGCGAGAAATGTCGAGGACGGCAACGATCCCCGACGAGCTTCGCAAGACCCTCATGGTAGCGCCAATACCAAAAAACATGGATCCCAACCTCCATCGAGGCAGAAGAGAAGCGAGGGCCGAATTCATCGAGAAAACATACGCTCCTAAAGCCACGACCGTGTATACAGACGCGTCTTGGAGAGGAAGAGATACCAAAATCGCTGTAGCGGCGGTGGTCGATTCGTCTTTACGCGAAATGACCAGTGCGTCTCTCCGAGGCTGCACAGCTGCAGAGTCCGAGGAAGTAGCCGTTGCTCTAGCGGTGGCGGAGGGCTATAGAACCGGGCGGTCACTAACAATACTTACGGACTCTCAAACAGCCTGCCGAAATTACATGAATGGCAGGATAGGTCGTCACGCGCTCCGTATACTCCTCGCAGCGAGTGACAGAATTAAAAACCGGGAAGAACAAAACGACAAGATCCGACACAAAATTGTGTGGGTACCGGGGCACACGGGGGTGGCAGGGAACCGAGAGGCCGACAGGATAGCTCCAGGGTACATTACTTTCCGAGCTTCCGACGAGACCGCGGAACTCGCGCCAGCACCCAGGGAATACTCGGTCATACTACAAAACTATAGAGGCAGAAGAATGCGATATCCCCCACCGCACAAATCTCTCAGCAGAGAGGAAGCTGTCACTTGGAGACAATTACAAACAGGCTCTTTCCCAAACCTACATATACTAAACAAAATGCACCCTACGATATACACGAACAAATGTCCCTGGTGCGACGAAAAACCTACACTATACCACATCACATGGGCCTGCCAAAACATAGACGTGGTCCCCAAAATACAAAACCCGAGTGCGGAGCAGTGGGAGACTCTGCTGTCCAGCGACCGCTGCGAAGACCAACAAGGTCTGGTACAGCGAGCTCAACGGGCGGCAGTGGCCAGCGGAGCCCTGGACTGAGGGCAACCGACCACTGATTAGAGGCGGACGACTTCGACAGAGAAGGCTCCTGGGGGTAGAACCAAGACGTCTCTGAAGATGCCCCCAAACCGCAGGAAAAACCATTAGTGTAAATAAAGTTTTCCCTTCCTTTCCTTCCGGAGACCTCCACTACGGCACCTCTTTATCTCTTTCCTCTTTCACTCCTGCTTTCCTCCCTTCCCTTACGGCGCGGTCCAGGTGTCCACCGAGATCTGTGAGACAGATACTGCGCCATTTCCTTTCCTCAAAAACCAATTTAACCAATTTACCTGTTCCTGGAATACTCATGTTGGTTATGTGGTTACCAAAGCCGGTAGGGCGCTGAATTTCATATAGCGAAGTTTAAGGCGTTCGCAGCCAAACCTCAAGAAAACTGCTTTTCTTTCTTGTGTTCGACCTATCAGAGAATATGCGTGTATTGTATGGGAGCCTGCACATAAGGTATTAATTGACAAACTCGGGAAAATTCATAACAGAGCAGCAAGGTTCGTCTTGGGCAGGTACGGGCGAAGGGATTGTTGTACAGCAATGAAAAAAGAATTGCAATGAGAACCACTCGCTTCCCGTAGAAGAAAATTGAGGCTAAAATTGCTGTACTTAATAATTCATGGAAAAACGAGGACTGATTTTGAAAGTTATTTTAAACAACCCTTGTACGTTTCTGAACGATATGACCATTCTCGTAAAATTAGAGACTACCGTACCAGGACAAACTTGTTTGCAAATTAATTTTGTGTTAAAACAGTGCAACAGTGGAACCGGCTTTCCGAAATGCAAGTGTGCTCTGCAAGTGAAGAAGTATTTTTTGCCAATCTGTAAGCTCCCTGCTATAACGCCTTCGGGCAATGTGTGGCAACTGTTGAATAAAGAATAAAGAAAAGCACGTGGTCCTTGGAAGCTTCAAGGAACGCCGGACGCCGGACTAATTTTGCCGCCATAGAGGTTCAGATTCCAACGTATCAAAACTACAAGGCTGTTTTAGTTTACTGCTCTGACTACTCACTGGAGTAATAAGGAGGCCGCGGACAATGCTGCATTGTTACCAGCTGCTGCTCATTTAAAGCCGTAAATATCCCAGGAAAAGACTAGTAATGGTATAAGACAAGAGATGCGCAGAAAAATGAATGAGCGTCGTGGATCTTTGCATAATTGGTATAGTAACTGCATCTCACGTGACATTCACATAGCGTTCGAACACGCAGGAGGCTCTCTATCTCACGAAGTAAGTGTTGGCCTTGCTGAGGTCTGCTGACGTCCTGGTGTCTGCTGATGGTCTTGTTGATATCTGTATTTATATGGATAAAGGAATCTTATATCTTCCATCTCTCTACCAGCTATGTCGCATTCCTCAGCGCCTCGTCAACTGCTATCAACTCATCAGTTGTAAATGACGCGTTGTATAGAATGCGGCGGCAGCGCGCTCATTTACTGCGGTGCAGAAAATTTTGCAGTATGATTCATTGTTGTTGCGCACAGATGCATCGTGAAAATTGGGAAATGACAAAAATAGTTTTCGCACGCGTGCCTGAGCCTGAGTGCACAAATTGCTAAAATTGGCTTTTGTGCTTTTTGCAGTATCGGTAACAGAAACCTGCATTGGGAACATGTCGGGGGGATGCTGTTGGTAGCGCATAAGAACAGTGTCCGACGACCATGTCTCTATGGAAGCAAAACCGCCGTCGAGCTCAACCAACGTCTACACAGCAGTCATATCACGAAAGCTTGTCCCTTCGGGAGCCGATGAACTTATTCGATATGATGTGGCACCCGATAGCGTTCTAGTAGGCTTAGTGAAAGCTGCATTTTGTAGGAAAATAAATTGCAAACTAAAGGCTTAACGTCCAGGAACGAGCGATGGGCTATGGGGGATGCCGTAGTGCGGGGCTCCGGATTAATTTAGACCACCTAGGACTCCTTGAAGTGCACCGACATCGCACAAACAGGATTGTTTTTCTATTTCTTCGACATTAAAATGCGACCGCGGAAACGGGGTTCGAACACTTGACCTCGGAATCAGCAGCCGAATGCCTAAGTTACTGAGCCACCGCGGCGAGATTTAAGAGAGTAACAGGGGCCGATTGAGCCGGGGGGGGGGGGGGGGGGGCAAGCCAACGAATAGTCGGAAAGGTACAGAATGATCACGTTTCACTTCAGCATACAAGGGAAAGAAATTATCTTAAAAAATCTCCTATGCTCCAAGGTTTCGCTGACTGCCTTCTTCCATCATTTCAATTGAGTCACCTGGGCACTGGGTACAAACAGTCTGGGAATAGCATACACTAAAGCAGATGATGATGATGATGATGTCCTCAGGCTGAATGGCACATACCCACGGCGGCGGATTGGCCAGGGTGCATAAATGCAGGACAAAAACTGGAACTTCGACTTCTTCAAAGAGTGATCAGGCGATATTCATTACGTGGCTTCGCCTTCTCAGGAAGAAACAGAAGACGAAGAAAGGTCCCGAGCACCATAGTCACAATGGCGGCACAACCTGACAAACCGCTGCGGAGCATCCTGCGTGGGTCACCGAAGGCGCCTCCTGCGAGTGGTGCAGGCCCTATCCCAGTCGTGGACATTGACGCTGGCAATCGCAGGCACGATGACTCGCCTCCCGTAAAAGACTGGTTCGATCTCAGCCAACCGGGCCACCAGGCCGCAGCGGCGTCGTTCTTCATGTGCGTTCTCATCAGCCTCGCCGTACTAGTGTTGGGCGCCTCCTTCTACTTCAGCGGCGCAGCCGGTGAAGGGGCAGAGACGCCTCCCGCGGAACCAGTGACTATCACAGCAGCACCCAACGCCACCGAGGCAACTGAGAGAGCGCAACCGCAGCGTGGTGTAGGTGAAGTCACATGGAGCAACGAAGAAGGCAGCGCCGTCAGTGGTACCGACGAGGTGACATGGGACGACGACCTACCTATGTCCGTTAACGAAAAGTAGCATGCCTCGCTGTTGTGAACTGTCACGAATTGTGCCAGCAACTCGCAGATATTACTCTGTCATAAGTGTGATGAGCCTTAGCTGCAACTTATGTCTACTTAGAGCACTGGAATAACTTTAATGATTTTGAAGCAATATGTCGTTAAAAAACCTCGATAGTTTCCTGGTTGTCGGAGATCATTATTTAGTTGCTTTCTGGGATCACTGCAGGACGTGCAGCTTGAGTTCTAATAAAAAAACGTGGATGATATACAGCCGAAAAGTAAACTTCACCATAAATATATTCTTGCTCCTGGCATCTGACTAATCGTGAATGTGGCGTTTTTTTTTTATTAGCGAGGGGTCCGCATGCCGACGGCAAAAGCGCCCGTTTAGTGTGGTTTCGTCGAAGATGAGAAACTACAGGTGGTCAAAATTAAGTCCAATCTCAATAACGGCATGGCCCACAATGTACCACTGTCGAAAGCCTGGTAACAAAAAAGCTAGTAACTTGCATTTTCAGAGAATTGAAAAAGTTGCTCGCCCCAACTCCTCAGCCGTCCCCCCCCCCCCCCCCCCCTCTCTAAAAGGAAACTAAAAACAAATAACATAGAAATGTTTTTCTGATGTAAAAAGCGTAGGCGGAGGACTTCGTGCAGACGTGTTACAAGGTTTTCTTTTCTCCACGAGGTTGGATGTGGCTCAGGTCCAATTAGCGCTGACTGAAAAGTCATCGACGTAACGGAAGCCCTTTGTGACACCAACCGGTGGCAAGGATCTTCCTTGTTAGACGGTGCACGAAGCTAGAAGAAACCTTGCCACCCCACGATATCACAAAGTGCTTCCGTTAGGTCCATGACTTTTAGTCTATGCTAATAGGAGGACCCCGACATTGTCCAACCTGGTAGAGGAAGCTTCAGAACAGTTCATAATAGTCCACGCAGGGCTGACACCTACCCATGAGGTCACCTCAAACAGCAACTTGCAGTTCCTTACGAGACTAAGTCCCGAACCTCACTTGATTTGATGGTACAGAACACGCAGTGAAAAGGTCTTATCGCCGTATGACTCTGTCCACTCAGAGCTGATTAAACGAAACATAGCGATGACAGTGTTCGAGTAGGCTATAATAAAGTATAGAGGAACGTCTTGTTGGGCTAGTTGGTAATTGTACAACTTTCGTTAAAGGCGCAAAACACACATAGACACAATGAAGGTAGACGGGTGATGATCCGTCCCGTCTACCTTCCTTGGGTCCGTGTGTGCTGCTTTTCTTTACCCATACATGTATAATAAAGTCTTGCAGCCGAAATACACAAAGTAACTTCAGCGCGCAGGCAGAAGGATTAAAGAAAGCTGGATACCCAACATCACTGCTTATTTCAGTAGTGGAAAAAGTGCTGAAAAGACCAGTTAAGCAAGGGACAAAGGCAAAGCGAAAGAGGATTCGAGGCTAGTAGTGAGGCCGTTCATTCATGAACTTTCACAGCAACAGAACATGTGGCTGAAAGGCATGATGTGCAAGTCTTTTTTCGGCACCAAGAACATTGAAAGGACTTTGCGCGAAACTGAACGCAGAAGACAAGCCTAAGGAAGAGGCATCTTGTGGTGTCAAGCACACAAGAAAGTTGGTTGAATGCTGCGTACGAGTTGCTTTTAAGGTACCGCTTTTATCCGGAGGAGCTTATGCGGGTGAGCCTTAAAAAAAAGGCTTAGGCAAAACAAGCGCAACTGGGGCCTGATAAAAGCAGGAAATTTTGCGACTCATTGCGCCAGATGCGACAAATGCCCACCTTAGTGCCATTAGGCAGCTGTTCTCAAAAAACGAGAGGCAAGCTAATAAGAGAGCTTTAGAGAGCTAACGCATGAAATCGGGAAAAGAAGGGCCATGTGTAAACACCACCTCTGTTACACTTTCGAGAAAAGGAAACGGATGCTTCAAAAAGTCAAATGAAGTAGAATAGAGCAGCTGGGAACGTAATGAATGAAACGAATTGTGCTTATTGATATTGCCGCCAGGTGTCCCCGGGCGGCGCCGAAAAGACGAAGAAGTGAGGAACTCGCGTGCTCTCGGAGCTGGCACTCTGCTTCTCTGTTTGTGGCCTGTGCCTAGCCTGTGTGATTAAGGACCCATCTGTGACATTTGTGGTGGAGGTGCGGGGTACAAAGCTCTTTGCCTACAAAGAGCTCAAGTTTCTTGGCCATGTTGTGAGCGCCGACGGTGTAAAACCCGACCCCGAGAAAACTGCCGCCGTAGCCGAGTTTCCCCGTCCTACTACAAAGAAAGCGCTGAAGCGCTTCTTGGGTTTGTGCGCTTACTACCGCCGTTTTATCGCGGACTTCTCCAACATCGCTGAACCCTTGACCCGCTTAACGCGTGAAGATACACCGTTCGTCTGGACTGCCGCGCAAGAGGCTGCTTTCACAGAGCTGCGACGACGGCTGCACACTACCCCTGTGCTTGCTCACTTTGATGAGCAGGCTGCTACCGAGATACACACCGACGCTAGCAATATTGGGCTTGGTGCCGTCCTCGTTCAGCATCAAGAAGGCGTGGAACGTGTGATCGCGTATGCGAGTCGCACACTCTCGCGCATCGAAATCCACTATTCCACCTCAGAAAAGGAGTGCATCGCCGTCATCTGGGCCACGATGAAATTTCGGCCTTACATCTACAGTCGCCCTTTCAAAGTCGTCACAGACCACCATTCCTTGTGCTGGCTGACCAATCTCCGGGACCCATCAGGCCGCCTGGCACGCTGGAGCCTTCGCCTTCAGGAATTTGATTATACAATTGTCTGTAAGTCCGGACGTAAACACGAAGATGCCGACACGCTCTCGCGCGCACCCGTCGAGCAAGCTGATGACAGCACAGAGGACGACAATCGTTTCCTAGGTGTGGTCAGCAGTTCGGACTTGGTGGCAAGGCATCGTGCTGACGCTGATCTGCGGTCTGTCATGAATCACCTAGAGGGCCATGCTTCCAACGTACCTCGACCCTTTTCCCGCCACCTGTCCTCTTTTTGTATTCGCAATGGCGTACTCTACAAGAAAAACTTACGTAACGGTGACCGGACCTACCTCCTAGTCGTGCCATCAGACCTCCGCGACGACATCCTTTCAGCGTGCCATGATGAGCCCACATCTGACCACTTGGGATTGGCACGCACGCTCGCCCGAGTGCGTCAGGCCTATTATTGGCCTAAACTTGCAGCGACCATCCATCGCTACGTCAGAGGTTGCCCTGAGTGCCAGCGTCGTAAGTCGCCACCGCTAAAGCCTGCAGATTTGCTCCATCCAATTGAACCACCTCGCACACCTTTTGACCAAGTCGGCATTGATCTTCTGGGCCCAGTTCCTGTATCAGCATCTGGCAATAAGTGGATTATAGTGTCGACTGATTATTTGACGCGCTATGCGGAAACCAAGGCGGTGCCGCGCAGTACATCCTCGGAAATCGCGCATTTCTTCATACACCACATCGCTTTACAACACGGCGCTCCGTCTTCCGTAATCACCGACAGAGGCACTGCGTTTACTGCACAGCTCATGCACGAGGTGTTCCAGCTGAGTCTCACGACCCACCGCAAGACTACTGCATACCACCCGCAGTCAAACGGGCTCACGGAGCGCCTCAACAAAACCTTAGCGGACATGCTCGCCATGTACGTGGATGTACAACACAAGACCTGGGACGAGATCCTCCCATACGTGACGTTTGCCTATAACACGGCGCTTCAGGAAACGACTCGCTTTACGCCGTTTCGCCTCGTCTACGAGCGTGACGTACAGACAATGCTCGACGCCATGCTTCCGTGCGCCCCTGACGACCAGGAGCTCACGTCGGACGCGGAGGAGTTTACCCGGCACGCAGAGGGAGCCCGGCAACTGGCCTGTATGCACATCCGACGGCAGCAGACCACGGATGCACAACGCTACAACCAACGACATCGACACGTAGAGTACCACCCCGACGACAAAGTGTGGGTATGGACCCCAGTACGTCGCCCAGGCCTGTCGGAGGAGCTCCTGAGCCGCTACTTTGGACTGTACACAGTGTTGCGCCGTATCACGGATGTGACGTATGAAGTCCTCCCCGATGGCACTCTACCGAGTTCGCGCCGTCGACCTCAGCCTGATGTCGTCCACGTACTGCGCATGAAGCCTTACTGTACCCAGTAAGAGATGAAGCCTCTTCCGCGTGTTCTTTTTATTTGTACCTGCAGCCGTTGAGCGGCATGTGACCGTTTGTTCACTTGCTTTTCTTCCTCCCGTTACCTCAATGTGCGCCCACGTTTTTGCTTTCTTTTTTGGGGGAGGGGGAATAATGCCGCCAGGTGTCGCTGGGCGGCGCCGAAAAGACGAAGAAGTGAGGAACTCGCGTGCTCTCGGAGCTGGGACTCTGCTTCTCTGTTTGCGGCCTGTGCCTAGCCTGTGTGATTAAGGAACCATCTGTTACAATATGATAACAAAGATGACGCCTTAACTGTGTTTTGGAGTTTCGTTTTCACTTGAAATGCTATATACGTATTTATTTTATTTTATTTATTTATTGAAGTACCGTAAAGGCCCAGCAGGGATAACTACGAACACGATAAGAGATGCCGTTGTCAGAGTTAGCCAGAATAACAAATAAAATGGCAAGTAAGCTGGAATAAAATTAAAATCGGCAAAAAAACTCCAATACGGTAACACAACTGGGATAAAACGAAAGAGAAAGAAAACAATGGCGTCATCATCATCAGCCTGACTACGCCTACTGCAGGGCAGAGGCCTCTCCCATGCCTCTCCAATTAACCCTGTCCTTTGCCAGTTGCGGCCACCATATCGCCGCAAACTTCTTAATCTCACCTGTCCACCTCACTTGAGCAAACCAATTAACAATGGTGTCAGGAAGTTTTTGAAGCCAAGCGCACAGTGCATGACAGCCTAAATCTAGAAGCTGAAATTAATCTAATCATGTATGCACAGAAACTAAGAAAAGTAACTAGAAAACCAAATAACAAAAGCAAAAATCTTGGGGAGCCACCGTGACAAAGACATGCAGATGGTAACAAAAAAGCATGAGAAAGAAAATCTGTACATTACATGACAAAATAGCAGAATTACATTACAAAGCACACAAAAAAGCTAGCAATGTTGTTTGGAATGCTGATGAATCGGTTAACACGGCGATATTAGGCGGCAACTCATTCCATTAGTTTATATGTAAATTTAGCTGTACATTTTGGCATTTTTTTGCACGTGCGAAAGTTGGGCAGACTTTCTTTGCATGGTCTATGCGAGATGAAACGTGAGGAGCGGGAAGAATATGGGAGCGAGCGAATTCCGAAACACGATAATATAAGGTATGAAAAAATAATCGGTCAAATTTCCTCCGGGTCGCAAGAGATGACAGGTTGAAATTTTCTTCAAGTAATGATACGCTTTGAAATCATTAGTACGATGATGAAATGAACCTTGTTTTTTTTTATTCGAGAAGTCTGTTCTGAACAAGACAGAGAAGACTGGAAAGGAAGTCCTGATAAGGATGCCATATGAAAGAAGCATATTGCATAGATGGTCTGAACTATCAAGTGTAAGCGTGATATCTTGTGGTAGAATTTTCAAGGTGTGAACGGCGTCTAAGCATGCCAAGTTTCCTAAATGCTTTGCTGGTAATGTGATCTATGTGAGTATTACATAAAAGTTTAGAATTAAAATGAACTCCTAGGTATCTTGAGGAAGAGACATGTGCGACACATCTATTGTTTACTGTGTAAATGTTACATAACGGTCCAGGAACAGGAGAGAATCCGATGCGTTTAGCTTTTTCTGCATTAATTTCCTGTTGCCGAGTACGGCACCATTCAGTTGGAATAAAATTTCAGTTGACAGTTTGCGCATGCATGTTATGCGCTGTTTACCCCTTGTGTTTAAGTGTTCTCGAAAGCGCAGTAATGAAAGACCACGATTCCCATGACACCGGACAAGTACCCTCCAAGCAGCACAGCGACCATTGAAAAAGGCAAGCACTGGTTTCGCTGGGTTCTATCTTGAGGAGGGCTCGCTCTGAAGAGCGGCGACGAAGATGAAGTTAGAAGGGTGGCGACAATGTCCGAGTTAGGACACGACAACGAAAGCAAATTGCCTCCTCCCGAGAAGCATCAGCGCCACTCAAGTGACGGCGGCTACTGCAGCGCTGAGCAATGGTCCGTCATGCTGGACTTCCTCTGCGTCCACACAGGCTTGGGACGAGACACCAACGAGCTGCGGCCCGAGACGCGGCAGCGGCTGTGGTCTGAGATGACCAGCCTGCTGAATGCATTGGGCCCCGCCACCAGGTCCCGTGAGGAGTGGCGACGATACTGGCAGAATCGCGTGAACGCCGCTAGGAAACGGGCCTCCGAAATGGCCACGACAGAAATCAGGTGAGACACTTCGAGTGAGACACCCCGTCGTGCAGCAACTTTTTTTTGTTATATGACATGCTCGATTAAAGGGTCTGCATTTTCTGGATTTGTGGTTAATAGTGAATTGGCCAGAAAAGCAACTGTTCGGGCTTGTTGCTGCTTCGTGACAAAAAGTATTGCGCCTAAAACCGAACGACATTAATAAATAGCGCAAATGCCACGCACTCCGCTTCTTCGCTGCCTTTCAATCCTTACAGTATTCGAGGTTATATCGGCGGTAAGCGAAGTGTAAAGCAAGGAAGTACTTATGAAAGTAGACCCGATACAAAAGTGTTCAGTTTGCAAATGTCTTCTTTCGCCCGGTATTGGCGCATTGAAAACAGGCGTACAGCTATAAATTTTTGATGTGAAAAAAAGGCCTTGTTCTATCCTTTCAAGCACCTTTGGTCTTCATGGTGCCGCGACTAGTCCACTATGACGCTCGAAAAAGACAGCGGGGGCCGAAGACTTTTGACACGATTGTGCTTGTGAAAATGAGCGAAAATGAATGCAACTTCAGGAAGCAGAGTATATTATAGTTCTGTTAATAGTAATGTTGAGTGAAGTTGCTTGGGTTAAGTGAAGCCAAGTTGGAACTGCTGTGGACAAGTGCTACACCAAGGTAGCCAGAACCTGTTTTGGTGAGAGCGTGCATTCTCTACTCTGGTCGTTGGTTTTAGGTCGCACGCCATGGCTGCTGAGAACCAATTTACTGGACATTCTTTGAAGGGTGAGGGTTACGTTGTCCTAGAAGCCTTGCTACCCTGCATACGCCGTGCCTGACAATCTCTAGCGTAACTGAAACTTGCAAAAAAGAGCATACCAACCTAACGAATAAGAAGGGGGATGTAAGGACAAAGAAATTACGGAATGATTAACTTACTAGCCGTAGTTTACAAATTGCTAACTGCTGTAATCACTAATTGAATTAGAACCACTTTAGAATTTAGTCAATGAAATTACCAGGCTGGCTTTCGGAAAGGTCACTCGACAATAGACCTTATCGTAACATATCATAAGATATCATGTCATTCTTGTCATAAGACAGGAGATATAAACACGCACAGAATATAATGAAATCTTCATTACGAGAACAATTTTATCCAGTGGAAACCGCAGAAGCCACGAAGGGATTGCGTAAGCAGAATGTAGAAGGGGCGTATGTAAAAGTACTGAAAGATACCTCCAATTCGCTGATGACACCTGTAACTTAAGAGACGAATTGCAAGACGTGAAAAAAATTTAGATAGGCAGAAGAGACTGATCGGCCTCAAAATTATTAAGCGTAAAATTAAACCATTGTCAACTGTCTTGGAAGGGAACATGAGATTCAGATAGGCTGTAAAGTACTGGAAGTGATAAGGGAATGTATATAGTGTCTGTAGCGTTAGCATGCATGCAGTGAGCGCCGAGAACGACAAGCACGTTTGGTTTCTCGATCGAAAGCCCTTTCATGACCCGGTTATTTTCCCACGGCGCCCCCAGCGCGAGGCCCCTCCGTGCAGCATCATCTTGAGGGCCTTGCTTAATCTCCCGCGCGCCGGAGGATCGCCAACTCTGCCGTCGTCGGCGGTGCCGCGGGCCGCGTGACTCGCAGCGTACAACACATCTTCTTTTTCTAAAGCTTAATTTCTTGAATTGGCTTAATTCTACGATCGCTTCGTTTCTTGTACAGCTCTTGGGATGACGCGATGTTGTGGGAGGCTTCTTGGCTTTCTCTTTGCTGACAAGGTTTCAGTCGAACTTCCGTTTGTTCGGGCATTTGCGACTGACGATGTTGTTCCGCGCCACGCAGCGGGGCCTGAAAAATTCTATTCCTTCTCACATTGACCCTGCTTGTTTCCACAATGTAGAGCCTCGGAAACCCTGCAGAAGACACGCCCGACAGTGCGATTCATCTTTTCTTCTTTTACCGCCATAGTTTCACTTGGCTCTAAACTAGAAGCAGGCGTGCTCTACGTCTTCTGTTGTAATGTTTTTTTGTTGGACTGCTCTCCATCGTTCGCACTCTTGCAGGGCCTGCCTGTCGATTAGCGCAAGTTCCAGTTTGCTGCTTGCCATGAGCAGGGACTTTCGCAGCCTTATCTCCATTAACATTTCCGCACGAGAAAAGCCGCTATCAAGCGCGCTTTCTACTTCTTGGCCACGCATACTCCTCCTTCTTGACCATGCGTACTCCAGCTTCAGTGAAAGCGTTGCTTTGAGCAAATCTAGCTAGAGTTGACATACTCAAAGCCCCATTCCTCCGCAAACTGGTGGAAAGGGGAGTCGATTATTCTGTTGAACTGAGGCCCTTTATCGCTGTACACTTGTACAGGTGTCCCATACCTTGCGAAAATGAACTTGACTTGTGTTATGACTTCTGCCGCAGTCATGTTTGACGATAGGGCAACTTCAGATTACCAGGATTAGTAGTCAGAGACCAGGACGTAAACTCTTCATCCACAGTGGAACAAATCCAGGCTACTTTTTTCCATGATCACTCAGAAAATTCTGATGACATAAGTGGTTGATGCCTGTGTGCTTGCTCTTTAGTACACTGTGTACACTGGCGAATCAGTTTTTTAGATTGTATTTAAATTCCCAGCCACTGAAGAGACCCGTCAGGGCTTGCTCGGCACTTGAGGATTCCTTGATGGCCCTGGTGAATCCTGTCTGGGATCTCTTTGAGCATTACTTGCGGAATGGTGATCCTAGATCCTTTCGTTACCAGTCAGCTCTCAACTGCGATGTCTGACCTGTGCTGCCAATCGTCTCTACATTCGAGTAGAATTTTGTATCGGTATGGTCATCCATCCGTGCAGTACTTGCTGCAGATTTCACACATTGGATCTTTTGTTTGCAGCAGTCTGAGTTCCGTTTGTTTTTCTCTGTTGTTGGAAGATTGGGAATGGTTACTTCTACGTAGGATGGAACTTCTGCTTCAAGATCGCCGCTATCCTGTTCAGGAAGTGGCTGTCGGGAGAATTTGCTAGCGGCAACAAGATCTTTGCCAGGAGTTGTAACTTTGTCGTATGAATAACGCACCATGCGCATCATCATTCTCTGTAATCGAGGAGTAATATTAGCCAGGTTCCTGGTCCTAAAAATAGGCAAAAAAGGTTTGTCCTCGGTTTAAATTCTGAAGCAATAGCTGGTGACGCCCGAAACCTTTCGCATGCTTTGTTCACTACAAGACCACCTTTTTCGATATGTGCTCACCTCCTTTCACTCTCTGGCAGAGAGCGAGAAGCATACGCGATCGCTGGTATCCTCCATCTCCCATCTTTTGTAGCTGGATTGCACCGAGTCCAAAAGATGATGCACGTTCAGAGACCACTCTGTGGTTTTCTGGGTAAAACAATGCCAAAACTGCGCTTTAAATTAGTATTTTCTGTAACATTTCAAAACAAACTTCTTTGGGTGATTTGCTATTCCTAAAAGCTTCTCAGTTCTTCAGTGTTAGGGGACTTCATGTTCACTATTGCTTGCGCTTTACCTGGTTCGGGACTGATCCCTTGGCGGTCTACCAAATGCCCCCCAAATTTTATTAGTTTATTTTGAACTTGCATTTACCTTCATTGAACGTGACACCCTTTCTCTGCAATAACTGGAGAACTTTTCCCAGTCGAGCATTGTGCTGTGCTTGAGTCCTGCTATAAAGCAGCATATCGTCAATTTTGCACACTACTCCTTCTGTGCCATTCAGGAACTCTGACATCGTCTTGTGGAAGAATTCAGCTGCAGAAATAATGACAAATGGAAGCCTCTGAAATCTAAATCTCCCGAATCGTTGGTAAAGGTCGTCAGGTTTCGTGACTATTTTGCTAGATCGAGCTGTCAGAAGCCTGATTTGACATAACGTTTCGAAAAGTGATGGGCTACAGCCAGTTTTCCGAGTACACGTTCACTGATCAGAAGAGGGTGAACTTCTCTCGCTACAAACTTTGTTCACTGAAGTCACCGCATATGCGTACGCCTCCGCTAGACTTTTGTGCAATAACCATACCAGAGCACCATTCTGTTGGCCCATCAAATGACTCAATAACTCCAAGCTCGATGATTTCCTGCAGTTTTTCTTTAGACTTTGACACAAGAGGTATGGCGACTCCACATGGAGTCCTCAGTGCGAAAGTGCGAAACTTACTGCAGCTTTCTTGAGCTGATCTTGTACGCAAGTGTTACGTTACCCAGACCAATAAAAATTTTTGCGAACTCTCCTATTGGGTTGAATGTTCCGCTACTGTTGATGTTGACAAGAAGCTTGACGAAGCCTAGTCTCTCACTGACTTCCATTGACAAAAGAGGGACTTAAAGGACAACGGCGGCACTTTTTTAGAATTTCGCGATATTCAAGGATTCAAATCTATATAGGCTGTCGGTAAAGCATGCCAAGTGTTTTTGCACTACCATTTAGAATAGTGACGTAATCGACGATTGAATTTTGCGCTTCTCCTCAAAGCACCAGAGGAGTGCAGGGAAACTCAGCGTGACGTCACGGAAGGTATGATTTCAATTTACCGCTGTCGTCAGCCACACCCTGTCCCGAGTCGTTGGACGCTGCCAAACAGCTCTCGGCAGGGTTTGCATTCGGCGGTGTTGATTTTTTAAGGCGGAAGCCTTTAATGTCTCATCGTTGTAAGCAGCAGTTGTCGACAGAAAATGTCACGCTTTTCAATTGGTGGAAACGGTCGTGACGTCACAGTGCGCGAATTTCAAACGGGGCCAATTGCACTTTGGCTAGTAACCATACAACCAATTGAAGGGATCGTATAGTGATGCTCCAAGTAAGTGGGACTGAGCTTAGCTAATTGCTTAATTATCCAATTAGCCTAATTAGCTTTACTAGTCAGGCCATATAAATAAATAAAAGCGATTAAGAATTTGGTCGAGCTCAGGAATCGAACCCCGGTCTTCGGCGTGAGAGACGAGCACGCTATCCACTCCGCCATGCCAGCACGATGGTTTGGAATGAAGAAAGGCGTGTCTAGTGAATACGGTGTCTTCACTCACTCTCATCCTCCTCCATTCCCTCCCGGCGAGGTTTAGGTGTCCACCGACAAATGAGAGACAGATACATTTCCTTTCCTCAAAAACCAATTTACCGACGAGCGAGGCGTAGAACCGAATGGGCGATGGCGTTCTATCGACTCCTTGGCAGCGTTGCAAGACGCTGTCGCGTTCCACTCTTAGGGGCGAAGCTTAACATCTTAACCACACATCAGTGACCACACTTTAGGTCAAAAAAGTGCCTGAATTTTGACGGGTGTCCACCGAGATATGTGAGACAGTTACTGCGTAATTTCCTTTCCTCAAATACAATTTTCATTTTCTTCATTACGGCTCCTCTTTATCTATCTTCTTTCACTCCCACCTCCCTTCCTCTACGGTGCGGTTCAGGTGTCCACCGAGATGACAGAGAATTACTGCGCCATTTCCTTTCCTCAAAAAGCGTTGCGTTCAAAGGGCAAGGCATCGCGCCGAACGGGTGGTGGGGTTCCGTGGACTCCCTGACAGCGCTACAACGCGCTGTCGCGTTCCACTCCTAAAGGCGAAGCGTCATTAATTAGCGGTTAATTAGTAGTCATGCATTAATTAGTAATTAACAATTAATTAGTGATTTGCCATCACTTAGTAATTAGTACTCAAATATATGTGACGCCACCAGTGCCACAGAAACAGCGAAGGTGGTGCGGAAAACGCTTCCGCCTCTACCCACTTTAGACAGTCAAAGTGCCCCCTGAATTTTTTCCTTGAAAGCAGGCGTTTGTGCGTCGTAAGTGTACCGATACCTTCGATGACGTCATCATGCGCCCCCCACTTGGCGTTGTGCGCTGCGGAGAAGCTTGAAGGGCGTCCGGATTTTAATCGGCGATTACTTCACTATTTCAAGTGCTAACCCAAAATGACTTCACATCTGACAAATGACTGCAAGTTTCACACATTCCACCCTCTTAAGCTCGTTGATTTCTAAAACCTGTGCAGTTTCCATTTAAAGACCACCCACGACGTAGATGTCGGCTTCTGCAGTCTTGTCGCAGGTAACATGCCTGCTTCCATCACGTCAAGGATCTATCGTGAGCTCCTGCTGATTCGGTCCTCTCAGCACTCTTTCTGGTTGTTGAAAACAAACGTCTCCGAAAAGCTGTTGGCACGTGCCCCCTGACATCAGAGCGACGTCTGCCGCGTTGGCGACTTTAACCTTACTGATGAGCCGTGAACGTCCACTGTAGCTACCCACTTGTCTCTAGTGTCGGGTGAAATGCCTTCAAAGAGTGCGCAGCTCGTGGCGACGATCTCGTGGGCAGCATTTTCTTCTTGGCACACTCGAGCCTAGTGTTGTCCTCTCTTGCTGCATTTGTTGCAGGCGACCTTCTCCACCAAACACCGTGCTTTCTTATGCTGTTCGTAGCCGCTGGAAAGACACCTTGACTTGAGCAAGAGATTTCTTATTCTTTGCCGGAGAACCAGCTGGCTTGCGGAGTTTTGGTGAACCTGTGCTCGTTTTCTACATTTCCGTAAAACTTCAGGTTGTTGCTTCGACACTTTTGACTGGAGCGCCATGGTCGTAGCCTTTAACCGCTTCAGCTCTGCGTCCAGCTGCATTCTTTCCAATAGCTTTTCCAATAGATTGCAATTTCTGATGCCTAAGGCGATTGTGTCGTGCAGCCCCCCGAATTTGAAGCTCTGCAAGTCTATGCAAGCCAGTTACGAACTCTTCGACTCTTTCGGCCTCGTTCTTTACTGTTCTCAAGAACCTAGCCTGTTCGTAGACGATATTTCCACGATAAACGATGTGCTTCTCAAAAGCCTGTAATAGATCGTGTGATGACCTCTTCTGATCGTCTTTTAACTTAACAATGAGCAGTATATCGTATGCTTAATCCTCCATGAAATAGACCAGCGCGTGCACCTGCTTCTCGATGGGCTTCGCAGCAAGACAGCTGACGGCTCGATAAATGTTCGAAACGGGACTTTCCGTGTGGCCACTCAATTGGCGTTCAGAAGCTAAATTCCTCAGAACGCTTGCACTGAAAACTTGATGTGGCTACCGCAGTCCTCAGCGTGGACCATCCGTCCGTTGGGGCTACTTTCAAGGTTCATCCGACCGGTACCACCACGTAGTGCTAGCGTGCATGCAGCGTGTGCAGAGAACGACCGACACGTTTGGTTTGTCGGTACGTGAACACCCTGCTAAGCAGAAAATCCGGTGCCGGCGTCGTCAGTGATAAATAGGGTGGCGTAGGGTGACTCAGGCAGCCACCCCGGAGAATCAGTCTAGGTCCTGCGACCCTGTGGGGTCGTAAAAATGTGCTCATCGTATTCTGAGCAAACTGACCACCCTGGCAGGTGTACGTTAAGTTAACTGTTAATCGCGAGATGTCCGGAAGAGCGACTTGGGTAGCAACGACCAACTGGTGGCAGCAGCTGCCTTCACTCGGCAATGGAACTGCTGCAAAATTGCACAAGGAGTGGTATGAGGACTCCCGGGTACATATGAATAAGAAGTCGAGGATGACCAATTCCACATATATTGGCGTTAAATCATTGACGTTATAGCATCATACTCGGAACGTGGAGCTTAGGTGTCTCCTCCAATTTTGTCTCTGCCTTTTCCCACTTTCTCAGCCCCTCCAGCGCGAGGCCTATCCGTGCAGCAGCGTTTTGCGGGTCTTGTTTACTGTACCGACCGCCGGAAGGTCGCCCCCTCTCTTGCCGTCGTCGGCGCCATTTGCCGCCGTACTCACAGCCTGCAATACAATAAACGGCGACGCGCACCACTACAGTAAAATAATAAAACGACTAAGAATGGGTTAAAGTGACTTTCGTAGGGTTGCTGAGATCACGAATGACAGCTTACCAGTATCCCTCCAGACGGAAGGGCACCACCGCTTTATCTTACCGGTACTCATCTATGTGGCAGAAGCATGGAGGTTGGCGAAAACAGCGGAACTCAACTTTACGAGAACGCAGAAAGCTACGGAAAGGGAAACAGTAGTCAGTTATAATGTTAAGAGACATAATGCGAGCTGCGTGAGTCGGGACCGAACAGCAGTTAATGATATCTTAGTTCTAAATCGTAGAGTGGCAATTGGCTGAGGCTCTAATTCGAAGGACAGATTTAGTGATAGTCGTTAAAGGTAACGTTGTGAATTCCAAGGTGAGGAAAGCGCAGCTGGGGGCGGCAAAGTTAGGTGGGCATATAAGACCAGAAAGGCTGCGCGATTAAGGTGACATCTCTTGGCTAAAGGCAGGGTTATTTAACCGGATCTGGAGGAGGCTTTATCTTTGCCGTGGACACTATAGTGAGGCTGATGTTGTTTTAAGCAGAAAAATACGCGTCTGTTTTTCGCGTGCGGTGCATTACCAGCTGAGCTAAGGTGGCTGCTGCTTGCCCTTCTATTTTGGAATATAATCTTCTACCACGTGTTCCAGGAATAAGTTTAAAAAATTTCAAAAATAGCCTTTTTGGGATAGAAATAGGGCTTCTGCGGTGTAGTATTACCAGTGTTGGCGGACATAGAAAACCGGTGATTCGTTTTTAGTAAGCTGGCGAGTTCATTTTAATAATTAACTTTTACTTCACTATTCGAGTTAAGCGCCTCGTTTCAATTTGAGAGTTGTAGCCGGTCGTTAGTAACAGCCATATAAGCTTTTAGAATTTCGAAAATGCGATTATCCTCGACGCTGCGGATCAACAAAATATGGCTACATCGTGCCAAAATAAATGCGCTTTCAGAAATTATGCAGGCAAAACAACCTTTGCAGTGCTTGTAACTAGTCCAAAAAGCCAAACATTGTCGAGCCACAGCGCGAAAGGTATTCGCGTTTTGGAAAGTCTAAAAACTGATATGGCTATTACTAACAACCGGCTACAGATCACTAATAGCAACTAGGCGCCTAGCTGTAGTAGTTAAAAAGTTAATTATAGTAAATATTTAGCCAGCTTACTACTTAGGAGATTCACCGTTTTTTTGGTGTCCGCGAACAATGGCATTACTTTGCCTCAAAAGCCATTTTTACCCCAGAAAGCCTATTTTAGAAAAATTTTGAAAAACTTTCCAAAAACGCCTGGTGTATATTCATGTATTTTCGCACTTATCAATTCATTTACACTTCCTTTGGATTCAGTGGCTGTTGAATTCATTTCTACACTGGCGAATAGAGTGGGGCACTGTTTACTCTAATCGCAACATTGTGTTCAAGAGCGAAGATGCATAACTATGTTGTCAGTAGGGGTTGCGGGAAGGCCTTTTCTTATAATGATGAACTCACGATTCACCTTCAACATTGCGGTGCAGTACGGTTGTCTTCTGAGCTAACTATGCAGTTTTTATGAGTTCACTTAGTTCCTATAGCGCAATAGACAGGCACAGTCATGATGTTTGATTGATATCAATTGCTGCGCGGCCGTTCCCTGCAAGAAAAATGAGACCTGGAAACGACAGCCTAGAGGTACACAGGAAGAATGTGCAAAACTACAGGGAATGAAAGATTCAAATCGCCTACAGTTGAGCACGCACTGTTAGGCAATGAGTTAATTGCAGCAGAATGAAAGATATGGATGTCCGCCTTTTATGTGTACCCTTCTCTGCTTTGTTTTTTGCATGCGCACTACCCTTTGTTGATAACGACATACAGGCTCGCCCAACAACACACTCTCTGACCGGCTCGCGCAACAACACACTCTTTCAGTCTCTTGACGGTGAAGATCTTTATGGAGAAGTCCATTTGAGATTAACATAAAATATTGTCATTCATAGTTGCGCGTGATACCTGCTAAGCGAATTCGAAGGCCAGAAAGGTATCTCTAACGAAGTGTCAACTTTCTCGCGGGGCGTGAACGTAATAAACACGTTGAGTCGCGGCATTCAGTGCCTACATTTATGGCGGCAGAGGTATATGGACGTTCTTGTAGGAGGCTGTTAGGGCATCTTATACAGGTATGAGAACAGTGGTCGTAGGCACGATTCAGTTCACAACCATGAACACATTACCTTAGTTGCGCCCCATTGAAGGCGTTAGGGGCTGAAATTAATTTTTGCTATCATCCCTACTCCCCCTTCCTTCGTTTCGCCATCATAATATAACATACACCAGGCAACAGGCGAAAAAAACGCCTCCCCTGGCTACTAAGCACGACACTAAGCACGAAATGTTTAGTAGGGAACGTCGTAGGCTTACAGCTCATGTCATCGTACTTGACAACCGTTTAGTGGGACACCTCAGCAGCTGCCGAAACCGAAAATGTTCCCAAAGGTCGGAGCAGAAAAATAAAAACCAAGAGGGGAAAAAACAAGGAGCGGTATTCTGTAACGATCCCTTCCATTTTCCGTTTTATTTGGATTGGACGTCAATCTGACGAATACAAAAGTAGGTGGGAAAGCAAACTGCCCATCAGACAAAAGCCACTCTTGAGCCATATTCCATAAGCTGTTCATTTCAAAATGGCGATTTCACATCCGTCTTTTCGTCATTGGCCAACCATATACCCGCGGCTTTTAATCATCTGTGGGAAGCGGCCGGACCATTGCTTGTTGGCGACCATACATTACGATTGGCTGGCACTGACTACCATATGCAGCCACTGGGGAGGTTCATCGCAGCGCTCTGTCAGCAGCAGGCGACCGGACTTGACAATGGCTGCTTTTGGTTGGAATATGCTGCCAACGGTGAGGTCCGGTTGTTTCCACCCATTGGGCGGGTCGCTTTCCACGAACACATGAATGCCGCGGGCATATCTGAGTGACCAATGACAGAGGACCCGACGGGCGCGAAATGGCGACTTTAAAATGTACAGAGGGCAAAACACATGTCAAGAACGTCCGAACTGTGTGTTCCGCAAATCCCAAAGCCTCCGCGACCATGAAAGCAAGAATTGAAGATGAAATCCTATGAGTTCAGCTGCACATGCTTACATCCAGCCCATTTTTAACCAAAGGCTATCGGTAGATATCGCGTGTTAAGACCGATACACGCCCAGAACGTGTTCTAGACAAGCGTTCTGCCCTCTGTAGAGCTTAGAGACCACAGCCCCTGGCCGCGGACCCGCCGATAGTCAGCCTCGTGCTTCCGCATCCAGTGAGGATGAGCCGCATACACACCGCTGTGGCAATTCGTCGCACATGCAACGACCAGTCTCTCTAGCGAGACATGGTTGGCAGCGATATCTGTTGTCGGACGCGTCAAACGAGTCGTCGTTGTCCGTCATTGTCGGGCGTTGGCGCCTGTTCTCAAGTACGACATAAGCTCGAGGCACGTTTTGGAAAAGTAAGTGGCATTATGGGAACATTTGTTTCACGACCAGCGTGATGTCTTTACGCACTACGTCAGTGAGCGCAGTGATCAATGGGAGAGTGTGAAATGGAATGGAAAGGAAATGGTTCGGATGGAGTACTCTACTCCCATACTACAGTCCAAATCGGGATGCGGAATGTGGCTCGACGATAGTGTAATCTGAAATATGCGCGAGGCAAATTTTTTGGCTGATATTAAAGCGCTGTAGCATATTTGTGCTCTAACCTAGTATAAGCCATGCAGTTTACTAATTTATACAATTTATAGTGCATAATTCATGACTTTGTGTTTCAGGGAGGTTTCTGCCTCTTTGCGTAGTACAGCGCGGTTCATCACACAATATCGAGTCGTCTACGGCGATTAATGCGTAATGATGGCTGACTCTTTTCTTCGCCTGTAATAAGCAGAGCTCTTCCGGTGCTCTCTGGGTCGCTTTTAGAGTAGCTTGTTCTTCAGTTTACCAGTGAACGTTCTCCTCATAGGGAAGGAAAATTGAAGGGTAGAACATGTATAAGGTTTCCGCTGCATATAGCTGCAGTTGAAATAAAACAAAGTTTTCTAGTCACTCCAACAGCCTATTACGATCTGGGATCCGCAACTGCGGCATCAGCTTTTTTGTATTCTAAATAGCAGGTCCGAGCAGCGGTAATGTAGAAAGAAAAAAAACGCAGGCTTTAAGTGCTGCACTTCCTGAGTGAATTTTCCCGTTTTCGTTACCATTCGCCCTGAGCATAAAGCCAGCTGCTTCATGCATCCAAAGAAAGAGTGTTCGTTACGTCTTGTAGAGAAAGGAGAGAGAAATGGATAAAAAATGCACTTAGTCTGTCGAGTATATTGCACTTGTTATCGACAGGAGTTCTATATATTTTCTTTTCACCTGTCACCCAAGAGAGCAAAAGATCCTTGGGCGAACTCAGACTAATCAACGGCCTCTTCTTATATAACTTCGTAAGAGAAAGCCCAATTATTACTTTAACCCTGCATTACGTACGACGAGACGTCACCATGTGTATAATTCAGGTATCACTTATAGTTTGTGAAGGTTAAACCAGTCTGAACAAAAAATGAAGATAGAGCAAAAATTTAATTTAAGGACACGCAGGTGAAAATTAACCAGGAGAAAAACCCGATGTCGTTGCCTTCTTTTTATACGGGCACTAAACATACCTAAGGGCCGGTATACATGCGACGTTTTCTTCGACGACATTCGCGCGGCAGAAAACGTCGCGGTGGCCTGACGCCCAGCTGGAGATACAAGGAGCGTTGAAGCGGCGGCGCGCCGCCGCGTATCCCTCGACGCGAAAGCAAATGTGATCAACAAGTGGCAAACACCACTGCGCAAGGAGGTCTGTGAGAACAGCGACGCTGATAATTCTGTTAAAATCTGGAAAGTTTCACTTCGACACCATTCTACAAATTTTAGCACGCGCGCTTAAGTATCTAAAGATTTGCGTGCTCGAATGCATGCCGTCGCGTACCTTTGGACAACCGCTCAGCCGCGGACACCAGCGGCTGCGGTTGTCTTCGACACATTCGCTTCAGGGAGGGAGCGCCGGCATTCCGGTCCAAGATTCGGCCGTTTTCTCGAAAAAAACGACATTTCAAGTCAGATGAAGCGTTTATTTTCACGGCAATAACATATGCGTGCCAAAAACACTGCGTAGCTCGACGGCCATGGCGGCCATGTTGGTGGCGGCAGGCAGAGGACCGGAAGAGCGGGTTTTCTGCGCTGCTATTGGCTCGCTTCAGCCGCCGCTGCCAGTCTCACCGGACGCCACGCGTGAAAATCTAGCCGGTCCAGATCGGCGGCTGCGGGCGTTTTTCTCGACGCCGGGCGTCAAATCTGCGCCGTCGGGCGAAAATCGACGACTCTCCGCGGTAAAAACGCTCCATGTGTTCCGGCCTTAATGAGGGTTTCATATGTATTCCATGCACCAAACTTGAATCCCAACGCAGCGCCGCAAGCAGCACCGATGGCCGACCTTCGATGTCCGTTGGGCTCCTGGAAGAAGACGCTCGAGTGTTGAGCGTCGTTGGTGACGAGGTGTCGCTCGAAGTGTCCGATGGTCACGTGGTCCAGAAGCGGCGCGAACATGTCTACTCTGGCTGTAGCTCACCGGCCCTGACGTCCGCCTCCCCGACGAATGCTGTAAGGCTTGTTGCATCCATGACTGTACCGCTATACATGTATGCTTTTATTTGGTTAAACGGTGGTCTTGCTTGAGGGCACTCATCACTGATGATGACTCGAGGAAAGTAATCTTTTTCCTCGTTAAACATGCGCCGAGATGCGGCGCTAAATTAAAACCTCAATGCGTTATTGATATTAGAGAAGCCAACAGCCACAGAAACCAAAGGACACAGGGGATTTTTTTTACATTAATTTATTTATTTTGTGGTGTTGATCAATTTAGAATATTACTAATATTTTATCGTATTAAGAATATAGTAATTTAGAACATAGTATTTAGAATATAGAATATAGTAATTTCGAATATAGTAATATTCTAATATAATATTCAAATATAGTAATATTCTATATAGTAATAGTAATTTAGAATATAGTAATATTCCAAATTGATCAACACCACAAAATAAATTAATTAATGTAAAAAAAATCCCCTGTGTCCTTTGGTTTCTGTGGCTGTTGGCTTCTCTAATATTTGTAACGAGCCCCTCATCCCCTTCCATTGTTTGCTTAAATGCGTTATTAACGCCTACACTCTTGTGGGGAATAACTGTAGGACTCGACACTCATTACTGTGCATTTTAACAGGATAGCGTTACGAAGGTCATGTCTCAGCGCAGGCATCGTTGACCATGAGCGAAAAGTACACGAAAAATTCCCAGAGAAGCAACCTAGTAGGCAGGTAGGCCTCTTAGGTCACGCGGCCTTCGCGTGATCACAACCTGCCCACCGGTTTGTGAGCAAATTGCCCACCATGGCAGGTGATGGTCAAATTAATGATTGGTCGCTGCGGGTATCTTGGCAAGAGCAAAGTGGCCCGCACAAGCCTCTTCTGTGGCAGCGCCGGCCATCGCTGGGCAGTGGCGCATCGCTTAAACGCTGCAGCACTTCGCTAAGAACGGGTGAACACTACAGTTCAAAAACTAGGCATCGAGTGCACTACTATTTTAACATTCCGGGAAGAAACATTTTAAAACCCGTTCGCTATATATGAATTTGCGGTCATGCGCATGAGGCTGATCTCAGAGTTCACTGAGAAACTGAGCGGATGTGTAAAGCGCGTGATGCATAATCTACCACACAAAGGTGCAACCATGTCCGCCTGAGACACCGTGCAGTGGCAAGTAGCCGCCGCTGTTGCTCTGCGGTTATGGTGCTCGGCTGCTCACCGGAAAGACATGGGTTCGATCTCGGCCGCTACGGTCGCGTTTCGATGCAGGCGAAATGCTAAAGGCCTGTGTAGTGTGCGATGTCCCTGTCCTTCCTTTTCTGTCTTTGTTCCTCGTCGCAGCGCTGGTGAAGTTGTGCGATGTCAGTGCACGTAGGGAACCGCAGGTGGTCGAAATTATTCGGTGCCCTATACTACGGCGTCTCTCATAATCTGATCATAACAATAGAACAGCGTAAAAAAATTGAGACAGGAAGGCAAGAAGTGGCAGACTCCGGGCCGAACTTACAACTGAGTGTATTTCATGCAATATCGCATGAAACACCGAAGGCATACAGCACAAGCAAAAGCAAAAACATCCGTCAATAATGTCGCTCTTACTGGTACATATCTAAGAAGGCTATCTCTTTCTTCGATAGGCAAAGTGAAGGCACGCTCTAGCACTGGTCCCGTCTTTTGAGTATAATAAAAGCTCCGTACAGTTCCAGTTTCCGCTGACTTACGTACGTGCGAATTACTTTGCCCTGATCAAACTGGGGAAGGTATTTGCATTCTGTCACTAGAGTGGATAATGTTATTACTCTGCCAATTCTGACTTCGTGTGCGCACTCTCTTAATCTGTCATTGACGCAGCGGCAAGTCAGGCCGACATAAGTGGCACCACATGACAGAGGAATTTCGCAGATGGCTCTGCTTTTACATTCAACCAATTTTGTCACGTACTTCATGCCACAATCTTCCTGCCTCTGGTGCTTCCAGTGCACTTTTTTGCAGAACTTGCCCAATTTGTCTGGCGCAGGAAACAACAGAAGCGCTCCGCCTCGTCCCGCAGTAGTCTTCAACCCATGGGTAATGTCATGAACGCATAGAATTGATGCTGTCTTGACCGAACTTCCTTACCCATGTTTGTGATATTGCATGAAATACACTCAGTTGTAAGTTCGGCGCTGTATCTGTCACGTCTTGTCTTCCTGTCCCGTTTTTTTTTGCGCCTTTTCATTGCTGTCTCATCAATCAACTGGCTCAACAATCTTCCATATTTTATAACCTAAGTTGCCTTCAGAACGTGAAACCGCACAAAACCAAACCAAACCAAGCACTGGCAAGCGGCCGAGTAGGTTATGGCACATGAGCGACACTGGGATCCTAAACAGGAGTTCTCTATCAATTTTAATGAGATAGCATTATATGGCTCATCGGCAACGAAACCTGAAGTTGTCGGCGTTGGCCAGGAGCAGTGGTACCAAAAGTCCTAGAAGACGCCACCGTTTATTCAAGATGCAGTTTACTCAAGATTCTTAACCAACTAGCCCGCCAAAACGTGTTAATTTTCAATCCTGCCAATAGGAGCGAGTTGATGGGCTAGTTGGTTCTGCATGGTGAAAATACAACGCAAGTCACAGCCGCAAAAGGAAAGAAACAGTGATGGACACATACAAGCCCACGGGTATCTTTCACTGCAACCTGCCTTCAGAAGCTGGGACAGCCGCTGCGATCACAGCGATGTACATTTCTGACCCCAATATCTCTGTACTATTAGTGTCCAGCGAAGTTTGTGCACAGGCAGTAATAACTATACAATGGAGCGAGTGTAACCAGGGCAGTTTCATTGCTAACTTTTTCGTTTACTCCCCTTGCAAAGAAAAGAAAACGCTGTCATCGCAGCTGCTCAAAAAAAAAGGGCTTTGTCAAATCCTGTGGAATGGTCATTAAAAGAAGCTCGCCGGTGCTTAATCTTCACCCTTCAGCTGCACCTAGTAATGACAACTTCCATTTGTAGTCGTGCATCCGAACCTAGAGCGCTCTGAGAAGATCTGCTACTAGTCACTTATAGTTGAGCTTACGCAGGAGGCGTGCGTGCACAGTGCTCACAAACGTGACGTTTTTATTTTGCTTGTTGTAGTTCCCCTAAAAGGGGCTTGCGTTGGCGCTGTCACGCTCTCTAGTGACATAAGCCAATGCTCTCCAGCGCTGAGCTAAAGAAGCGTTTTCTGCAACTAATGATAGAAATGGTGAGTGCATAACGAGCAATTCTTCTTTCAAGTAAATTTGCTATCAAATAAAGCAAGCAGAGATAGTTTCTGAGAAACTGAAACACTGCTCCGCCACGTGGCATTGCTATGACCACAGCGTACAGCACATGTGTTTAGGCCTAACTGCTTGAAAATGTCCCCACTATGTAAAAAACAGCAAAAACTTCTCGAATGTGCCTTCACATATGGTCAGAGGGTTATAAACAAAGCAATCCTAAGCACTCAGCAGCTATTGCGCCAAGCAATGCAACGGCGAAGCTCCATTTGGTCTGAAGTAGGCTCGTAAGGCTCCGGCATAATGTAAATGCAACCAGTAACGTATGGTTACTGTGCGCATTCTTTGATTTACATTTCGCGTATTCGCGTTAGACCCTGCTAGATGAGCAGTGCTCTGCGCATGCACATTAGTTTGCGTTGTCTGACTGCTAAGCCGGACTAAATTTGTCTAGTTTCCTAAAACGCGGCGTCCTATCGTTGATGTAAATACAGCTGTATTTGGCTCAGAAGTATATAGGACACTATATCTTTTGTTTTGCCAGTGAACATTCCCTATGCTCTTCGAAAGTTTAACACAATGCGCCGGGCTACTCTTGTTTTCATGGCGTCCTGGTTGATTTCATACACAGCAAAAAATAATCGCAGCAGATGAAAAGACAGAGGCTAGTGAAAAGGGGTAAAATTAAATCGAGAAGAAAGCAGCAAGCTCTGGCGCGATAGGTGCAATATTAATTCACAAGAAGAGAGCAGAGTGGGTTAGGTAATTATGATATCCTAGCCCAAATAAAGAAGATAGGCATATGCAGGGCATGATGCGCAACTGGAAAATAGCTGATGGTCGTTAAGGGTACGGAGTCGCATCCGGGGAAACTAAGTGGATCATGGAGGGACGGATATTGAATGCAGAGAGTGGCATCCAGGGGAATTAGTAGGGAAACTAACAAGGGAAACTACGAAGTGTTCAAGAATGACGTGGTTGCATGTGGGGAAGGGCTGGTCTAACTGGAAATCACTCTGAAAAGCCTGCATCGACGTAGGCAGGCTGAGGATAAGCTGATAAGAGCCTATAGCTGGGTAGTGTGATACGCAGTGAGCCTGACAACGTTTACAATCCAACGTTCATTGCGGTTGGGGCTCGTCTCTAAATCAGCGCTCATCGTTTCACAGTATTCTTTGTGGAATAGAAGCACCCTGTTAACATTCAGCATATTAATTCAGGTCCAAGTATGGGACATCAGCATGTGTTTCAGTGCGTTGCCTTGGGATTGAAACTGTACTCATGATGCCCGCACATTTACAGCCGGCTGACAAGTCACTGCAGCATCGAGCTTCGGACGCGGCTCTACGGCAACATGGCAGCCCTTCGGCAGAAAAACTGCCAGCAGCGACTTCAGCATCCGGTTTGTGCAGGCATTTTTCTCTCTGGGTTCATCGAGTTTTTCGGTCTGCGCCGAGGAAAATCTTGTTATGATTCTTGGGTATATGCGCCTTCTCAAATGAAATGTTAACGACCGCATTTCTAAATAGAAAAGTCTTGCCAAAATGAAACCTTGCACGAACCGTGAATGTCGGAACGTTTGCTACCAATAGGGCAGGTTTAGAATTAAACGCTGTTTAAAAAAGCAGACATGGTGTGGAATACTGGGCCGCTTGGTAGAGCCCTGTCTTCCTCCTGACACGTGGCAGGTGAGAAGTAAAAATAGGAAAAATATTCTGTTTTGTGGGACGAATGTTATGCAAGCAATGCAATGATAACTATGTAAGAGGGCTGCTATACGGACTACTATGTGCAGTGGAATGTGGAAACTGGAAATATTTCCATTGTGCAGTAATTCGAATCAAACTGCGTTTGTAGAAAAAAAACACTATGTAGCTCTTGCTCTGCTTCGGCCTTGTACGTACGTTCTAGACCAAGAGCGCTTCTAAACGCCACGATTAAACAGCATGAAAAACTGGTAACTAATAACACGCGCGAGAAGCACCACTGGCGTTGAAACCGACGGGGCAGGATCGTTACGCGGGATACACAAAAAAGATTCAGGCATAGGTTTCGAGCTGTTTAACTAAGGAAGTAAACCAATTTACATGAGTTTCTTTTCTTTTGAGTGCGATTTCTATTCTTTGGGGTCCATATTTTCTCTGTCTTTACTAGTGTGCCGGGGGTGCCTCGTGCGTGTTTCTGGTCTCATTTTTTAAAGTTGTTAAATATACGAACCAATGATGATGACGACAAATCAACACTTTCGGTCGTTTACAAGCGCCTCTGTAAGCGAGTAGAATTTGCCTAAAAAACTATGCAAAATCCATTTGACGCCGACAAGTGAAAACTGCTGCAGGAACATTCCAACAATAGGACAAAACCTCTGGCAAATCTTGTACATGGGCATTTTTTGTTCATCATATCTTTTCATTGCGATTGCAAAGCGTTGAACTGCGATAGTTTTTATTAGGCTAGTAGGTTGTGTTTTAAAATTAACGGCCTATTTATTCCAAGGTAGGGAAGAATATACTATTTTGGAGCTAACGCGACACTTTTGTGACTTCTGATGCCTGAAGGAAGGCTTGGCTTTTGTTCCACCGCGAACAGTGTCAGGTCGCTGAAATGCTCATTTGTTTGAGATTTTCTGGCGGCAAAAAAAGAAAAGCAATAGGCTCTTAAATAAACACGTTAATGGAAGCATAACTGAAGGTAACTGCATTGTGTTGCAGACAACCAGGAAAAGCCTTACTCGTCTATAGAGAAGAGTATAAGTCTGACCTCGTTAGGGCAGTCGTCGGACAGATCCTGCGAGCAGCTCGCAGACAACCAAGGCCGCCTCGCGGAGCTTAAAGAGCAGACGGAGATCACTGATGACCAGTTTCGTTCCCAGGTGCTTCGACATCTTCAGCAGGTAAGCACGGCGCCGAAGATGTGCTCAGTAGTTCTATGGCTCAGTTCACGCTGAACGCCCAAGAGCGCGAGCTCGGGCTTCCTGGATTTTTTCAACAATATTTATGGCTCTTTATGGCACTGCCGGAAATAGCTTCCCTCGATATTTTTTCAGAAAAAAATTTCTGTTATTTGACACCGCTTTGAATAAAAGGACGAGTTCAAAACTAAGTTTCTTTAGAAATTATTCAAAATGAAGTTAAAAATGTAGAATCATTCACTTGAGTGTCGCTTGAGAATAAACTGCCATCAAAATGTTTTTAATAGTTTTGTTCTTGGTTCTAGACCCAAACGTGCCCTTTTAAAAGTTTTTCGGAAAATGTACGCGTTATGCTTGAGCGATGTGACACGCTTCGTAGGTTGCCTGGCACCTCTACTAGTTGGTAAATTTTATAGAACAAGTTGATTAAAAAATTCTGAATTTCCAAAAAATGCCAATTGCAGCGTATTCACAGCCCTATATTTAATAATTAGACGATCCATTGCAAAATGCCGCTCATTACGTGCTATTATGACGCGCCATCTTTCTATAGCAGCGATTTTTGTTATGAACTAGGAAAAATACTTTTCAAAGATGAATGACATCATGCCGATGACTGTTGTCCCGTACTGCTACTGCACTGCACGGCATGCTGTCGTCACTTCTTGAGAGTCGCAAGCAGGTGTTTTGTGCATCCTGAGCGTATAACTTACATAGCTTCTAGAGTTCTAGGCTAGCCTGCGACAGGGATTCGAACCGACGACATATGCACCTTCAACGGTATGCCTTCCCAAACGAGCGGACGCGGCGTCAGGCGCGCTTCCGCTCGCGTTTCGGTGCGTGCGTGCGTGCGTGTGTACTTGCGTGTGTGCTCGCGGTCTAGTGCGCAACCAATAGGCAAACATTCAAATTCGTAGAAAACAACTTTAATCCATGTACAAACATTACTCTGAAACAATGGACCACTCTGAAACAATGCACCCAGGGAGAGTAATGGTTTCGCGTTCCCACGCATAAGCAGTCTTAAGCGTTTATCCAGATTTTTTTTGGCCTCCTTAAATTACAGCTAGGTGCTCATTTTTCGGGGCCCTAGTTCTCGTAATAAGTGTGCTGCAGCATTTACTTAAGGGATAAGCTAAATCTGCGGGTTATGTTTCGGCAATAAAATGTGTGTGGGCGAGCGGAAAATATCAATATGGGTTGACTTAGCCATGACTAATGGCGTATCGATTTAATTGCATCTGTTAAGCAAGCGTGGAGTACTGGAGAGAAGATGATTAGGTACTAAACCTGTGAGGAGAAACAGCGTGGTAGTTCTCAAGCAGCCGTCAAGAAATCCGCAGCAAGTTGGCTGCCATTCGCTGCGTAGTCCATTGAGGAAGATTGGTTCGCATGCCTTGAGAGTCGTTGCGTAACGAGCCGTTTTGCTTCTTCCGTCGTTACCTGTAGCTGTCGACTAGTTTACTGTTTCAGAAAGCGGCCTTTGAATTTTTATTTCTTGAAATAAAAATACATACCAACCATACTACGAAAAACTATCAACTATCAACAGCGAGACGGGGTACAGAACAATAGGAGGCAGAGTGGGACGACGGCGAAACACGCACCTATATGCTTGCCCAGGATGGCCGAGTGACTGCGTACCAAGCGCGCTATTGCTCGTGTAAAGAAAGCACGTGAGTTAGGATTTCGAGCAGCACCGCCTTCGTGCTGTGCAGTGCAGAGGTGAGGCATTACGGGAGAACAATCCTCGGCGGCGGTGGCATTCAACTTCAAGATTTTTCCTTGGGTAAAATAAAGATTGTTCCTTTAAATATAGCTGTCGTAATTAGTATCATATTAGCTTTCTAAACACTCACATTTTTTTATTTTTACTTGCACCAATGCAGTCTGATATTTCAGGCTGAATATGCGCCCAATCAAATTTTTCGATGGTTCAGAATTTTTTTGTTATTTATTCTACTCTGTACGAGTTTAAAATTTTTCCAAGTAGTACATGTTTCAGGCAGCCGATGAAGAGTATTATGTCGCTGACCAACGTGGCGTCGATTTTCTTAAAAAAAAGCAGTAGAAATGGTACTTGTTGAGATAAAATAAAGAAAAAAAGGCATAAGAAAAAATTTTTGCTGCCCGTGTATTCCTGGGTAATACTAAAGAAAACGCTTCTAGATAGACGAGGAATAATTTTCAGCCTAGTGAAGACGTCAAAATTTTTGCAGTTTTTTTAACCAGACCTTCTTTTGCCCTCACTCAATTAATGTGCAGCGATCAGTAATAGATATTGTTGTCCTTATGTCAAATGAAGGCCTGTTTTCGCAAGGTGGTTCTATATGAGTGGAAAATCTTGATGACGTAATGTTATTGTCTGGAAAATCCTAAGGGATGTGACGTGACCAGAAAACTTTGCCACAAATATTGCAGCTAGATTATGTTCCACCTTGCTATAATGGGTCATAAATAATCTGGAAGAAATCGGAGAAGGCTGAGCGTGATATCTGGTGTGTTTGTTTGGAATGGGCCATATGTGAATTTTTGCGTGACAAATCAAGGCTGACATGTTGAAATAGGAAAGGCCTGAAGGATGGAAAAATGTTTTTCGATGGATGAGCTTTTTGATGCTCGGATAAGAAAATAGGCGTTCAGCAAAGCAATACATGTTTCTGTCTCAGCTTCCCTCAACTTTGTTGCTCATTTAACTGCGGCGCAGAGGAATACAATTTCGGCTGTTATTAGTGCGCCTCCACATGGTGCATACGAAATGGTAAAGAAATTTAAAACGAGTTCTTGAACTTACTCTTCTTCAGCTTCGTGCCGTAATGAAGAATATACGCTAGTCACAGACATTATGAAACGGTACGAAGTCGTCTTTACAGTAACAGTTATTCAATCTCATTTCGAGTTCGCTTAACGCAACAGAAGCAATGAAGGCTTTCTTTAATTTTATTTATTTAGTTATTTATTCAACATACCCCTAAACCCCCTTCATCGATGGTATTACAGGGGGGGGGGGGTCAGTGTCAAAAAAAAAGAAAACATGTATAAGAAACCTCATTAACGAGAAAAATAACAATAAACAGGCTAGGTATAACATGGAATAATAATTAGGCACAAAGAGTAAATAAAGAAACAGGTGATAGAAAACGGTATAATGCAAATTATAGGTTTAAGGACGATAAGGCATAACGAAAATGAAAAATACTACAGTGCACGTATAAGGTGCGAAAAGTACATAAGTAAACGCAAAAGTACAGCAAGTGAAAAAAAAAAAACATTTCAGATGGCAACGTCGCTATGGACGAGGTCAAGAAATGTGGAGGCGTTAGATTGAATGGCTATTAGCACTAGTAAATTGTTGCACTCTTGGTAGTGCGTGGTATGAATGACCTCGAAAATGCGGATGAACGACACGCAATGCGTTTGACTTTATACGAATGGTCGAGGCGCGGAAAAGAGGCCGACGGTGATTGGAAAAAATCCGGGTGAAGCGATGGATTGTTATAGAGTTTATGGGAAGGTGCTAGTCGTGATATTTTACGGCTTTAAGACAAGTCTTCAAATTCGGCGCGATATTTTTAAGGCAGTGACGTTGGTAGCATGTGAGTAGTCGAAAAAAAACAAAATGCCAGCACGGTTCAGCAAGAACTCAACATTAGCTACGAGATAGGCTTGGTCTGGATCCGAGATGGCTGATGCATATTCAATCTGAGGACAAATGAGTGTGATGAACGCACATTTCTTCAGGTGCGGGGAAATGAAAGCTTAAGCGGTTTTCGTACGCGCAATAGAAAGCGCAAAGAAAAAAATTCAGGGGGCACTTTGACTGTCTAAAGTGGGTAGAGGCGGAAGCGTTTTCCGCACCACCTTCGTTGTTTCTGTGGCACTGGTGGCGTCACATGTGATTGAGTACTAATTACTAAGTGATGACAAATCACTAATTAATGGTTAATTACTTATTTTTGCCTGAATACTAATTAACTGTTAACTAATGACGCTTAAGGTTCGCCTTTAGGAGTGGAACGCGACAGCGCGTTGTAGCGCTGCCAGGGAGTCCACGGAATGCCACCGCCCGTTCGGCGCGATGCCTTGCCCTTTGAACGCAACGCTTTTTGAGGAAAGGAAATGGCGCAGTAATTCTCTGTCATCTCGGTGGACACCTGAACCGCACCATAGAGGAAGGGAGGAAGTGGGAGTGAAAGAAGATAGATAAAGAGGAGCCGTAATGAAGAAAATGAAAATTGTATTTGAGGAAACGAAATTACGCAGTAACTGTGTCACAAAATTCAGGGGGGCACTTTTACTATGGCGCCATATGCTCTGGGTCTCCCCGCTCCCCCGTAACATGGACACCGACATGCATGAAAACAGACGACAAGCGCGGGCTCGGGCTCTTGAGAGACAACATGGCTCCCGACCCGGTGTGTATTATGTAGACGTAGCAGGGCCATCGCCCACGGGATTTTACTCGGCCGCTGTCGTTCACCAGGAAATGCACGTTGATGGACTCTCCTTTCGAGCCCCGAATTCTTTAGCCGCGCGCTAAGAGTAGCGGGCCGCGATCCCCTGCTGATTGTGGGCGACTTTAACGCTCCCAGTCAGCAGTGGGGGTATCGCAAGGAGGAGTCGCGCGGGCGTAAGCTGGCGGAGCTTGCGTCCACGTTGGGCCTCACCCTCCACACTGACCCTGTCCACCCAACCCGGCTAGGAAATTCCGTGACACGGGATACGTGTCCGGACTTAACCTTCACTTGCAACATACGACACGCAGACTGGCTCAACACCGAGGAGACCCTGGGTAGCGACCACTGCATCATTAACACTACACTACGCACACGCCCCCTCAAGCGTCCCAGAACACAAGCCCATATCCCAGATTGGACGAAATTCAGGCAAAATTTTAACTCACTTGATAATACACCCATTTCTGTGCAAGGCTACACAGCATGGTCCCAACAGCTGCTGGCACACCTTTCCTCGCATGAAACACACATCCAGCTCTCAGAGGCGGTCACGGACGTGGATAACCACCTTCTACACCTCTGGGAAGCCCGTCGCAGCCTCGTCCGCCGTTGGCGACGCCAGAAACACAATAGAAAGCTTAAAGCTCGAATTGCCGAGCTTACCCAGAAAGCGGCAGAGTACGCGGCCCAACTCGCCGACTCCAACTGGGTAGATAGATGCAACACGGCCGCGCGACAAACGTCCAGCCGAAACACGTGGCGTCTCTTTCGAGCCCTAATCGACCCAACCCAAACACGAACCGAAACACAGAAACATTTGCACCGAGCCCTGCACGCTTTTCCTGGCAACACGACTCAACTGGCACAGAAACTTCGGGACCAGTATCTGTGTACAGCCCAACCCTGCTGAAAAAAAGTTCTATGATGCAATAACCTTATAGATCATTCATCATAGAATATCATACAATCTGTATGACATATCATACAATCTGTATGATATATCATGCAATCTGTATGACATATCATACAATCTGTATGATATATCATACAATTCGTATGATATATCATACAGATTGTATGATATGTCATACAGATTGTATGATATTCAATGATGAATGATCTATGAGGTTATTGCATCATAGAACTTTTTTTCAGCAGGGAAGACCCCCGTGGATCTGCGTACTCTTATGCAGGCAGAGAGAACACGGAGCTGGATCAACCTTTCCAGCTCCATGATCTGCGGGCGGCTCTCGCCAAAATGAAACGGGGCACTGCGCCAGGACGGGATAAGGTCACCGTCAAGCTTTTGACGAACCTGCCCGACTTGGCATACAAGTCCCTCCTGGAATACGTCAATGCGATTTGGCGCGGGGACACCCCCCTGCCAATCGAATGGAAAACGGCTTTGGTCACTTTTATTCCTAAAGCTGGCAAACCAATTGACACAGATAACCTCCGCCCCATCTCTCTCACCTCATGTGTGGGCAAACTAATGGAGACGATGCTGCGGGATCGGTTATCTACATATCTTGAAAACAAACAAGTCTTTGCGAGCACCATGTTCGGATTCCGCCCACACAGATCCGCACAGGATGTCCTCCTGCAACTCAATCGGGAAATCCTTGACCCCCTCGAATGCCCCCATAATGACCGGGTAGTACTCGCCTTGGATCTTAAAGGGGCATTCGACAATGTAACACATGAGATAATACTCACTAACCTAAGTCACACCGACTGTGGCCTCAACACATTCCAATACATAAGCCAATTTTTAATGGATCGTCAATCCTACATTCGAATTCAAGATATAGACCATGGTCCTTACCTACTCGGCACGCGGGGAACCCCTCAAGTCGCGGTACTTTCCCCGCTGCTCTTCAATCTGGCCATGATGCACCTGCCGGCCCAGCTGAGTGGTGTCGCCGGCGTGCAGCACGCCCTGTACGCCGATGACATCACTCTGTGGGCCACGCAGGGCAGCACAGGAGACATTGAAACCAGCCTGCAAACAGCGGCGACGATAGTAGACCGCTACGCCCGCCGCTGCGGTCTTCAATGTTCCCCTCAAAAATCGGAATTTGTGCACCTCCGCCCCTCACAGAAGTGCACAACTAAAATATCTCTCTCTCTTGAGAGTGGTCCCATACGCGAAAGTGATGAGATACGGGTACTCGGACTCTACATCCACAAACACAGGCGGCCAGACACTACATTGGCTAAACTCCGTAAGGTGGGGGACCAGGTGGGCCGCATGGTCCGCCGGGTTTCCAACAAACGCGGAGGGTTACGAAGTAAGGATGCCTTGCGGCTGGCAAACGCCTTCGTAACTAGTCGAATTCTCTATTCGACTCCTTATCTCCACCTACGGAAACAAGAGGAGGACGCCCTTGAGGTCATCCTTCGCAAAATTGTTAAACGTGCCCTTGACCTCCCCATCACTACTTCAAACAGCCGGCTTATGGCTCTTGGGGTGGTGAATACTTTCCGGGAGCTCCGGGAGGCGCACCTTACAAACCAGTACACACGCTTGTCGCTAACGGAGTCGGGTCGCCGCCTTCTTGCTCGACTCCATATCCAACACACCCCTCCAATGGAAGACAGGTTTCGCATCCCGGAACTGTGGAGACGTGCCCTCCACGTGAGGCCTCTTCCAGCAAACATGTCACATGAAGACCATAATGGTCGGCGCCTGGCACGAGCGGAAGCGCTAGCCCGATATTATGGCAACAAAACAGGTGTATACTACGTGGACGCCTCCGGCCCTCACCACGGGGGATGGTACACGGCCGCGGTAGTTCACAACAGCAACACAGTTAACGGCCTAACTTTCAGAGCCCGCAGTGCAACACAAGCAGAAGAGGTCGCGATCGCTCTCGCGGCCTCACATTCCAATTCAAAATACATAATCACCGACTCGCGAGGGGCCTGTCGGAACGTCGAACAAGGCTGCACTCCCTTCCTAGCCTATCGAATATACCAAAATTGCATACGGGATACGGACCCCGCACACCGTTACCTCATATGGGCCCCTGCTCATCAGGGGTTGGCAGGAAACGAGGCAGCAGATGCAGCCGCCCGCGCGCTCTCTCACCGGGCTGTTTTCTCCTCCCCATCCGATCAGGAACCCGATTTTAATCCGGTCTATACATTCAAAGATATTACAACATATTATCAAAATTGTCATCGCCTTTACCCTAGCCCATGTAAAGGCCTGAAGAAGGCGGAAGAGCGGCTCCTTCTCCGCCTTCTCATCAATACATTGCTGTGCCCGGCAGCGCTAAAACATTTTGACCCCTCCTTTAGCGGCAGCTGCCCACACTGTAGTGCAGTGTCTTCTGACGCTTATCACATGGTGTGGGCCTGCCCCTCCAACCCCGCTATTCCCCCCATCCCCAACCCAACCCGGGAGGACTGGGAGGCGACCCTGCTCGGCTGCCACGACTTACAGGCCCAACAAGCCTTAGTCGGGCGGGCCCGGGCGGCGGCAACCGCCACTGGGGTCCCATACTAGGGACCTCCACCTAGTGTTTGTAAGGATCGGTTCCTTACGGGCTGATCCAAACATACCTCCTGCTCATTCGTAATAAATGTTTTCACCACCACCACCACCCATGCGGGCCGAGGAAGTAGCGATAGCGCTTGCTGCCGCCCACGCCAATTCGAGAATAATCATCACGGACTCCCGAAAAGCATGTGAACATTACTTGGCAGGGGAGATCTCCCCCTTAGGTGCTTGTATTCTACGACGGACTGCCACTGATCCAACACCCAAACGAATCATTTGGGCTCCTGGCCACCAGGGCTTACGAGGTAATGAGGCCGCTGACGCGGCTGCCTTACTCACCGGGCTCCTCATCCCAGCTCTTCTGGCTCGGAGACTAACCAGCCGCTGCTGAGATTCAAGGAAATATTAACACATTATAGCGACAACCACCGCCTTTTCCCGGCCCCTGCAAAAGGGCTGAGTAAGACGGAGGAGCGAACTTTAAGGCGCCTGCAGACAGGTACTCTACTCTGTCCTGCAATAATAAAACATTACGATCCTAACACGGATGGGCGATGCCCACACTGTGGGGAGACCTGTGATATCTTCCACATGGTGTGGGCATGTACTCAAAATCCCCACCTTCCCCCTTCCCCTACCCCTTCCAGAGAGGCATGGGAGACTGCCCTCCTCAACTGCTCCTCGCTTGAGTCCCAAAGGGCTCTGGTGACACGGGCGAGAGACGGGGCCTTGTCATGCGGTGTCCCGGACTAGGGACGCCGACCATGTAGCGGGGCCACTCTGTGGCTGCCAAACTCTTTTTCACAAAATAAAAGTTTTCCCCACCACCACCACTGATGTGTGGTTAAGACGTTAAGCTTCGCCCCTAAGAGTTCTCTGTCATCTCGTCATTCTCTGTCATCTCGACGGACACCTGAACCGCACCGTAGAGGAAGGGAGGTGGGAGTGAAAGAAGATAGATAAAGAGGAGCCGTAATGAAGAAAATGAAAATTGTATTTGAGGAAAGGAAATTACGCAGTAACTGTCTCACATATCTCGGTGGACACCCGTCAAAATTCAGGGGGGCACTTTTTTGACCTAAAGTGTGGTCACTGATGTGTGGTTAAGATGTTAAGCTTCGCCCCTAAGAGTGGAACGCGACAGCGTCTTGCAACGCTGCCAAGGAGTCCATAGAACGCCATCGCCCATTCGGTTCTACGCCTAGCTCGTCGGTAAATTGGTTTTTGAGGAAAGGAAATCTATCTGTCTCTCATTTGTCGGTGGACACCCAAACGTCGCCGGAAGGGAATGGAGGAGGATGAGAGTGAGTGAAAACACCGTATTCACTAGACGCGCCTTTGTTCATTCCAAACCATCGAGCTGGCATGGCGGAGTGGATAGCATGCCCGTCTCTCACGCCCAAGACCGGGGCTCGATTCCTGAGCTCGACCAAATTCTTAATCGGTTTTATTTATTTATATGGCCTGACTAGTAAAGCTAATTAGGCTAATTGGGTAATTAAGCAATTAACTAAGCTCAGTCCCACTTACTTGGAGCATCACTATACGATCCCTTCAATTGGTTGTATGGTTACTAGCCGAAATACAATTGGCCCCGTTTGAAATTCGTGCACTGTGACGTCACGACCGTTTCCGCCAATTGAAAAGCGTGACATTTTCTGTCGACAACTGCTGCTTACAACGATGAGACATTAAAGGCTTCCGCCTTAATATGATTGTCCCGTTGAATGCCTCGGAAATACAGTTGGGCGAGTTGGTTCAGTGTTTTCAAAGAAAGCGCGCCAAAAAGGAATTGCACAGATTGGTGCACACAACACCGCATTAACGAGAAACTGTTTATTGCCTGGGCAGAATTTGTTCCGGGCGGCAAGCAATAAACACTGCGACGCTGTACTGCCGCGCAATAGCTTGTCGTCTTTTAAATATTTCTTTTTATGCTCCGGCTCCAAGGTATGCCAGGGTGAAATGAGCGGCGGCGCAACAAATACACTAACAAGAAAGGGACACTACATGCGCACACTACCAACTGTTTATTAGATGGAAAGGTGGCATATTTAAACATAGAGCTCAAGCATGTGACACATCGCTTTATCGCTTCCGACCCAACACGTGGAAAAATAAGCAGCAACATCAGGATAACAGAGAAGAAACCTTTAAACCCTGCAGATAAACTAACAGATTGTGATAAAAGAGGAGGAAGCCGTCTCTTAGCCAAAGCAGTGTCAAGCAACGGTGGCAACAGCAGAGTCATACATGAGAAGCAAATGCAGTCAGAAACTAACCCCCCCCCCAAAGAAAAAATAAAAAATAAAATAAAAGTAAATATAGAAATAAAAAAACAAATGCCAATCATAGCAAAAGAAGAGTCGAACATTTGAAGCAAAAGCGGTCGTCATGTACCAACTCATGTACCAAGGTCGTCATGTACCAAGGCCATTATTCTGACGTATGCCAGGGTCCTTGCCTATAAAGACACTAATGGCTCGCTGACACAGGAATCACCATGTTTTTTTCTTCCTGCAAGGCCTCTGAAAATTTTCTGTTATTTAAAAAAGTCCGCTTAAAACGCACAGTTCCTCGAAATGTGATGCGCACTTACGCTTTTTACGGCTGAAATAGGTAGCTGACGTGTAGCGCCCTCTAACAGGTGGATATCACAGCTCGGCGACTGCAGGCTGTGTCCGACCGTCAGGCCCAAGTTCTGAATGGGCTGGCAGCAGCGCTGCAACGTGTTTTACGCCTTCTGGTGGACAGGCATCGGCCACCGACCTAAAGACTCATGTAATGACGAGATAGGCAAAGTGAGTATTGGGCACCAATTTACGGGGGCATCATCGGCCCACCAAAGCGCAGGAAAATTTTCTTTTTTTACTTTTGCTATGTGAAGGTTCCTATCATTCATTTTTGCCACGTGAAGCCGAGAAAAACTTTGTGTTCGATGTATTTTATTTGCTTTTTAGTTAAAGCATGTCTGAAAAATTGCCGGATAAGTAGCGCAAAACTTTGCTGCTTCTTAACCGGCGCATAGTCCTCTTAGCGAGGGGAGTCTTTCTGTCTGATTTGACCAGGAAGGTATATGAAAATGCATGTGGGAAGATTAGTACAGTCGTCCGCACGCCTCTCTAAAGCTTTAAAGCGGGGCACCGGGAAGTAAACTTGCGTTGTTTACGAGTGACATAGTGCTCAAAAAGAAACCTTTTCGTGCACAGCAGGCACCGGCAATCACCATAAATTCACGAGTGCTCTAGTCAAGTATTTGACAGCTGTGCACACGTTCACATACCTTTCTAGAGCGCTCAAACGGGGCGCTCAATTGTGCACTTGCTGCGTTCCTCGTTACCTGCCGGGCCCGAAGTAGCGTTGTTATATACGACAAGTAAAGAACGATCTATACAAATGTGCGTGAATGATACGGCCGTTGTTTTGAGCCCTTGGACACTCTTAAGTACATTGGGGAAAATTCATGCGCTAGCAAACAACGACACAAAAGGGGGAGGTGCTGGGAGGACACAGAACGCTCGCTGTAATAGAAATTTATTGCAGCAGGGCGCTTGTGCCATTGTTTGCTGGCCCTTGAATTTTTCACAATGGACGCTTACCAACTTGCTTAGTTTTTAATATACTCTTTAACGACTGTAGCATATAATCCGGCGCACCGCTCGAGCGCTGTATATATTAGTACCTTTTTATTAGGAATCCATGCGTCTTTGCTGCCACGATATTATGAGGCGCTTCAAGAAGCTGTCGTAAAAACTGAAGTATATTGTAGCCAGCTGCCATAATAGGTCTACACAGCCGTGAGACCTCGCGTGTTGTCACCCGCCTGGAGGTTTTTAAGCACCTCGACCTGGCCAGTAAGGAATTCCGGATAGGATTTTGTTGCGTTTAAAATACAACTGTTATTAAAGATATCTGCGCAGATCTTGTAAATTTTGATTAATATTTACTGTACAGCAACACATTTATGTGTGTAGGACGGAAGAAAATCTGTAGGCTAAAGGCTAGGCTCGCGTGCGCACATAAACATGCAGCTGCAATTTTAAGGAACACGCGTGGAACAGTTCTTTTCAACGCGTACACATTTTTTGTTACTATTGCTGTACTTAATTTCAAACCTGCAGAGTGCAGTGTATGCTCAGAGGACAACTATTAACTGGAAGAGGCTTGATTTTCATATTAAAATTATCAAATTTGGGATACTCATAACGGGTTAACTGTCATATTGCCGCTCCTGTAGCTATGCACTATTGAATTCAATCATATGAGCCATGGAAGCAAGCATAAAATTTTACTTCGTAATACCTGGCATCGCACTGATATTTCACTTGGTCGGTAGTGGTAGGCGTTGTGATTGCGCTTACCGTGGTCAGCAATTTGCCCCTGCTGTTTTATATGATTAGAATAGCCGCAGTGCGAAAAGGACCACACGAACACAATGGCCGGACAGAAACAGGGCGGGCTATTAGTTAATGAGTCTATTCAAAAGGTTGTCGATTTATACAAAATTCATTGTATGAGAAGCACCAAATAATGATGGGCAGAACATACAAGAAGTTTACGCAGTGATATGAAAGCGATTATAGGTATTCGATCTCTCTTTAAAAAAATAAACTGACGGGTTACTGACACATGGATCATGGTACATTGCAATGTGGTAGGCCGTCATTATCGCGCTCGTTAGCTGGGATTTGCCCTTGGTTACGAACACAGAGTCCGTTAATCAGCTGGCATTTTCCTTTGCTGCATACATGCGACTGGGACGCCAGGTTCCCAGATACCGCTATATTGTCCACATTTTTTGTTCTTTTGTAGTCACTCATTAACTCAACTGGACGTCTGCCTTACATGAAAGACATCACACGTGATGTGCAAAGAATAAACGACTTGATTATCGTATAGGAGAAACCAGTTTTGGTGATTAATGTTACATACATTAAGCATCATTAATCATGAAATTCAAGTAGTAAGGGAATACGTGTTCTTAGGGCAGGTAGTGGCTACTGATCTGGATCACGAAATGGAAATAACTAGAAGAATAAGAATGGGGTGCAGCGCATGTGGGACGCTCTCTCAGACCATGAATAGCAGTTTAACAAGATGCCTCAAGAGAAAAGTGTACAACAGCTGTATCTTGCTGGTACTCAGTTATGGGGCACAATCGTGGAGGCTAACAAAAAAGGTTCAGCTGAAGTTAAGGACAACGCATCGAGCTATGGAAAGAAAAACGATAGGTGTAACGTTAAGAGACCGCAAGCGGGCAGAATGAATGAATGAACGAATGCGGATAAATGATATCCTATTCGAAATCAAGAGGAAGAAATGGGCTTGGGCAGGACATGCAATGCGAAAATAACCACTGGTCCGTAAGGGTAACTCTGGATTCCTAGAGAAGAAAAGCGCAGCAGGGGGCGCCAAAAAGTGCTCCGCTTCTTTTGGTCTCGGCTTTTATTGGGAAGTGCCGCGGAGATGTCATGCTCAACCCATGCGACCATAAAACTGGGTTCGCGTCCTATTTTATATGCCTTCAAAATGCTGGCCACAGAGAGGAGTTCGGTGCGCGACGGTACTAAACCAATGTGAAACTTTAGAAGCACGTAAGCAGCGGTAGCGTCACTATGACAGCGGCAGTGCATTTATACTTGGTCGTCATGAACGGAAAATGCGAACACAGGAAGGGAGAGAGATCTATTAAGCTAACTCGCAATATGCTGGAAGATCAGAATATCATCAATGCAGTGTATGTGTTCTGGCTGGGGCACAACTACTGGTTGAAAAGAATACGTCATTAGTACGAAGCCGACTCAAGCATTTCACCGTAGGTCGCTCTGATCCATCGCACTGCCACAAGCAATTGATGAAGGATTCCTAAATGAGGGAAGAGAAATAGGGGTGTTATATATAAAGAAATGAGTAGAGCGCAGCTAGAAAGCAAGAAGACAGCTGGACAAGCTGCGTTTGGAGGCCTTCGACTCTTTATAGCAGTGCATGTGATATTTTCCGAACTCATAGTGACACGCTTCAGTCTGAACTTCTGTGGCATTCACGCCTTTGTTTTAGGCCTAGGAACCGCGGTAGGATGTTACCAACAGAAAGTTACTCTGCCTAAAAAACTGCCCCCCCCCCTCTCCCCCCCCCCCCCGGCCTCCCCGAAAATTTTGGCTTGCTTGTCGCCATACCCTACAACGCGAAAAATGACCTCCAACTCCGGGGAACCGGCAGAAACCACTTATGGAGGTCGACAGAACACCAGCTACTTCTTTTAGCTGTTGGTATACATGTAACTAACGGTATAGCTGCTTTAGCACACTTTAATTCGTTGCTTGTTATTTCTCCTATTTGCAGATTTGTCCAACAACCTTGTCCCAGTGCCGAAGAAGCGGCCATAATAATGACTCGTCAAGCCAAGTTCACTCTTTTTTGCTGAAAATAATTCGATCACAGCAGCTGCGTAAAGTAGAAAAAATAAATCTGCATGTTGAATTTTAAAACAAATTATGCATGACTAAGCATTACCTACAACGCTGGAGCAGTCAGGACGATATGGAATCCAGTAGTAGTAGTAAACACATTCATTGTAACAAAAGGAAGAGTTAGGGAGTAGGGGGTTGGGGATAGATAGATGTGGAGCTTCAGTGGTCGGTCTTCCCTAGTCCAGGATCCCGTTGGCCTCCGCCGCTGCCTTGGCCCTCGTCACCAGCATAAGCTGTGTGCTCGCGTCGGAGTCAGCCAGGAGGGCCTCCCACTGCTTTAGACTAGGGCTATTTACCTTTGGTAGTAAAGGGCTTTTTTCACAGCCCCAGGTGGCGTGGTACGTTGTGGCGTAGCCCCCCCACCACACGCACTCTTTCGCGTATCTGTTCGGCCACATTTTGATACATGGCTCTGCTTGGGTAGGTGTCTGTTTGTAGTCGTCTGAGCGTGGTGGCTTGCTCTCTGTTGAGGATATCCGCCGGAGCCGAGTACTTCTTGCGCGCTCCCAACAACGCCTTCATTGCCTCCCCGTAAGATTCTGGAGTGCTGAAGGGTTCGACCGGCAAACCCACCCTCCGGTTCGTGAACCCTCGGACAACGGTGTCTGCCATGAGATTTCCCTCAACCCCAGTGTCAGGGACCCAAATGATGCTGTGTTGAATGTTTGTGTTGTTTGATCCATGTCTGTGTTTGTTTTGTGCGAAGAGAATCCTCGCGGCTTTTTGGCCGATCCTTCCATCTCTGTATGCCCTCGCTTCAGACTGAGAATCCGTCGCTATCCAGTAACTCAGTCCTTGCCGATGGGCTTCAGTCAGGGCTAGAGCTATGGCGATCTCTTCCGCTGCTTGTGTTTGCGCACTGATGCACCAGTAATTATCTTCCCATTGGCGTTCACTACTGCTACCGCCCTAGCGTTTTCCTTCGTTCTGTACTCGGACGCGTCAACATACAGAACCATCTGTTTCTTCTTTAGGAACCCGTCCAACTCCAAGGATCTCGCCTCCCGTCTTCCTTAGTGGTTCATCGGGTCCATGTTTCTGGGCACTGGTTTAACCAAGAAAGTGCTCCTAATTTTGCTGTCAATGTCTGTCTTGTCTTCGCCCTCGCCTTCTACCGGGTATCCTAACTTTAGTAGTAGTGCGCGGCCAGCGGCTGTTCTTTTAAGTCTTTCGAGTTGAAATCTGAGGATGGTTTCGCTGTGCTCCTCATAGGTGCCGTACACACCCATGTTCATTAGCGTTTCTGTCGAGGCGCAGGTCATGACGCCTAAGGCTTGTTTATATGCCTTTCTGATGCATGTTTCCATTTTGTTCTTCTCCCCTTAGTTAGGTTGCAGGTACGGAAGCGCGTACGTCATCCTCGGTATGATGAGCGCAGAAGTGATCCGAAACGCATCTCGCTCCTTCACCCCTTTTCTCTTGTTCGTAATCCGGCTTAACATCCTGCATATCTGTTTCGTGGAGTGTTCCAAGAGCTGGATGGTATGGTCCCGTTTGCCTTTCTCCTGCAGCCACATTCCCATGATGCGAAGCTTATTTGTCCTTCTTACGGGTTGTCCATCTATTTCTAATTCTATCGTTCCCCTGTCCTCTTTGTTTTTGTGAAGTCTAATAAATTCTGATTTTTCTGGAGCGCACTGCATCCCGCTAAATAAAGCAAATTGACCGATCTCATCCGTTGCTCTTTGCAGTATTTCTTGCTTGTTTCCTGTCGATCCTTTTGTCGTCCACGCTGTTATGTCGTCCGCATAAATTGAATGTTTTACATCTTTCACGTTTTTCAGTCTCCTAGTTAATCCAATCATTGCTATGTTAAAGAGCAAAGTCGAGATGATGGATCCTTGTGGTGTCCCTCTGTTGGGCGTCGTCTTCTTTTCTTACCTAATGTTGTTGATGCCGATGGTTGCTGTTCTGTTAGACAGGAAAGCCTTTACGTATGCGAAGATCCTCTCCCCACAGTTTGTTGTCGAGAGTTCTGCGAGAATGTCGTTGTGGCTGATGTTGTCGAAGGCCCCCTTGAGGTCTACAGCCAAGATTACGCCTTCTCGAGTTCCCTATATTTGTTTTAGTACCATGTCTCTTAATTGGAGCATCACATCTTGCTTGGAGAGTCCCGTTCTGAACCCGGACATGGTATCCGGAAACAGACCGTTGTCCTCCATGTAGTTGCTCAGTCTAGTCTTGACCGCTTTCTCGTATAGTTTACCAAGGCATGAATTTAGTGATATCGGCCTAAGGTTCTCTAAACTGGGCGTTTTCCCTGGTTTAGGTATGACGATAATCTCAGCGTGTTTCCACTCCGCCGGGACCGTGCCCCTTTCCCAGTGCTCGTTGATTAGTCCGGTCAGGCTTTCGATTTGGTCATCACTGAGGTTTCTGATCATTGCAATGGTTACTTGATCTTTTCCCGGTGTTGTGTTCCTCGTGAATGACCTGGCAGCCGCGTATACCTCGTATTCTTTTATCGGTTCATCCAGCTTCGAGTTCCTTGTCCCTGAATACACCATGGTGGAGGGTGGCACCTGCGTGCTTTTGACGTACCTGGACCAAAGAAAATCTGTAATCTGGGCGTCCGTTCCCTGAAAATTGTGCGTGATACGTTCTATCGTTTTGCTGTTTTCTCTCTTCGATTTTGTCGGGTCTATGGGGTGCCTGAGCAGCGCCCATGTTTTAGCGCTACCCAAGTTGCCGTGTAGTTCATTGCAAATTTGGTGCCAATTATCTCTAAGTTTGCGGTGTGGTCTTCTACCTCCTTATTGATTTGAGTTATTCTGAGTCTCAATTTCCGATTATGTTTTTGTTTCTTCCATCTTTTCGTCAGCCCCCTACGAGCCTCTCAAAGATGTAGCAATCGTTTATCCGCACGTGGAAATTCATCGGTAAGCTCTAGCGTCGTAGTATTGTCTCTGTGGACCTCCCGTAGTCGTTTGGTCCACTTTTCGATGTCCGTTATCGCAATTCTTCCGGCTTCATTCTCAAACTGTTCTCGGAATTTTTTCCAATCTGTGATTTTTGTCTTCCTCTGGATTGTGCTGAACCTTGTAAGTTTAATTTCCGTTTGAATTACGTAGTGGTTACTTCCGAACTGCTCCCCGGTGTTAGACCATTCGTAGTCTAGGATATTTCTTATGATGGTCAAATCAGGGCTAGTGTCTCTTGAAACGCTGTTTCCGACCCTAGTAGGGTATCTGCTATCGGTAACGATTTCCAGCCCGTGCGTGTCCACTCCATCTAGGGTGGTTTTTCCTTTCTTTGTATTCATCTTGTAGCCCCACTCTTTGTGCGGAGCATTGAAATTTCCTACAATCACAAGGTGGTTTTGTTTTACCAGGCCGATCACCGCTCTAATGATATCTCTGAAGTCATGTCTCTTCTTGCGCGGTGGTGAATATAAAGTACGAATAGGCTCTTCTCCCCGCGCTTCTTAGGTATTACCTCTATCACAAGGTGTTCTATATCTTCTTCAGGTGCCGTGTGCTTGTGCGTAGTGACCCCCTTCTGACATAAAATGGCCACTTTTTTATATCTTTCATCTACTATGGTGTCGTAGCCGACTATCTTCGGCGAAGTGTTAGTTTTTGCAGCGCTATTACAGTTGGTGGGTGTTTATGCTGCATTACATGTATGTTGAAATCGTTTTCTTTCTAAATCCTCTACAGTTTCATTGCCATATTGTAAATTTTTCTTCTGCGTTAGCCATGAAGTGACACTACTGCTGCACCGCGAAGATCTTCGCGCTTTCGTTTAGGTCGACCTGTTCCGGTGCTCTCTTGTTTTGTCTCCTGAACAGTTCTGCCAATCTCTGATCGGTCGCGTTCAGTCTGGTCATGATTTGTTCCAGCGTCGTCAAGACTGTTTTCTGTTGCTCCTGTATTTGGTGTAGTGTTATAGTAGCATCTATTTCTTCCCTTACTTGCGGTTGTACGGCTGCTGGCCCCTGCGTGCTTGCTGTCGTCGTGGGCAATTGTACTCCGTGTACCTTTCCTCGGTTTGTATCATTTTCTTCTTTGTTGTCGCTGTTCTATAAACGAGAGCCTCCTTTTTAGTCGTTCATGTTCCTCTCTAAGTTCCCTGTTTGTTTTTTCTAGAGCTTCGAATCTAGCCTGTATCGAATAGTCTAGAGCAGTGGGATAGACTGGAGACTCGCTCCTAGACTGACTCACCTTCTTGGTGTTCTGTTTAGATGCGGAAGCGTCATGAGCGTTCCCTCGAACCCAGGCGTTGCCGCCACCGTGGTCGGTGGATCTCGCGTCTACTAGCCCCGGAAAGTCTCCCTCTTTGAAGAACGGCGTTCGGCTTCTGTGGCCGCCGCGCCTGTTCCGAGACGCAGATCTCGAAGATCCGTTCTTTCCTCTAGTTTCGGCTTCCTCGCTGTCGAACCACCGCGGCCTGTGGCCACCGCGGTAATTGCTTTCTTTTTTATTGCCTTTCTGGTTCTGCTGGCCTTTCTGCTTGAGACGTCTCTTACATCCTATATCGCCCGTGGCGTGAGCGTCGCTGCACCACTCACACCTGGGCTCCCCACACTCGTGTCCGTCGACGTTGGCACGTTTGAATCTAGGACACTGCGGAATGGGTTGTGGTTCCGGGCAAACGTCTGATCGGTGCCCCTGCAGGTGGCATCTGAAGCACACCTGCTTCGTAGGCTGGTAAGGGTGAACTCTGTACAGTCCTCTCATCACTGCGACTGTCTTGGGCAACCTCGGTCCGTCGAACGCGATGAGCGCTGACTCTGACTTCCCGAGTATTCTTGTGTAGACTGCACGAATTCCCGGCGTTGCTACTTGGATGTGGTTCATTAGGATTTCTTGCGTGGTGACGGCCATCAGTCCATGCACCACACCCCGGACAGTTCCCTCCGCCGTGGAGCAGTAGGCATTCAACTCGAATTGTTTGTCTCCGAGGCACAACTTCCTCGTCTTTTGCAGAGCTTCTGCCTTCGCACCATCTGGCGTCCGGACTATTATTATGTTTGAGATGGCTTTCACCGCGACAAGCATGTCGCCGATGTAGACCAGGTTGCATTCCTTCACCAGGGCTTGTATGTAATCGCTGGGCTTGAAATCTCCCACTCTTAGGTTGTGGCTCTTCGGTCGGAATACGATTTTGTATCCTCCTTTCGGGAGCTGTACGAAATCTCGCCTTTTACCAGCGAGTGTCTTCAGTTGGTTGTTTACAGCGGACGCCGGTGGCGCGTTCGGGACCATGGCGTTCGGTCCTGGCGTCCCAGGTTTCTGCTGCTGCGGCTCACTCGTTTTCACTGGAGTCTTGTTTGCCTCGGAAGGTGTACTTGCTTGACCGGTAGCTTTCCTATCCTTCTGAGCTCTGCGCTCCACTAATTCCTTCATCACTCGTCACGTGGTCTCGTTGACTGGGTAGACTCTTGGTTGTTCTTGCAGTCCCCTCGTAGCTCCAGCGTTGTTGGTGCTTGCAAGCTCCATGGCTTGGGGCTGGTCCGTACCCGGGCTATTTTCAATAACCGGGGCCGTAATGTGTGCCGCAGTCGATGCTGATGCCATGCCGCCGTCGAGGCTGCTCAGCCCCGGTAGGGCCAGCGAAGCCCATGCGTCTCCTGCTTCGGCCACGGCCGACGCTACGTCGGCGTTAGGGTTAGCGTGACTCTCGCCGCTTCAAGATTTCAATGTCCCGTAAATGGAAATAGATTCTACTCACAGAGATAAAATTGGTTTTCAGATGGTCCTCGTAACTTCACGGAACACATCCAATAAACACTTTGCATTAAACTGGGGTTTTCCGGTCAAAAACACTGACCATTCACGGAGCCAGAGCACGTCCGCGTTCCCGCGCAGTTGGGTGTCCACCCCTATCCAAAGCAATGAAAAGCGTTAAGCAAAGGACATATCATCTGATTATGTACTTCCTTTATCTGGCTAAAATAAAGAAAAGGGTGTAGGGCTTAGTCTTGTGATATTATTTCTCCATCTTTTCTGTGTGCCTTTTACGCCTACATGCTCTGCAAGCAGTGTGTGTGTCTTAGACCATTGTTTCCATTGATTCTGGAATTTTTGTCCCTGGGCAATACATGGTGGATAGCACATGCAGACGACCACGCTGAAAAGACTGCGGCAAAAAATCGTAACATAGCTCTTTGTCAGCGCTTCTAGAGGAACGCCATTCTAGATAAGCGAGTATTCAATTTTGCTTGCCAGATAATCACAGCTATAAGGTGCACCATACTATATTACCTAGATTAATGCCGATACCTGAGTATCTGGTATGGGCACCGAAGCTATATTAAATGGCTGTTTTGCACTTCGCGGCTGTCGAACTCCAGACAACCCGTCATGATATAAAAAGCGATCTTGGGCTCCGGAGCCTAATCCTTAACGACTGCATCACCAGAGCGAATAAATCAAGGAGCCTTATTTTTAGGCTGAGAGAGAGTTGTTTGCTTGCTGAGGTGTTTGGTTGTGCTATGGACATTTCAGAATGTTAAAGTTTTAAAAAGCACATGGCGTAGCTTCTGCTGCAAAGTCCAAGTATTTAGTCGTATTGAAAGGTGGAAGAGAGAGAGAGAGAAAACTTTATTTACAGAGGAATTCGGGGCACGCCCCAGGGTCCCCGCACGACCCCACTGCACTCAAGTGTTTATGTTCCGAAGGTCCATAACACTGGCAGCACGGCCGGTGGCGATGGTCTGCACGGCCGGGTCCTCCGAGCGCAGCAGGGTCTCCCAGTCCTCCCAGGTCTTGAGGTTCTCTAGGTCCCGCGGGGGAGGGTCCGCCGGGCAGAGGGAAAGGATGTGGAGGGAAGAAGCGAAGGGTTCTGGGCATAGGGCGCAAGTAGGAGTGGGGAAGGAGGGATGGTAGTGGGTTAGTGTAAGGGGCGAGGGGAGAGTATGTGTTTGTAATCTGCGCCAGAGTGTTGCGTGTCTGTTATCTAGGGAGGGGTGGGGCGGGGGGTAGAGCTGGCGAGAGGCTCTGTATGCCTGGGTCAGCTCACTGAATGAGTGCATGCGATCCTTCGTGAATCCCCGATCCGAGGCCACCTGAGCCCGGTTTAAAGAACCTCGGGCTAAAAGGTTGGCGGCCTCGTTTCCGGGATTCCCGGAGTGCGCGGGCACCCATATCAGCTCCACTTGGCGGGGCGGGGGGGGCATCGGGCGAATCCAGTATGCGAAAAGCAGGGACATGGACTCGGCCTCGAGCAAAATTTAGAATCGCAGTTTTAGAATCGGATAAAATGTACCGGGCTTCCGTGCGGGTTATAGCAAGGGCAATGGCGGCTTCCTCTGCAGCCTGTGGGGACGTGTCTGGAGGGAGAGGTAGTGTGAGGAGGGCGGATAAAGAGGAGTCCACCACAGCTGCTGTCGCTTCATCACCCGTGCAGGCAGCGTCCACCCACACGGCGTCCGGCTGGGGGCCGTACGCTCGATGGAGTGCCTTCGCACGGGCTCTGCGGCGCTGCTCATTGTGGGACGGGTGCATTATCCTCGGGAGCGGCCTGATGAGGAGCTCTCGGTGAAGGGATCGTGGGATGGCGAGGAGGGTTGGGTCGTTGGCCGGTATTTTGATTCCTAGGGTGTCCAGGATATACCGACCTGTGGAGGTTTGTGTGAGCCTGATGTATTGGGCCTGTCGGTGGGCCTCCACCAGTTCCCCGATCGTATTGTGGAGGCCCAGGCCTAGTAATCTGTCTGTGGGTGTGTTGAGGGGAAGGTGAAGTGCTACCTTGAATGCCTTGCGAATCAAAGCATCCAAAGCGTTCATGTCATGTTTGGATAGGTGTAAGTATGGGGTAGTGTACAGCACACGGCTGAGGACAAAGGCATGAATGAGGCGACATAGGTCGCGCTCCTTCATGCCTCTATGACGTCCAGGAACCCTGCGGATGAGGTGCGATATCGCGCCTACAACCTGCTTGAGTTTCTTGAGGGTGGTGGTGTTCTTGCCATCGTTCTGGATGTGCAGGCCCAATACACGAAGGGTTCCAACCTCAGGTACCGGGTCACCATTCAGTTCAATGGCAATGGGGGAGCGGGGGCAGCGGTGGTTCTTAGGCCGGATGAGGAAGAGTTCGGACTTCTCTGGGGAGCAAGACAGTCCGATGGTCCGTGCGTAATTTTGGGTGAGGGTGGCTGCTTCCTGTAAGGTATTCTCTATGTCTCCGTCACTGCCGTGATGGTCCACAGGGTGATATCGTCGGCATAAAGAGTGTGCTTCAGGTGGGGAATTGTGGCCAATTTTCGGGCGAGGGGGATGAGGGTAATGTTAAAGAGAAAGGGGGAAAGGACGGACCCTTGAGGGGTGCCGATACTCTGAAGAGTGTAGGAGGGGGAAGACAGAGGGCCGAAAAGTATCTCAGCTGTGCGGTCAGTGAGGAATGCTTGAATGTAGGCATACGTGCGCACACCCACATTCAAGGGGGATAGAGCAGTCATGATCGCCTGATGTTCAATGCGATCAAAAGCTTTGGAGAGATCCAAAGCTAAGACTGCCTTGGTGTGACCCGGAAGAAGCGGGTCGAAAATGTCGTGTGAGAGTTGCAGCATAGCGTCCTGTGCGGATAGATGGGGGCGAAATCCTACCATGCTATGCGGGTAAAGATTGTTGTCCGCCATGTGACTTGAGTCTCGCTAACACAACATGCTCTAGGAGCTTCCCAAGGCATGAGGTTAGCGAAATAGGGCGAAGGTTTTGAAGTGTAAGTGGTTTGTTGGGTTTAGGTATGAATATTACCTTCGCGTGGCGCCAGGACTGCGGGAGGTTACCCTCCCTCCAGCACTGGTTGAAGTATTTCGTAATGTGGGTGATCGATTGGTCATCCAGATTACGGAGCATGGAGTTTGTGATTTGGTCTGCACCAGGTGCGGAGTTGGCGCGGAGAGTCAGGAGGGCCGCTCTGACTTCCGTCTCCGTGATGTCGGTGCCGAGTGTTGGATTTGCTTGTCCTGTGTAGTGCGGTAGAGGTATGGGGCCGCCTGGAGATGTGTACATGGTTTGAAGTGTGTCTAGAAGGGTGTCGGGATCGTCAATGTGTTCATGTGTGAGGCGTGTCACGTGGTGCTGTGTTGCTGATTTTGTGCGCGTGGGGTCAATGAGGTGTCGGAGGAGTTGCCATGCGCATTTGCTGGACAGGTTTCCGGCGATGCCGTCACATATCTGTCCCCAGTTGGATCGGCAGAGCTCCTCAGAGTGCTGTTGGATTTGTGTCTGCAGCGCGGCCAGCCGCTTCGTAAGCGTTTTGTTGTGTTTGTTGCCTTTCCAGCGTTCTAGGATGCTGTGATAAGCCTCCCAGAGGTGGGCTAGGCGTGTGTCAAGGGTAGGTGTTTCGGTTGTAGTTTCAATGTCTCGCGTGTTGCGGTGAACGTCATGCTTGAGTGACTGCACCCATTCGTCGATGTCTGCGATGGGAGTGTCTGGGAGGGCGGTGCGTACAGCGCGAAAGGCATCCCAGTTAATGAGTTTGTGTGTTGTATTTGCGTGACGGGATGCTTTGTACGGGACAGTGATTTGTATAATGTAATGATCACTGCCCAGTGTATGTTGTGTTCTGTTCCAGGTAACGCCGCGGATACAGCGGCTCAGCGTAAGGTCCGGACTGGTGTCCATGCTGACACTGTTGCCGATCCTCGTAGGCGTCTGAAACATGTTGTGCACAGTGAGTTGGAGGTTCTGCAAGAGCAGCCAGAGCCTGCGACCTCGATGTGTCGTGGTTGTGTATCCCTAGTCAGTATGCTGACTGTTGAAGTCCCCACCGATGAGTAGGGGATGTTTCCCTGCTAGATGGTGTAGCTTTCGCAGAAATGATTCTAGCGGGGCCATCGGCAGGGACGGGGGGTGGTATATGTTTGCTATAAATATAGAAGGAAGTGAATGTGTGTGATGTATAAGTTCTGTGATCACGCAGGGCGTCTCAGACGTGATGTGATGAGTTTTGTAGGTGAGGCTGCGGTGGATGAGTGTGGAGGCCCTGGGTGTGTTAGTGGTATCCGAGTGTGTAGATGTGTAGGAGGGGAGGGTTGCCCGGTGTGCAGTCTGCTGTAGAAGTAGTATGTGGGGCGTGGGTGTGATGGTGGGAAGGAGAAGTTGCACAGGCGCGCGCTTCGCCCGGAAGCCGCGGCAGTTCCAAGTTAAAATGTGTAGATAATTAGTGTTCCCCCCCGCCATATTGGATGGTAGGGGGATTGAGGATGGAAGTAAGACGGGTGTCAATTGGTATGTGTGGCTCAGGATAGGTGGTTTGTGCTTGCGGAGGAAGGATGGGGGGAGTGGAGGGGGTTTGAAGTTGGGTGAAGCGATGGTTAAGATTATGTTCCAAGAGCTCCATCATCTTGGTGAGCATAGCGTCCATGCGCTGCTCAAGTTTTTCGGTGAGGGTGGCGGCAAGGTGATTGAATCTGGCCTCGAGGCGTGCGTCTAGCTCCTTTAGTTTGTGGTCAAATTTGGCTTCGAGTGCTGCTAATTTAGCGTCTATTTCTGAGGGTACGGGAGGGGGTGTGGCGTCTGTGGTGCGTTGTTTCTTTGCGGGAGGGGTGCTCGATGTGTCTGTGGATGATGGGGTCGAGTTAATGACAGCGGGTGCGGGTTTAGGGGGCATGGAGGGGGCAGGGGTGCTTAGGAGGGAGGAAAGGCGGCTTACCTCTTCACGCAAGGCCTTGAGCTCCTGGTCTCTCGGATCTGCCTGGGAGGACTGGGGTGGTGGGGGATGACGGGTAGCCTTGCCAGAAACGCGGTCTGCCCAGGTGAGACGCGTGGCGTTCTTGCTGCCATTCTGCCGGCTTGTAGAAGGCGACCGGGAAGTCGTCGAGCTGCGTCTGCTGGCTGTGCCTGGTTGATCGCAGCGGGAAAGCCGCGATGTATCCGGAGGAGAGAGAGCGTTCTTCGGGGACGCTAGTTTGCGGCCCCGTCCCTTGCAGTTCCCGGTGCCGGTCATATGAGGGCCGCCGCAGAGAATGCAGCAGGGGGTGCATGAGGGCACATCTTCCTTTGGGTGGGACTGCCCGCAGCGGGGGCACTTATGAGACCTTGGATGGACGCACACATCCGCCCGGTGACCTGGGACGCGGCAGTTCGTGCAGGCGTCTATATGCCCCCGGTACGGTGTGCATCTGTGGAGGGCTCCTCCATAAAGAACTGCGCGTGGGACAGGTCCAGCCCGAAAAGTTATTAAGATGGAACGCGTGGAGCCCATTCGGCGGGCGTCCACGATGAGGGCGTCTGGGTTGCCGGTGAGCAGGTCTTGCAGGAGCTCTGACGGGGTCTCATTCCAATAGGCATTGGAGATGACTCCGCGTACTGCTCCGTCCGGCGGGGCTATATAAGGTGCTACGGCGAATTCCTTGCCTTGGTGTGTGATGGTGTTCACCCGAACCAGAGCGAGCGCGTCATCCTTTAGGGGCGTGCTTACGGTGCAGGTGTTGTTGACCGGGTGTACCCTGATTTGGGTGCGCGCTGGCTCCTTAAGCTGGGACGCCGCTTGGAGGATGGCCTCTCGTAGTTGTCGGGGTGGAAGCAGGTCCAGCTGCAGCCCGCCTCGTGATCTAAAAACGATCTTGTAATCTGCAGCAGGAAGCGGTGGCTGCTGCCGCGAACGCTGCGCAGCTGTGCGCGTTGCTTGCAGGTGCAGTGACTTTTCAAGGCATGGAGACTTGGGGGAACCGGTAGCAGAGGCTGCGCCCTCCTGGCGTCGGGTTGTTGAAAAGACGTCCTTGTAGCGGGCAGGCACACTAAGAATGTGCGTCCAGTCCCTTGGGTCGTAGTCGTTGGGGTTAAGAACCTCTCCCTGCACCTGCACCTCCATGATGGCGTTGGTGGCGGAAGCGTCCGTCGGAGTAGGCCTAGCTCCCAGCGGAGCGAGGCCTCGCTCAGGCGGAGAGGTCACAGAGAATAAAGGGCCGTGGGTGCCCGAAAAATGGCGTAGGCGGTCGAAAAAGTGATGGCGTGCAGCGCTCACATTCGCAGATCCGTGGGTGGTGAAATTTTGGCTGATGATGCTGGCGATTGGCGAATTCCGCTGTCTTTGTGCGGAGCCGATGTGGGGTGCGTCTGTACTACACGGCCCCCTAGCGGCCAATCCCTTGAAAGGTTCTGTTCAGGAGTAGCAGGTATCTTGGCAGGGTCTTGGCTTCTGAAGTTTTCATTGTCGTCCTGCTGTATGAACCCCAGGTGGTCGAAATTTCCGGAGCCCTCCACTACGGCGTCTCTCATAGCCTTAGTCGCTTTGGGACGTTAAACCCCATAAACCAATCTTACCAATTTCTATTGTGTCCACGCAGGACCAGTCCTCTTCCGACAGGTCGGAACAGATCATTGCGGTTTTCAGTTATTACAACTAAAGGTGTAGGTTCCCCCTGTGAGAAAACTACTGCACCTGTTCGCGACATTAGCCACCAGTGACCCATACGAACGTTGAACTGCTTAGATCGATGCCAAAACTATCCAAACAAGATCTCACTTCACCTGGTTGAAAAGTGAAAATTGGTTTTGGAGAAAAAAATACGCCATAACTTTTTCTCTTCTCATTGGACACCTGAACTGCGGGGGGGGGGGGGGAGGAGGATGGCGGGAGAGAAAGAAGAGAGAAAGATGCTGCAGTACATGTCTCCGGGATAATTTCTACCACCTGGGAATCTTTATTGTGCACAGAAATCGCACAACGCACGAACACCTTTTAGTTTCGTTTTGAGGGCCCTAACAAAAAAAGAAAGAAAGTGTTTTTAATGCCACCGCCGCGGCCGCGTTTCGATGGTGGCGAAAGGCGCCCGTATGCTGTGCGATGTCAGTGCACGCTAAAGGTCACGAGATGGTCGAATTTATTCTTGAGCCCTCCTTTGTGGCGCCTCTTTCTCAATTTCTTTTTTCACTCCCACGTTCCTCTTTTTTCTTAGGGCGTGGTTGGGTGTCCACCGAGATTCCAGACAATTACTGCGCCATTTGCGTTCCTCAAAAACCGATTTTAAACTTTTAATGAATGGAAATGGCGCAGTGACTGTCTCACTTTCCAGTGGACACCACAGGCGCGCCGTGGGGGAAGAGAGGATGGCGGGTGTGAAAGAAGAAAGTGGTGCCGTAGTGGAGGGCTCCGGAGACCTTTCAGCTGCACTGAAATCGCACAGAAAACGGAGGACAGCACACGGACACGTCAACCAGAAGAAGCACTGGTTCTTGACGAAAGGAAATGGTGCAGTAATTGTCATTCCTCGGTGAACGCCTCAACCGCACCTTGACGGAAGGGTGGAAGGTAGGAGAGAAAATGAGATGCTGCAGTAGAGAACTCTGGAATAATTTAGGCCACCTAGCGGTCTTTAATTAATTAGTGCTTTTTGAGGAACAGAAATGGCGCAGTAACTCTCTCACTTCTAGGTGGGAACATGGCAGTGCTGTGAGGTAACAGAAAGCGAACTCCCCCACCTCCGCGGCACGCGGCCGGCGGGGAAGGGGGTGCTGCATTCGATGCTGGCCGGGAGGTCTACCAGGTTTCCCTACTACCTGCATTACATGCCCCGCTGGGAGAGTACGGGCATTCCCATATTCTGTGATCAAGGGTCCCTCTCGCCCCGCCAAGGTTTCACCTACCGCTGCTGGCCACGGGGAACATGTGGTTCGCCATAACCGGGTGCGGATACTTGTAGGTTTGCCGACGCCTCTACGCGACTGCCTGTCGGTTGTTTCATCTCTGGCGGGGGTACCAGTCTACGATCAAATCTATAATGCTGCGTGATATTCCTATAGTTTCTCATGCGCTCTCTGCTCGCTTGGTCATCGAGAGGCCCCGTAGCGGGTCGGCTGCAGAGATCTCAAGCCAGATCGTGGGCCGCCTCTTTACTGTGACTGCTGCAGCACTAAAACATTTTGACCCCTCCTTTAGCGGCAACTGCCCGCACTGTGGTGCGGTGTCTTCGGACACCTATCACATGGTGTGGGCCTGCCCCTCCAACCCGGCCATTCCCCCTATCCCCAACCCAACCCGGGAGGACTGGGAGGCGACCCTGCTCGGCTGCCACGACTTACAGGCCCAACAAGCCTTAGTCGGGCGCGCCCGGGCGGCGGCTACCGCCACTGGGGTCCCAAACTAGGGACCTCCACCTAGTGTTTGTAAGGATCGGTCCCTTACGGGCCGATCCAAACACCTCCTGTTCTGAATAAATGTTTTCACCACCACCACCGTGCGCAGCAGTTCAAATTATTTGAATTGTGCTATTCAATTTTCTCTAGCCTAGGATTCTGTACGCTAAGAGCTAGATCCTTCCCTTGCTAAAATTTTTGAATGGCAGATTTGCTGTTACTGATGATAAATTTCGCTTCCGTTCCTACTCAAGCCAACGCGATCGCAATATCCTCGGCAACTTCTATGCTCCGCCCGTGCAGAGTGGCAGCTGTCACAATATTGCGCCAGCCGCTGACGGCGGTTGCCACCGTAAAACCGCCGCCACCCTCCGCCGCGTCTACGTAAGCCATCTCACCTTCGGAAGTTTTGCCCAATCTAACTTCTAGTGCTTCCACTCAGTCTTTGTCTCCTCTCTTTGTTGTGCTCCGGATGCATGTTTTTCAGCAGGAGGAAATCGAGATATTTCCTTACGTCCCCATTCACCTCTACCTTTTGCGTGGGGCCTACTCCAGATTAATTCCAACTTCTGCAAAATGGCTGTGCCTTTCCCCGTGGGGCTAAATTTCTCAATTTGAGAGGTTCGCACCGCTTTTGCTAGTTCTACCAATGTTTTAGATGGATGGAAACAACTTTTATTAGACAAAAAAGTCTTCAAGGGCGGTCCTCTACGGGTCCAGGAGTCTAGGGCTTGTGCTTCACATAAAAGACCGATTCACTAGGCGTTTTTGGCCGGCGGGCTGAGCGGTCTGTAAAGCAACCTCCCAGGAAGAATGAGTGGAATTGGAGATGGGGGGGTACGTGCACCATCAGAGCGATCAGCGTCTCTGTGGATGTGCATGTGGGCAGCCCCAGCGCTGTTTTACCGCATTTTCTCACAAAGAAAAATTCTTTTCTCTTTCCGCCACTTTCAGATCTAGGTACGGCGTTTTGTAGCTCACCCGGCTGAAGATGTACGCGGTAGGAAGTTCGGGATATCAGTAGAAAGGTGTCGTAGTGGAGGGCTTCGGAGTAATTTGAACCACGTGGTTTCTTTAATGCGCACTGACATCGCACAGCCATGGGCGCAATGAGCGTTTCGTTTTCATCGAAACGTGGCCTCCCCTACCGAATTCGAAGCTTGGTACTCCGGCTTAGTATCGGAGCGCGCTAACCACTCAGCAACCGCAATGGGCATCGAGCCACCACGACCTGTAGAGAAGCGGCGAGCTTCTCTGCTGGAAAGCGGCAAACGTGGAAATCGGGAAACGTTTATAGGACCCCGCAGGCTCCGCATGTCTTGCTTCGGGGCAGACGTCAAGTCAGTTGGCGTGAGTGGTTGTGAGGAGTTCATTTCCAGCCGCCGCGGGGGCTAAGTTGTTAGTGCGCTCGGCGACTGAGCTGGAGTACCAGAGTCCGAACCCGACCGCTGCGGCCGCGTTTCGATGAAGGCGAAGTGCAAAATGGAGCTGGTGTGTTGTGTGATGTTAATGTACGTTAATATTCCAAGGTGGTCGAAACTGCAGTACACCATGATGAAGCTCCCTACCCTGCTGGGTGATGTCCTGGGTGTGCAGCATGCCCTGTACGCGGACGACATCACCCTTTGGGCTTCGGTTGGAGAAATCGAGGCCAACCTGCAGCAAGCGGCGGCTATTGTGGACGATTATGCACACCCCTGCGGCCTTGAGTGCTCCCCCAGCAAATCGGAATTCGTGCACATACGTCCCAATCCAAGGTGCACAACCAAAATTGCCCTCTCCCTGCTTAGTGGCCCGATAACTGAACACGATGAAATCAGAGTATTGGGACTCTACATACAAAAGAACCGCAAGATTGACACCACGCTGAAGAAATTCCGAAAGGTGGGGATCAGGTGGGCCGTATGGTCCGCCGGGTATCAAACAAACGAGGGTGGTTGCGATGCAAAGACGCCCTGCGGCTGGCAAATGCATTCGGAACCAGTCGAATCCTGTACTCGACACCGTACCTCCACCTGCGCAAATGCGATGAGAACGCTCTCGAAGTGATCCTCCGAAAAATCTATAAGAGAGCTCTCGACCTCCCAGTTGCAACATCCAACCAACGGCTCCTCGGCCTGGGGATGACGAACACCTTTGGGGAGCTGCGCGATGCTCATCTCAGCAATCAATACTTGCGGTTAAGCAAAACACGTGCGGGTAGCCGCCTACTGACCCGCCTCCACATCAATTACACAATCCAAGAGGAGAAGCGGGTATCCATGCCCGAGGCCTGGCGCTTCGCACTAAAGGTTCGCCCCCTCCCCAATAACCTGACAAAAGATGCCCATGATGGCCTCCGCCTCGCGCGAGCGGAGGCCATTTCCGAGCAGTATGGTGCTCGACCAGGGGTATTTTACACGGACGCGGCCGGTCCACACCATGGGGGTTGGTACACGGCTGTCGTTGTCCACCAAAACAACCCAGTTCAGGGCCTCACCTTCCGTGCCCCCAACATTACATTCGCGGAGGAAGTTGCTATCGCACTTGCAGCTGCGGATCCAGCGTCCCGAGTCATTATCACCGACTCAAGGGAATCTTGCCGCAATTTTGAACAGGGCCAAATTCCAGATCGTGCCTTACAAATTTTACACAGATGTGAGTACCGGGATTTCCCTACCCGGCGCACCGTCATCTGGGCCCCAGCACATGCGGAGATAGAGGGAAATAAGGTAGGGAACACTACCGCCCGCGCGCTTAACCACCGGGCATCGCCTCTCTCGCCGCTTGATCCGGCTACTGATTTTAATCCGGCTGTTACTTTTCGGGAGATCTCTCTTTTGTATCAAAACGCTCATGGCCGATACCCACCCCCCTGTAAAGGCCTCAAGAAAGCAGAGGAGCGTTGGCTTCTTCTCCTCTACACCAACACGGTACTGTGCCCGGCGGTGCTCAAACATTTCAATTCAGCCTTTTCGGGCGAGTGTCCACACTGTGGGGAAGTGTTTGCGGACACGTATCACATGGTGTGGGCATGTCCTGGCAATCCTGCTTTCTCACCCCACCCCCAACCCACCGGAGATGACTGGGAGGCTGCCCTGCTCGGCTGCTCAACTCTCCAGGACCAACGAGCCCTGGTGACAAAAGCCCGGGCCGCCGCGGAGGTCACAGGGATCCCGGACTAGGGATCCCTCCTAGTGATTGTGAGGGCCGGGCCCTTCAGGCACGGTCTAAGCAATACCTCTCTTGTATATAGTATAAATAAATGTTTCACACCACCACCACCACCTTCCTTTCCTCTTTCACTCCCTCCTTTATCCCTTCCTTAAGGCGCTGTTCGGGTGTCCACCGAGATATGTGGGACACTTACTGCACCCTTTCCTGTCCTCAAAAACATTCTTTTCTTTATTTCCGGCTTTCGACCAGACTATGGCGCCGCTAACCTACCCGAATACCCTTCCTTCAGAAGCGGGCTCGCCTCGCCTCCATGTTAAACATGGCACCATACTCTCTAACTTGAATACCACTAATTGCGGGGCGAAGGTCTTCGCCTATGTCAGAGACTTCCTCTCTGCGCGTCAGGCACTCCTACGGATCGAGGACGAGGAATACGGCCCGTACTCTATGGGTACACGAGGTACACCACAGGGGGCGGTGTTATCACCGCTCCTTTTCAACATCGCCATGATGCACCTGCCCGGCCGACTGGCTCAGGTGGATGGTATAAAACACGCACTCTACGCAGACGACATTACAATCTGGACCACCGAGGGGAGCCTTGGGGAGATGGAGGACCGCCTTCAGCAGGCCGCCTCCATAGTCGAAGCATATGCTGCCTACTGTGGTCTCCAATGTGCTCCCGCCAAATCAGAGCTTCTACACGTCAGGACAAACCACAAGGACAACACGTCTCTACACATATCTCTGTCGGGCGGTCCCATCAGAGAAGTGGCGGTGGTGGTGGTGGTGAAAACATTTATTCAGAACAGGAGGTGTTTGGATAGGCCCGTAAGGGACCGATCCTTACAAACACTAGGTGGAGGTCCCTAGTTTGGGACCCCAGTGGCGGTAGCCGCCGCCCGGGCGCGCCCGACTAAGGCTTGTTGGGCCTGTAAGTCGTGGCAGCCGAGCAGGGTCGCCTCCCAGTCCTCCCGGGTTGGGTTGGGGATAGGGGGAATGGCCGGGTTGGAGGGGCAGGCCCACACCATGTGATAAGTGTCAGAAGACACTGCACTACAGTGTCTGTTCATCAATAACAAACTCAGGCCGGACTCTACTATAGCGAAACTCAAGAGCATAGGTGAACAGGTAGGGCGCATGATCCGCCGTGTTTCCAACAAGCGGGGTGGTCTGCGGGGCAGGGACGCGCTACGGCTCGCCTATGCCTTCGTGACCAGCCGGATCCTCTACGCCGTGCCGTACCTACGCACCACCAAACAACAAGACGAGCGCATTGACGCCATCATCAGGAAGGCAACAAAGCGAGCACTGGAGCTCCCGGTGGCTACCTCCAACGCCAAACTGAAGGCGTTGGGAGTGGTAAACTCCTATCAGGAGTTGCGGGAGGCCCACCTCGTGAACCAATATACGCGGCTATCGCAGACGATGCCTGGGCGCCGCCTGCTAAACCGCTTACACATCCAACACACATGCATACCAGAGGGGACGGAGAACATCCCGGTGCTGTGGCGCCACATGCTCTTGGTCGCTCCGCTCCCGCGTAACATGGACATGGCTTCACATGAAGGCAGACGACAAGCGCGGGTTCGCACGCTTGAGAGGCAATATGGGTATAAAGAGGGCGTCTATTACGTGGACATCACAGGGCCGTCGCCCGCGGGATTCTTCACGGCTGCCGTAGTCCACCGGGGAATGAATGTCGATGGGCTATCTTTTCGGGCCCCAAATTCAACACGAGCGGAGGAAGTCGCAATAGCTCTCGCTGCCGCCGATCCAAAATCGAAAACGGTTATTACAGACTCTCGCCGGGCCAGTGAACACTATCTTGCAGGCGAAATATCACCTATGGCCTCGCAAATTGTAAGACGCGCTCTCGCCGATCCAACTCGCACAAAAGTGATCTGGGCTCCTGGCCACCAGGGTCTACGAGGCAATGAGGCCGCTGATGCGGCCGCCCGAGCGCTCACACACCGGGCTCCTCATCCTAGCTCTCATGGCTCGGAAGCTCATAAACCGCTTCTGCGGTTCCGCGAAATCCTAATTTATTATTGCGACAGCCACCGTCTCTACCCGGCACCCGCCAAGGGGCTGAGTAAGGCGGAGGAGCGAACTCTGCGGCGCCTGCAGACAGGAACCCTTCTCTGTCCTGCAATAGCAAAACACTTCGATCCGAACGCAGATGGGCGCTGCCCGCACTGTGGAGAGATCTGCGATATCTTTCACATGGTGTTGGCATGTACTCAGAATCCTCACCTTCCCCCCTCCCCCATCCCCACCCGAGAGGCATGGGAGACTGCCCTCCTCAACTGCTCCACACTGGAGTCCCAAAGGGCTCTGGTCAAGGGGGCGCGAGACGGGGCCTCGCCATGCGGTGTCCCGGACTAAGGATACCGACCATGCAGCAGGGTTTTTTTACCCTCAAGCTCTCTTTGATTAAAGTTTTTCACCGCCACCACCACCAAGCAAAGGGGACTTTGACGGGATGCGGAGGAAGTTCGACATGAATGAGGTTCTTGCATCCAAAGACCGAACAAAACTGTGCAATGCTCCTGGGCCGGATGGACTTACAGGCGAGGTCTTAAAAAATATTGATGGCCTGGAACTGGAGTGATTACTTGAGGTCTGTTCTAATTTTTGTGAAAAGAAAATGGCAGAATAATTGCCGTACATAAGACAAGTCAATTCCACACTCGACACCGACATCAAGGAGACGGAAGTCAGAGAGCCCTCCTGATTCTCGGAACCAACTCCGCACCTGGTGCAGACCAAATCACAAACTCCGTGCTGTGTAATATAGACTACCGATCGATCACCCAGATTGTGTAAAAAATTACGAGGAACTTTAGCGGCTAAAGTGGGGAAAGGCGAAAGCCTGAGGGCTGCATTCTGCTACGCGATTGTTCACTTCAAATTCTGTTGGTGCATTAATTAACTGCCAATTAATGATGCTTAATTTTTGCCTTTAGGAGTGGAACGCGACAGCGTGTTGTAGCGCTGCCAGGCAGTCCACGGAACGCCACCACCCGTTCGGCGCGATGCGTTGCCCTTTGAACGCAGCGCTTTTTGGGGAAAGGAAATGGCGCTGTAATTCTCTGTCATCTCGGTGGACACCAAAACCGCACCCTACAGGAAGGGAGGAAGTGGAGTGAAGAAAGAAAGAGAAAGAGGGGCCCTAATGAGGAAAATGAAAATTGCATTTGAGGAAAGAAAATTACGCAGTAACTGTCTCACATGTATCGGTGGACACCAGTCGAAAGTTGTATTTGAGGAAAGGAAATTGCGCAGTAACTGTCTAACATATTTTGGTGGATACCCGTCAAAATTCGCGCGCCGTGACGTCACGACAATTTCGACCAATCTGAAAAGCGGACAAATTTTCTAACACGTCTTGGTCACGACAGTATGAACCATTAAAGGCTTTCGCCTTAATACTTCAACCAGTGCTGGAGGCAAAGTAACCTCTCGCATTCCTGGGGCCACGCGAAAGTACTATTCATGCCCAAACCCCCCAAAAAAACGTACACACCAAAACCATCACCCGATTTCGCTAACTTTATGCCTTCGGAAGCTCCTAGAACATGTTGGGTTAGCGAGACTCACAAGTCACATGGAGAACGACAATCTGTACCTGCATAGTATGGTGGGATCTCGCCCCTCTCTATCGGCACAGGACGCCATGCTGCAACTCACATACAATATATTTGACCCACTTCTTCCGGGTCACACCCTAGCGTCTTAGCTTTGGATCCCTCTAAAGCTTTAGAACCAACTAAGTGGATCTCGACCTCTAGCTCAAATATTCCTATGTAATGGTGACTACTTTACCACTCCGCCGCAGGGACCCGCCATTGCATGTACTCAACGTGTACTACTTTCCCAAACTCGAGCGAATGGCTTGGGCGGACCCCTTTAGCCGCGGGCTAAGATTAGCGGGTCGTGATCCCCTGCTGACTGTGGCCGACTTTAACGCTCTCATTGAGCTGTGGGGGTATCGCAAGGAGGAGTCGCGCGGACATAAGCTGGCGGAGCTTGCGTCCACGTTGGGCCTCACACTCCACACTGACCCCGTCCACCTAACCCGGCTAGGAAACTCCATGACACGGCATACGTCACCGAGGCTCAACATCGAGGAGACCCTCGGTAGCAACCACTGCAGCCTTAACGCTATACTACGCACATGCCCCCTCAAGCGTCTCAGAACAGAAGCCCGTATCCCAGATTGGATGAAATGAGGCAAAATTTTGGCTGACTTTATAATGCACCAATTTCCGAGAAAGGCTTCTTAGAATAGTGCCAACTGTTGCTGAGACAGTTCTGCTCGCATGAAACTCAGATCCAGCAGGTCGCGGCGTGGATAACCACCTTCTACACCTCCGTCGCAGCCTCGTCCACCGTTGGCGACGCAAGAAACACAATATAAAGCTTAAAGCTCGAATTGCTAAGCTTACCCAGAAAGCGACAGAGGACGCGGCCCAACTCGCCGACGGCAACTGGGTAGACAGATGCAACACGGCCGCGCGACAAATGACCAGCAGCAACGCATGGCGTTTCTTTCGAGCCCTAATCGACCAAGCCCAAACACGATTCGAAACACAAAAAAAACATTAGCAGCGAGCCATGCACGCTTTCCCTGGCAGCACGACTCAACTGGCACAGAAACTTCGGGACCAGTATATGTGTACAACCCACGATCACTGTGGATCTGCGTACTGTTGTACAGGCAGAGAGAACACGAAACTGGATCAACCTTTCCAGCTCCATGATCTGCGGGCGTCTGTCGCCGAAATGAAACGGGGCTCTGCGTCAGGAAGGGATAAGGTCACCATCAAGCTTTTGACGAACCTGCCAGACTTGGCATACCAGTCCTTCCTCGGCTACATCAATGCGATTTGGCGCGGGGACGCCCCTGCCAATCGACTGGAAAATGCCTCTGGTCACTTTTATTCCTAAAGAAGGCAAACCAAATGAAACAGATAACCTCCGCCCCATCTCTCTCACCTCCTGTGTGGGCAAACTAAGGAAGACGATGGTGCGGGATCGGTTATCTGCATATCTTGAACACAAACATGTCTTTGGAAGCACCATGTTCGGATTCCACCCACACAGATCAGTGCACGATGTACTCAATCGGGAAGTCCTTGACCCCCTCGAGTGCCCCCATAATGACCGGGTAGTACTCGCCTTGGATGTTAAAGGACAATGTAACACACGAGATCATACTCACTAATCTAAGCCAGACCGACTGTGGCCTCAACACATTCCAATACATATGCCAATTTTAATGGATCTTCATTCCTACATCCGCATCCAAGATAGAGAACGGTTCTTACCTACTCGGCACATGGGGAACCCCCCAAGGCGCGATACTTTCTCCGCTGTTCTTCAATCTGGCTATGATACCCCTACCGGCACAGCTGCGTGGTGTCGCCGGTGTGCAGCACGCCCTGTACGCCGATGACATCACCCTGTGGGCCACCAAGGGCAGCACAGGGGACTATAAATCTAGCCTGCAAACAGCGGCGACGATAGTAGACCGCTACGCCCACGGCAACGTTTCCACGCTGTTTCCCTCAAAAGTCGGAATTTGTGCACCTCCGCCCCTCGCAAAAGTGCACAACTAAAATCTCTCTGTCACCTGAGAACGGTCTCATATGCGAAACTGATGAGATACGTGTACTCGGGCTCTACATCCACAAACACAAACGGTCAGACACTACACTGGCCAAACTCCGTAAGGTTGGGGACCAGGTGGGCCGCATGGTCAGCCGGGTTTCCAACAGACGCGGGGGGTTACGAAGTAAGGACACCTTGCGGCTCGCAAACCCCTTCGTATCCACTCGAATTCTCTATTCGACTCCTTATCTGCACCTACAGAAACGAGAGGAGGATGCCCTTGAGGTCATCCTTGAGAAAATTGTTAAATGTGCCCTTGACCTCCCTACCACTACTTAAAATAACCGGCTTATGGCCCTTGGGGAGGTGAATACCTTCCAGGAGCTCCGGGAGGTGCACCTTACAAACCAGTACACGCGCTTGTCGCAAGCGGAGTCGGGTCGTCGCCTTCTTTCTCGACTCCATATCCAAGAAACCACTCCCATGGAAGACAGGTTTCAGATCAGAGAACTGTGCAGACGCGCCTTCCATGTACGACTTCTTCCACCCAACATGTCACACTAAGGTCATAATGGTCGGCGCCTGGCACGAGCGGAAGCCTCCTGGACGCCTCCGGCGCTCACCACAGGGGATGGTACACGGTCGCGGTAGTTCACAACCGCGACAGTGTTAACGGCCTCACCTTCAGACCCCGCACAGCAACACACGCAGAGGAGGTCGCCATTGCTCTCGCGGCCTCACCTTCCAATTCAAATTATATATTCACCAACTCGCGAGGGTTCGGTCGGAACGTCGAACAAGGCTGCACTCCCTTCCTGGCCTATCGAATCGACGAAAATTGCATACGGGATGCGGACCCCGCATCTCGCCACCTTACATGGGCCCCTTCTCACCGGGGTTAGCAGGAAATGAGGCAGCAGATGCAGCCGCCCGCGCGCTCTCTAACAGGGCTGTTTTCTCCTCGTCACCCGATCAGGAACCCGATTTTAATCCTGTCTTTACCTTCAAAGATGTTAAAACCTTCTATCAAGAGAGTGAACGCATTTACCCTCGCTTATGTAAAGGCCTGAAGAAGGCGGATAAGCGGCTTCTTCTCTGCCTTCTCACCAATACATTGCTGTGCACGGCAGCCCGAAAACATTTTGACCCATCCTTTAACGGCAGTTGCCCGCACTGTAGAGCGGTGTTTTCTTACACCTATCACATGGTTTGGGCCAGCCCATCCAGCCCGGCTATTCCAACCCTAACCCAACCCGGGAGTACTGGGAGGCGACCCTCCTCGGCTGCCGCGACTTAGTCGAGCGCGCCCGTGCTGCGGCCACCGCCACTGGGGTCGCAAACTAGTGACCTCCACGTAGAGCTTGTAAGGATCGGTCCTTTAGGGGTGGTGGTGGTGATCTCTTTTATTACTCCCAAAAACAGGGGACCAGTCCAAGGACTGGTTGCGCTAGCTTAGAGGAGGTCGGCAGGGATCCCTTGGGATGTTGCGGCCTCCACCACGCGCTTGATTCGCCGGCGTTGGTCTGCCGGCTCCGAAGTACGCAGGAGAGACTCCCACGTCTCTGGGGTGTTTGAGGGGCTGAACCAAACATACCTGCTGTCCCTTGATAATAAATGTTTTCACCACCACCACCACCCACATTGAAAGAGGGTGAGCACACATACACCTACGTTCAAGCATTCGTCTCTGACTTCACGGCTGAGATACACTTCTGTCCTACCTCTTCCCCTTCCTGCACGCTTCACAGTATAGGCACCCCAAGAATCCGTCCTTTCCCCCATTCTGTTTAACATCACCCTCATCCCCCTAGCCAAAAAATTGGCAACTATTCCCCACTCGAAGCCCACTTTATGCCGACCTCACGCTGTGGGCCACCCATGGCAGTGACGGTGGCTTAGAGAACACCTTACAGGACGCAGGCACTTTCGCCCAAAATTATGCATGGAAGATAGAAGTGTCACGCTCCTTACAGAAGTCTGAACTGCTTCTCATCCTGCCTGAGAACCGCCGCTCCCCCTAGCTGCCCCACTGCCATTTAACTGAATGGGGACCCGGTACCGGAGGTTAACACCCTCCGCGTATTGGGCCTGCACAGCCAAACGATGGCAAAAACGCCACCACCCTCAACAAACTGACGCAGCTTGCAGACGCGATATCGCACCTCATCCGCAGAGTTTCGGGCTTTCATCGAGGCGTGAAGGAACGCGACCTCTGTCGCTTCATTCATGCCTTCGTCCTCAGCCGTAGGCTGTACACTACCACATAACTACAACCTTCCAACCACAACATAAATGCTTTGGATGCCATGATCCGCAAGGTATTCAAGGTAACACTTCATCTTCCCCTCAACACACCCAGAGACAGATTACTAGACCTGGACCTCCAAAACACGATCGGGAAACTCGTGGACGTTCACCTACAGACCCAATACATCAGGCTCACACAAACCACCACAGGCCGCTATATCCTGAACTCCCTCGGAATCAAAATACCGGCTAATGACCCAACCCTCCTCGCCATCCCTCGACTCCTTCACCGAGAGCTGCTCATCAAGCCGCTCCTGAGGAATATACACCCGTCCCACCATGAGCAGCGCCGTACAGCCCGTGCGAAGGCACTCCATCGAGGTTACGGCTCCGAGCCGGACGCCGTATGAGTGGATGCTGCCTGCGCGCCATAACAGCGCCATTTCCTTTCCTTAAAAACCAATTTTCAATTTTAGAAACAAACACGCATAAGTGGCTCCCTGGGTGAGCGGACACCTCAATCGCACTTTGGCCTGCGTAGCGGTAGTGACAGAGAGATGTGGGCCCTCTGCGTTGACAACGGTCTGGCAGAAACATGGCGTTGGCAGCATTGTAAACTCCAATCATTCCGAGGAATAGATTGGCACATAACTGGCTCCTTGGGCCAATGGACACCTCAGTAGCATTTTTATGTACGTGGCATTGGTGTCCACCTGAAAAAACCTGCTTTCGCACAAAAAGTGGCTGTGGCTCAACTCAGCTGAGCCAGGATATACAGAACAAAGGTTCGGTTCACCATTGTTGAAGACGGTTTAGCTTTGGCTTCTATTAATTTTTTCAAGACTTCACCGAGAGAAAATTGTTTCTGCGAGAGTAAATCACATGATGCATCCCGTTCCACAAGTGCAAGAGCGAGTTTCCAGAGCGGCGGTCGGCGCAGTGGCGGACGTGACGACCAAGCGCAAGACGGAATGACGTGACAGATCACATGAAACAACTGACAAGGAGGAAAGGCCGAGCAGCAGCCAGAGCAGTGGCGGACGTGACTGCCAAGTGCGCAGCTGTGAAGAATGTCGAGTCACCTGGCACGCGCGATTTTGCACATGCAGCGCACATGCCGGTAGAGGTCAAATCTAAGAGCCAGACGACCTTCAGGCGCAGCACGGGAGGAGTAGAGCTTTTCGCTCTAATATTCCGTGCTCAGCATGCTAAACCGCAGCAGTTTTTTTTTCAGAAGTTACTTCAGTAATCCTGCCGAATACGTCAAAATTTATCGCTACCAGTCTGCACTAAAAAGGTTAATATTGGACTGCCGCACGGTTGGGTCGTGCCCTATATTTTTCTCAATATTTATAAACAGCTATCGCCGTTCCCTTCAATGCACACAGATATTTTTATACGCCGATGGCGAATCCCTGATTTTAACACAGTAAAAGAAGCTGAGGTAATATAAAAAAACTGAAGAGTACAATAGAATGGTTAGATAACAAAACTAAGTTTGTAGTTTTTACCTTAAAATTTGTGCACTGTAGGTCGGAGGAGTACGTTGATAAAGTATATACTTACAAGTATTTTGGAATAACGACGAATCAATGGTTTAATTGGACTTTTCAAAAAGAAACACTGCGCATGAAATTATCCTTCGCTTCCACCGCGTTCATAAAAGGAAGACAACGTTTGAGGGCGATTACATCGGGCGTCATCTACTTCAGCGCATTTAAATTTCATCTATAATAATATAGTCAGTCGTGGGGCTTCACTTTTGCAGAGTACTTCGAGGGCCTCATTGCTGCCCCATAAAAGAGCGTTTAAGAATAATAGCACCAGTGCATTGGCATTCATCCTCAAAACCGCTCTGCACAGACCTTAACATAGAAATCATGATTACAAGAATGCCATTTTGGTCACAGCATTACAAAAGCAATTGCACCATATAATTCTTTGATTTGCTACTGCCTTCGAGACTACAGACACTTTATAATGATAGTAATCTGAATCTACCTAAACACAAAGTGTATGCGGACTGTGAACATCAGGCTACGGGGGGTATTTTCACTCCATATAACATTTAACACCTATCCAATATGGCAACCACTTTGAAAATTTAAAAGGACAATTAAGCTTTGCTTTAGGGGCATGGCGGGCTAGCGGTAATGCCCATATATGCAATTGGTCATTCTCTATATTGATAGATCCATGGGAGTCATAATACTACTCTTGGCGCGTAGGTGCAGCGGTTCAGCGATACGCTGCTGCCGTGCGACGGCAAGCGCTGCTACCGCTGGGGCTTACGCAACCCATGTTGCTCTTCTCGTGCAATCTCTCGTACCTATCAATAATTTAGCTGCCACCTGCTAAGGCGAGCAATTTTCCCGGAAGCCGGTAGTGATGACACCAAACACTTGCCACCTAGCTGGCCCATCTTGGTTGCTTCTCAAGGGATTCTTAGTGGATTTTTCACTGACAGCCAACGACGCCGGCGATGGACGCCGATGACGGTGCAGGATTTTCTGCAACAAAGGCTCCTTAACGCTATTGTGTTAAAAGTGCCCCGCACGCCACTAATGAAATGTTTGTATATGTTGCAGCCTTAATCAATTGTCCCGGAATACTGACATTTTTGTAATGCATCAATTACCAGACACCGGCTAAGGATACAGTTGCAGATCCTACTTAGAATCCAGAAAGACGGCATTTCTGTAATGGATCAATGACCAGACGCCTGCTAAGGATCCAGGTAGCAACGCTAACTTTGTGCATCTTTTCTGTGCATTAAAATAAATGAAAGAGAAAACTCGATAAAAAGGCAAGAACAGCTTCTAAAGCCAACGCACTGCGGACACACAACGCAATCTGGTGTCCGTGTGAATTTTTGTATTGCTTAGCACAGGGGTGGTACTCGCATTTAGATTGCACTGAGCAAAATTCGCCGATAATAAACTCATTCGTAATCAATTTTGCATAGAAAAATGTTTTAGGAATCTCACCCACGATGGCCATCAATCTTGCTACACGAGCAGGCCCTCCCCTTTTCCATGTCCTGCGCGCCGAACAGCCAAGTGTAAACAAGAAAGGACGTCGTACACAGCAGTAACCGGCAAGGACTGTGTTTCAAAGGTACCACACCGCCGGCTAACTGCGTGGGGCTAGCATGTTTTTGTGTCTTCGTTTCGGAACACCCGCCTTCTTCCTCACTCAGGAGACCCCGGATGGATGGATTCGGAATGGATGAATTCCGGCGGATTCTACGTGAATGCCTCCGGCCCCCACAATGGGGGATGGTACACGGCGGCAGTCGTCCACCAGTCCAAAACAGTGAACCACCTTACTTTCCGATCCCATGACAACACACGCGGAGGAGGTCGCCATTGCGTTGGCTGCATCTGGTCCCACTTCAAAAACAATTACTTCCGACTCGCGAGGGGCCTGTCGGAACATTGAGCAGGGCTGGGTACCGTACCTACCCTACCACCTTTTCCAAAACAGCGTCTACACTGGGGACCCCGCTCACCGGCGTATCGTTTGGGCTCCTGGTCACATGGGCCTTGAGGGAAGTGAGGCAGCTGACGTCGCCACCAGCGCACTCTCTCATCGGACATTCCCCTCCAACCCGGACAATCAGGAATTCGAATTCTCTCCAGCTTACTTATTTAAAGACATTGTTTTACTTTATAAATTTGACCAGAGGGTCTTTATCCCCGCCCGCGTAAAGGTCTCTCAAAGGAGGAGGAGCGGCTTCTGCTTCGCCTGTGTACTAATACTTTGCTGTGCTGGGCAGCTCTCTGACACTTCAAACCTTCTTTCTCGGGCCGCTGTCCGCACTGTGCGGAGAAGTCTTCGGACATCTACCACATGGTGTGGGCCTGCCCCTCCAACCTTGCTATCCCCCCTTACCCCGACCCAACCCGGGATGACTGGGAGGCGCCGTGCTCGGCTGCTCTGACCTGCCGGCTCAACGGGCCTTGGTCGCACGAGCCCGGGTGGCGGCCGATGTCACTGGGGTCCCGAGCTAGGGACTTTCTAGGGGACTAGTTTGCGGTCATTGCAAAAAAGAAAACCAGGTCTGAAAAAAAACAACACATGTGCTAGCCACGCCTCAGACAGAATCAGCAGAGAGATAATTGAGGCTTTCCTTATAGCTAATTGTAGCGAAGGTTGCGCCAGCACGCCTTCAATACTGTTATCGTCAAGGGAGATTGATTTTCTTCAAAGACAGCTCATGCCGGTTTCTCAGAATAAGGATCTCACGCATGCTCCTTGATGGTTTCCTTTTTCCTTTGTATGTCTCATTTTTGCATATTAAATTCAGTTGATAGTTGCCCTTCGTCCAGTAATGTCTCGTCTCGTTTTTACTCAGCGCATTTCTGCCACAGATTTAAAGATAGGGACCTCCACCTAGTACTTTTAAGGACTGGCCCCCTTTGGGCCAGCTAAAGCATAACCTCCTTAAGTGTATCCCTACATAAATGTTTTCCATCACCCTTAACTCGGTGGGCAGGAGGGAACTACGGAGGTACGTCTGCCGCAGCTACTCGCTCGGCTCGCCGACTTCACTGACAGCCGGCTTCCGCGAGGACGCTCGTTGGACTTGCTGTCAAGGTTGGATGTGGGGCAGGATACCAGATTGGCTAACTGCCCTAAGTTCTCCTCTTCACTTGGGCACCAAATAAGCGCGGTGAACATATCACCGTTAAGCTAAACCTGCTGTAGCGTTGTAACCGCTCTGCGTTTCTAGGAGAAAAAAAAATATTGGTCGTCGTTTATCCATGTGCACAGAAATTAGTCGGGAGCTTTGTCGTTCACCATTAATCTTCGAATTCCTTCCGTGCGAAGGTGACAGCAGGTCATGGCTACCATTTGGTAGCCGCGACCGTTATGTGGCATCCGCTGGTCACCGTGCAGGCTGTCGCCCCATCGAGCGACACCGTATTCAGGGACAGCAGGCTCTCCAGGAGCTGTTGTTTCACCTCTGTTACTGGCCGTATGTTCGGCGTTTGCACAACACCCTTCGCCATTATCCATTTGCCAAATCTATAAAACCTTTTGGGTCAGCAGCCAAGCGCCATAAGCACTGCGCCATCGCGGAGGCCGTGGCAGCATTTAGTTGACAATGAGTGACGAAGTTCCATGCAATTTACATGCAGGAAGAATTGCTTGGTGTGTGCACATTAGCTCTCTATAGGCGCCGAGTGAAGTACAAGCATGTCCAACTTTTTTTGGGACAAAAACTTTGAAAATTGAAAAATTGTAAGACACTCTAACGGAAGTTTGAAGGTAACGGTGTATTATTCTGATATGTCTCAAACTCTTTCTTTTAAAGCGTTTCTGTCGATCGTATTGAACAGTTAAGACTCCCCACAGAAAACCAATGAAGAACGCTATTGACGATAGCAAAAACGGTAATAGAAAAAAAACACAAGGCTGCCGTTGGGTGATATGATGATATATGGATTGTTATGGCGAACGCTTGCATTGTATGAAAAAAGCGCGTTCATAAACGGTTTCTCGCTCAAGAATGTTTTTTTCCAGAAAAGTTTGGTATGAAATACTACCACGGTCAATTTTTGCCCCTAATGGCCATATATTAGTCGACGACGCACACATGAACCCCAGCATGATCAAGCAGTCATGCTTATATATTGACGTGGCGCTAAGAGCCTGGCGAGCAAGAATGGCAGACTTGCTAAATGAACCTGAGCTGCACTTTTTTTGGAGGGTAGGAGAATAATCGCTATGGTTTGCTGCGAATTATCACTACACGCTGCCACTCGGCACCCAATGCATGAAATATAAGCTAGCCAGTAGCCGATAAATATGACAGAACGGAGTATTCTCTTTTTTAGCTCCAGTAATAAATTTAATGAGTGTTCTTAGTATTGTTTATTTCTACATCCAATCCACCCTCTTCGCATTATTTTGGCTCTGCATCGCAAGACCACTACTGAGTCATTGCGCGACTGCTCCCATTCTGACATTTTGGGAACTACTGGTCCACTTCTTCAGCAGGTTTTTACGAACAGTGACTTGTAGCTAACTCCGTAATGCTGATAACGCGTTAGCTTCTACCAAACAAAGTTTTTTGAAATGTCACTGAAACTTCGTACTCAGGCGCGTTCACTATAGGCACACTGCTGTCGCAACCCGGATCTCCATCTCGAGATCCGCCGCTGAAAAGGAAAGCCGGACTTCAACTAAGCCGAATTGGCAAATAGACACTATAATTAACATCATTTCGACTGGTGACGGTCATTTTTAAACACCATACCAATCCCGTTTTCCATTCCCCATCAAGGTGCACGCCTGGCATTGATGCCGGACAGCACATAAATAGAGTTCAGACAACCAGAAAATCACCGGCGTTCCTTTTTATCGTATATATTGCTCAGATATAATTTCAATCAAGTTGTTAATGTGCTGAAAATGGAAATAAGTTCCGTCGAAGTCTCAGTATATTCGTGAACAATCGGATATCCACAGGTTTCAAGCATCTTTCGTCACACATAACAATGACCCTTGTTAATTTTCGGCTACGGACTCAGGTTGGTCATCGTCCCATGTCGTTACCTGGTCGGAATAGCGGACGATGCTGCCGTCTTCAATGCTCCAGGTGACTTCATCTACGCGAGGATGCGGTACTACAGTTGACTCAGTAGCGTTGGGTGCGGCGGCAGTCACGTGTTCTGTGGTAGGTGTGCCCTCCTCTCCTCCAGCGGCGCCACTTACGTAGAAGGTGGCGCCTGAGACTAGCACGGCCAAGCTGATGAGAGCGCACATGGCGAAGGAAGCCGCTGCTGCCTGGTGCCCGGGTTCATTCAGGTTGAACCAGTGCTTGACTGTAGGCGTGTCATCGTGTCTGCGGTGAACTGCGCCAACGTCCACGACAGATGGCGGCTTCTTCGACCCGCGCAAGATGCCCTTCAGAGGTTGGTCAGGCTGCACATACATTCTGTCTATGATGCTGGGTGCCTTTCTTTATCTTCTTTTTCTACCTGCAGAAGGCGAACTCGCGCGACGAATATTGCGGAGAACTCTTTCCAGACGTCGAAATGCCCATTAAGTACACATTTGTTGTCCACGCCTGAATTTATCGGTTTCATTGTATGCTCTTTATAAGCCCAATGTACCGTCTGCCCTGTTGGCTCAAGTGGAACGGGATAATAATGCACTTTGCGGGCAAATATCTGGGGTTTGCGGCTAGGCTCAATCTATCTGTTTATTCTTTTAAACTCCGCAGCTTTTCCTTAGCTTTTTCAGAGTGCCGTCGGGCGCTATATGATATCAAACGAGTGCATCGACCCCCGGATGGATAAGCCACCGTGGAACGACTGCTGCGTCGATCTTCATCGCTTTTGAAGGTGGTGCTGCAATGGAGACATAGCCTATCGGCGTGATGCTTTAGTGCTACCAGCCGCAGCCCTTACGCATCTTCCTAAAAACTTTTAACGATTTTCTGCAACCAGTAGTGTAGCGGATCTAGTTCTCTTCAAGACGCCCCGGCATCGACCTTGGCATTGCAGTGCGAGACAGTCCAAAACGCTTCGAGCGAGAAGCAGATTTTTTAATGCCAAAGCATTGCTAGCCTCCTGTCCTGCAAAATCCCAATCTTTGTGTGAAACCTCAGAGAGAGTCACGAAAGGAAAGGCGCATAACCGGCTCCCTGGGTTAGTGGACATCTCAATGGCGCTTTGAGCTACGCGGCGGTACGCTGTAAAAATATTTGCACCCTGAAGGGAACATTTCCATGTCTATAACTCGCACCTGTACAGTATGGACGTGATTGCTAGAGGTGAACCTATTTTACGTCTGCTTTACACTTTCATAAGTTTTGATTGCTTTGAAAGAGGCTGGTAATTTTTTTCTGCGTGCGCTCCTGGAAGGAAGCTAAACATTCTCTACGAAAAGCTTCCGACCACCTGTCAGACTTCGCATTTCAATTACAGTATTTCAAGGTATAATTAAAATACAAAAAATATCTCTTTCATGGTGTGTCTAACCTGTTTGCTGTGCAGTCACCTTTATGATGTCTGCATGGTGATCATAACGTGAGTTTCCTCAAATTTTTAAAAAAGGTTTTCTTAAAAGAGGCAACAATCTGCAAACCCGCTCGCATAGTAACGCAATGCTAGAAAGTGCCGCGTACAACATGGCAGAGGAACATGAACAGCATTTTGCATTTTTCGACACGTAGCGTAAAAAACGAGGGCACAGAAGGCAGAGAGACGACACGAGCGCTTTCTCATAATTTTTGTCTGTCTTCTTCTGTGTCCTCGCTTTTTTCACTACGTTTCGAAAAATGCGAATGTTCTAACTCGCCAAGTAAGCTTACTTGTAAACATAAACAGGCGTCAGCTTCGCTGGAGAGAGAGAAAGGAAATTTTTAATGAGGAAAAGGTGGAGAGGTCGGCCGGTGGGAACATGGCCCTGGCCTGCTACTGCATTCCTGCTGGAATGAGTCATACAAAGCTAAGGAGGTGACAGAATTCAACACAGAAGACACCGTTGCTGCGCACAACACTTACTTGTCCTTGACGGGCATACTTTATCACAGTTTATGTATGTCATTTCAGCAAGACCGCATTTGGAGTCAGTGATGTTTAGCACCTAAGCCAAAATAATTCAGTTAATTATCACTTCTGGGGCCTGGAAGGCAAAATCGCAGTCATATGTCAAAGCTGCAGCTATCATTTAAAGAAAAGCTCGAATAGCTCACCTCATTTTATAAACATGCTTGTCAAAGAGCACCCGTACACCCTTACACATCCTTGCACCTATGCACCTTTGAAGGGTGTATGGGTATTTAACGGTGATAACAGGCGCCGCGTACCCTTTTAAATAGAGGGTGCCGTGATTAGTGTTATGCCTTTAAGGGCTCAAATTTGTTTACTGCGCAGTGTGTGTGTTAGAGAGAGTGACAGAGCGTGCAGTCATGTTTGTATGCTGACGTGGCGCTAATAGGCTCACGAGCAAGAATAGCAGACTTGGTACGGGAGCCCCTGCTAACCTGTTTTGCCGGGTAGGACAATAAGTGTCATATTTTTGCGCGCCGCCATTCAGCACACGATGTATGAAAACATAAGCAAGCCGGTAGCCGATGGCAGAACAAGGCAGGAAGCAGAGTTTCTTGTACATATTTGATATTATCACTTTCATTCATGGTGTTTGCTAAGCACTGTTTAGTTCTACATCCAATGCAACACCTTCGCATTATTTTTCCCCTGCATCACTAGACTACTACTGAGTCATGGGGCGATTGCCCATTTGCGCCCAGTTCGCCAGTTAGATTTACTTCTTCAGCAGGTTTTTACGAACGATGCCTTGCAAGTGACGTCATAATACTGAGAACCGCGTTAACTTGGACCAAACGAATTTTTCTGTGTTCACGGATACCGCGTATACGGGGCATTGCCTGTCAGCACAATGGCACCGAAGCCCAGTTTTGAAATAGAGATCGCCCGCTGAAGAAGAAAAAAGTTTCAACTATGACACATTGGAAAATAGCTACTATCAGCAAGACCAAGTTGCCACGAGACGATTATTTTTCAACTCCATATCATTCATATCTTCCATTTCTGCTAGAGTTGCGCGCCGGGCACTGATGAGGAGGGGCGGGGGGGGGGGGGGGGGGAGGGGACAGATAAATGGAATTCAGACAACCAGAAAATAATCGCTGTTCTTCTTTATGATCTACTGCTGAGATGTAATTTGACTAGAGTTGTTAGATCACTGAAAGTGTAAATAAGTCCCGGGAAAGTCTCAGTGGTGATTGAAGTGATGTCCACGAGTTTCTGGCTTCTGCCGGCATACATAACAAAGATAAATGCTGCTTTTCGTCGACGGACTCAGGTAGGTCGTCGTCCCATGTCGTTACCTGGTCGGGATTGCGGACGATGCTGCCGTCTTCGCTGCTCCAGGTGACTTCGCCTAAGCGACGCTGCGGTAGCGCTGCTTCAGTTGACTCGGTAGGCTCAGTGGCGTTGGGTGTAGTTACTGGTTCTGCGGTGGGTGTGCCCTCCTCTCCTTCGGCTGCGCCGCTGACGTAGAAGGTGGCTCCCGAGACTAGCACGGCGAAGCTGATGAGAGCGCACATGGCGAACGACGCCGCTGCTGCCTGGTGGCCGGGTTCATTTAGGTCGAACCAATAGTTGACTGATGTCGCTTTACCTTGTCTACGCGAACCTGCGCCGTTGTTCACGACTGTCCGCGCGGCTTCACCACTGGCTGGGGGCGGCTTATTAGGCCCGCGTAAGATGCCTTTTAGAGCTCGGTCAGGCACCGCCGACATTACTTCTTCTTCTTCTTCTTCTCCATATGAAAATGGCACATACCCACGGGGGGGGGGGGGGATTGGCCAAGGTACGGTGGTGAATGCCAAGGAGTTATAAGTGCGGGAAAAAAAAGCTAAGTAAAATAGTAGAATGTTTGACATCAGAAAATATGTATGAATTGTTAAAGATCTTTAATAAATAAGCCAATTAGATACATCAGGAACAAAATAAAACACGCTTCTGGACATTCAGTGGACTTTTATATCTGTTATACTTCTTTTTCTCTTCAGTACACATGGCACATACAAACACGGGGGATCGGTCAAGGTACGGTGGTGAATGTCAAGGAAGTAGAATGACTGAACTTAGAAAAATATATTAATTGCTGAAATATTTAAATAAACTAAGAAAACTAAAATGCCAGGAATAAAATGAAATATAGTTTTCGGATATGCAGTGCATTTTATATATGGATTTAACCGGGCAAGCGACCAGTTGCAATAATGCAATCATGAAGGTAGCCGCAAATAGTGCTTAACGAGAATCCCGTGGCGCTCGCACAAAACGAAAGAAGAATTGGTAGAGACAAAGGGAGTCCTAACCTCGAAAGAGGGACCTCCAAATACTGTTTTCTCTGAAATGCATACCGCCGACAAGAGAGAAGAAATTGTCTGTTGTTTCAACTTCTCCACATGAGTTACAAAAGTTTGTCGTAGCGAACGGGCGCGTCTGCATAAGTACAAATTGAGGTGGGGGATTCTGCATCGGAAAGGCGTCATGGGCACTTCACACAGCCTTCACTCACACGATCAGACATTCCATGGGAACTTTAAAAGTTGATAATTTACGGTATTTAGCAACGGATCACCCAAGCCGGCTGATATATGTTGGAACCGCTGGAAACGGGAAGTCTCCAACATAGTGAGGCGAGGTACGGGATAGATTACCGGGGCAGTCAGAGCTCACCTTGCCAATAAATCAGCCATCTTGTTGAAATAGATATCCAAATGATCAGGTACCCAGACAAAGCGGACCTCCCTCACCATGCGCGGAACAAAAAACCCAAGGGAACGATTCAATAGAGAGGTGCCGGAAGTTTGGAGAGACACTAAAACTGAATTGCAGTCTGCAAGGATAAGTACCCGTGCTACATGCCTCTAAATTTTAAGAAGAGCCAAACCAATAACCAAAAACTCTGCCAAAAATGCAGGAGTATAATCAGGGATGCGAACGGAATAGCTGAAAGTCAGAAGCTGGATCCAGCGAATATATCGCAATCGCCACCTTCTTACAGTTCCCTGAAGGATCAGGGGAGAGAACAGCATGATGAGGAAAATTTTATAAGTGTTCATCAAGAAGACCATTTAGGATATTTGCAGGCATGTGTTTCGCATGGGACGGAAAGATATGGTCGTAATAGAAGACGGGGTCAGCCTGCGTGTCAGTAACTCGTTGCAAGGAGGTCAGATAGACTGAAGCGGGGCTAACAGGTTCTGCGTGAACCTAATCTGCGGAAGCTCATAACGTGACCAGTGATTAGAGGAAAACAGATGGAGGTGGGATAGAAAAATGGGAGTATTTACACCGGGGGCCTGGTCAAATTACCTGAGGAAAGTACGCACTGTGAGTAGTGTGAAGCGGGAATATAGATATGGAGTACGAACTTCCTGTTAAAGGAGAGCATTTGAAGCTGATATTGGGAGCCCCAGGCATAGCCGTAGGGCACGCCTTTCCAGCAAGGCTAAGCGCTTCCGCTTGTAGTTTGTGCTTCCAGAGAACAGGACGCAACCAATTTCCAGAATTGCCCTCAATAAGCCTTATAGAGAAACAGTAATGTGTTGCGACCCATGCCAAAGCGTTTATTGCCTACTCGTGTCAACCGGCCCAGAGCACGGTTCTCTTTAATAACATTATTCGTAATATGCTGGCTTCAGTCAAACTTAGGTCGTAAGTAACGCAGAGGTATGTAACCGACTCCACCTGCGGAATGGGGGTGGAGTGGTAGATAAGCGAGATGTACAAAGGGGTCTCTGGAGGTAATACCAGCACGCCACACTTGCTGACATTAAGTGATAAATTAGTTTGGTCCAACTTATCTTCAAGAGCAGCCAGGTATGCCTGCAAATGTTGGTAAAGAGCATGAGTATTCTTTGCTGAGGCGAAAAAAGCTGAATCGTCTGCGTATACATAGACTGTAATGTTAGGATGATTTGGGATGTCCCGAACCAATATGTTAAAAAGCAACGTTGACAGAACAAATCATTGCGGCACACCCCTGGATTGAATATAGTTATTGAAACAGAAATACTCGTCTTTACAGAAGAACAATGGCTTTTAAAAATTAAAAAATGTAGGCATAAATGTAGTGGGGTGGCTGTAGCTGCGCAAGTTCGCTGAGAAGGACCATGTGTTCCGCGCTGCCGTGGGCCTTAGCAGTATGAAGTGTCACCAAGGCTGAAACATTCCCCTTGCGCACTAAAAGCCTCATTCGGTTTTCTAGATCCACATGGGCGGCCCATATGGAATAACCGCGACGGAAGCCAATCTGCGCCAGAGCTGAGGCCGTTAACGTCATTAACATGCTATCAACTTGAGTAAATTGGAGGTTAAGGCAATTGGCCGCATGTTGTCTAATAGGAATCCATTCTCTGCATTCTTCAAATGCAAAATAATTTTCGCAATCATCTTACAACCGTGAGGAATCCATGTTTTTTCCAAACGACGCGTTTACAGTATCCAGAAGGTGAGTGGTGAAGTCTTGCGCTAAAATGTTCAACATGTGCACAGCAACCGCATCACATCCCGGAGCGGCAGACTGCATTGAGGAGACAATTGGCTGGAGCTCCGACGCATCGACCTCCGAATAGTCCAAGCTGGGGCAAGTGGGTGTAAAGGTTCAGTTTTCTGCATTTGGAAACCCAAATCCAGCCCCTGGGCGATACGTTCAACGTTTTGCTTAGCCTCCTGAGGAGACAACACTATTGACTTAGTGCGGTTGGCGGCCAGAGAGTTGTTATTGTGCGCCATGAATCTATATAGAGCCTTCCTATTCTGGGGACTCGATAGTACGTAGTTAAATTTTTATTATATTCCTCTTTGGCTTTTTTACAGTTCGTTTGAAAGATGCAGTGAACGACTTATAATGTATACAATTAACTGTGCTCTGGTTATAGAAAAGGCTTTTCCAGGTAGCTTTTCGACGACGGTAAGCTTTCTCACACCTTTCCGTCCACAATGGAGGCGGCTGTCTGTCAGGGGCTGAAGTGCGCACGGAGAATACAGAATGCTCAGCAGCATCTTGCAGAAAGGAAATGGTGTGCTGAGTTCTTTCTGCTCGACTCGAGCTAATTATAGAGGGAAGTGAGGCAGACATCAATGTTTTGTATGAAATGTGATTTACAGATCTCATGGTCGCCCAACTTTTTCTTAGAGGATAGAATATTAAAGGTTATTGGAAAGTGGTCACTAGATGTACCTGAGTCCTCTGTTGACTATGCAGATACCCCAAACCCACGGGTAGCTAATGTTATAGCTATGACTGAACGATAAGCTCCTCGAATAAAGGTTACTGTTCCGGAATTGCAGCACCACACTGCATGCATGGCCACCCATGACCAAAGAAGCTGGCCGCAGGAGAATGAACTACTACGCCAGATACTGTGGCGCGAATTAAAATCCCCTGCGATGACTATATACTGTTTCCGTCGCTCAGCCAGCTATCCAAACTGTGTGTCCTGTGAACGTTCACAGGGAAGTAGACGTTTACAATAGTAACTTGGGCGCACTGTGGAAGTGAGATGTCGACCGCCAACGGTTCACTGTCAGGGAGCATAATTTTCTGCGAAATAAAGGCCCAGTGACACGTTATTGCAGAGATCATAGTTACTAACCTACCGCCCCTGCCGTTAATGCGATTAACTCTGAAAACACGAAATGATTTAACTGGAGGGAGCCACGTTTCTCGCAAAATATCTCTATCTGCATAATGTTTATTAAGAAGTAGTTCAAGAGCGGGAGGGAAAAAAAGTAGAGAGCGGCAATTCCACTGAAGAACTTATAGACCCGCCATGATTATTCACTGATGAAATCAGAGGCAGCAACAGCCTCTTTCAGCACATCAGACTGGGGGATTACTTTTGAGGGTCCTTTCTTTGTTTTGGATTGCGGAGCAACCAGGAGCTGGACGCTCCTTGGAAGGGCAGAACATTTCAACATCCGTGCTGCAATTATCTACGCTAGAGACACTGCCAGTAGCGCTGGTGGGAGGCGGTACTTGGGATGCGTCAGGAGGCGACATGGAGTGAGTAGTACTAGCAGCACAATCTGGAAGAGATGCAGACGTCGCCGCCTGAACAGATGATTGAGGAAGTACAGATTGGCTTGCAGTAAGTTGAGATAAAGCCTCCGTAAAAGTGCACATCATTCGCTCCACGACCACAGAAAGAGCCTGTTTTACTGTGAACTAGAATTTCCGACTCTACACGAGTTCCCCAAGAAAAGATCGCGCACGGCTAGCGCATGAATTATTCTGCCGGTCCAGAAGTGCGTATGCATCTGCCCTCGAGCATCGCTTCACCTGGATTATATCTCACAGGCTTTGTTTGTCAGCTCGCTTCGAACAGTTGACATCATCAGCTGAGTGTTGGAGTTGCTGGGGCAACACTGGGGCTGATCAGAGGCGCAGTTGTCAGCTGAATGACCTTGACCACAAAGACGGCAGCGGGTCGCTGATTTGCACGCTTTACCACTGTGACCGAACCGCCAGCAGTTGGAGCATTGAATAGGGCTGCAGGGGGTCAATACGGTACACTATAGGCCAGACCTTGAGTACAGAAGGACAGGAGGAGCCAGCAAAAGTTGTTATGATTGATTCTGTCGGTACGCGCAAACCGTTCTGATTGATTCTGTCGCTACTACTTCGCTACTGCACCAATAGGCAGAAATAACCCCGAAACCGTCATCTTGAAACTCTTCCAGTATTTCCTCTGGGGAAGATGCTGGGTCGACGTCACGAACAATAACTTTGGAGCACGCGAGCTGTTCACACTGAAGAACCGGGCGCGTTCCCTAAAGCTCATTCGCTCCGGTGAAGGCCGTGGTGCTTGCTTTGTGTGTGTGCTGCTCCAGTGAACCGCCATTTCCGAGCCATGGACGCCGACTCCCGCCAAGTCTTGGCTGCTTCCTGCAGGAAGATGATCGGGATGCGATCATGCCGAAGAGACGTGAGGCTCATCTTGGAGATTTTTTGTTCAACTTATGGTGCGGAAAGCCGAAAGTCTTTTGGAAATGCAGTCCGGGGACGACTCCTGCAGCGATTCCAATGACGACGACATTGTTGTACTCGTGTGACAACGATACTGTGAGGCCTCCCTAATATGCGCGGCCGTAGCGTAGCAGTTATGGAGGGCGGATAAGAGGACTGCTTCTTCTAGTAGAAGTACAGGTCCAGTTTGAATGCACTGCGCGGAACAGAGTGACAAAAAGGAGAAATGGCATGCAGCAGCGCCCACAGAAGTCTTTGCACACACTCATAAAAATGAGTGCTTATACCGACACACCGTCCTGTACAAAAATGAACAAATTAATAAATCATGAACGTAGGATTCCTTTCTTCTTTGATGCAAGATTCTCCGCACAGCGATATCGCACGCACAGACAAAAAATTTACGACACTGGAAATAAAGGAGGATAGAAACAATTCAGACACTTAGCAACCAACGCGTTCGAGATTGGGTGCCAAACGTCTCGGTCATTTGCAGACAGCTTTAATTAAACCAGTATTCTAGGCGAATTATTAGCGGAGACAGAATTAATCAGCGGAACTTCACTGAAGCAGTCTAAACTTAATCGCCCCGAGACGAAGAAAACGAACAGGATCATAAAAATAAAAACAAGTGAAAGGTAGAAATATGTTCGATATCATATTTAAGCAAATGCGAAGCCAAAGGGTAAAAAAGAGAGTGCAGAATGTACTCTGCAGGAATTAAACTAGAAGCAATGTGGTCAAAGAGTTCTGAAAAACCATTAAGCCAAATAAGACAACCGCTCCGTCTTATCAAATGCAAACAACGTAGGAAACTATATGGATTACTACGTGCACGCATCTAAGTAGCGAGGTAACTTCGTGTACGAATTTGTATCCAGTAGCGATGTGGTTTGGATTTAATATTCCCCGTAGTCTATTAATGCAGCGCAGTTTAACAAAAGTAGTTCATCATAACTATACATTATCTTTTTTTTTTCTAAATCTTCAGTTCCAGTTGCCGGTGTCATTAATTTTTGGAGTTCAGCATGGTACGCACGAGGTTCTTACATGCCAAGGCAAAGCTCCTTATGCAGTCCCTGCCACGAATTCACCTGACCGAAATTTCCAGAAGCCGCCCCACACAACCTGTTATTTCGTTTACCAAGGGTGGTAGAAAAGTCGCAGGACACGCACGCAGATATGCGTTACTCATTGCTAACGAGCTTTCCTGAAAAAGTAAACCTTATCAGGAGGGCGCGGCAGCCACCCTTTGAAGAAAGAGTTTTGAATTTGAATCCTTATCAGACCTTATAATTTGAAATTCCCATTTCTGGGCCTCGTGCGTGGGTTCTCTTATTGGACAAAATCGGACACACCCCTTTCCCTCATTCGCACTGAAAAACCGAGCGCGTTCCCTAAAGCTCATTCGCTGTGGTGAATGCCGTGGTGCTTGCTTTGTGTGTGTGCTGCTCCAGTGAACCGCCATTTCCGAGCCATGGACGCCGACGCCCGCCAAGTACTGGCAGCTTCCTGCAGGAAGCTGAACGGGATGCGATCGTGCCGAACAGACGTGAGGATCATCGTGGAAATTTTCGTTCAACTTATGGTGCGGAAAGCCGAGAGTCTTTTGAAGATGCAGTCCGGGGGCGACTCCTGAAGTGATTCCGATGATGACGACATTGTCGTACTCGTGTGACAAGGATACTGTGCGACCTCGCTAATATTCGCAGCCGTAGCTTAGCAGTTATTGAGGGCGGATAAGAGGACCGCTTCTTCTAGTAGAAGTACAGGTCCAGTTTGAATGCACTGCGCGGAACAGAGTGACGAAAAGGAGAAATGGCATGCAGCAGCGCCCACAGAACGCTTTGCACACACTCATAAAAACGAGTGCTCATACCGCCACACCATTCCGTACAAAAATGAACAAAGTAAGAAATAGTGAATATAGCTTCATTGTTTCTTTGATACAAAATTCTCCGCACAAACATATCGCACGCATAGACAGACATTGAATGACACGGGAAATAGAGGGGAATAGAAACCATTAACTGTATTAGCAGCCAAGGCGGGGCAGATAGGGTGCCAAAAATTTTGCTCACTTGCAGACAAAGTAAATTAAACCTGTATTCGGGGCGAATGATTAGCGCAGACAATCACCGAAACTTCACTGAAGCAGTCTGTAGGTAAACGCCCCGAGACGAAGAAAATGCACAGTATAATCAAATAAAAAGAAGTGAAAGGTAGAAATATGTTCAATATCATTTTAGAAAATGCGAAGCCAAAGAGTAAAGAACAAAGTGCAGATTGTACTCTGCAGATATATAAAATAAAAGCAATGTGGTCAAATAGTTTTGGAAAACCATTAAGCCAAATAAGGCAACCATTGCGTCTTATCAAATGCAAACAACGTAAGTCAACTATATGGATTTCTACTTGCACGCATCTAAGTAGCGAGGTAAATTCGTGGACGAAATTGTATCCAGTACCAAGGTGGTTTGGATTTTATATTTGGCGCACTCGATTAATGCAGCACAGTTTAACAAAAGTAGTTGATCATAACTACACATTCTCTCTATTTCTGTTTTAATTTTTCAATTCTAATTGCCGGCATCATTAATTTTTTGTAGTGCAACATGGCGCGTTCGAGGTTGTTACATTCTAAGATAAAGATCCTTACGCAGTCCTTGTCACGAAGTCAGCTGACCGAAATGTCCAGAAGCCGCCGAAACTCAAGAACGTCACGTTCAATGAAATTTTCACTCAAGCTATGCAGGTGGCGGGTAGGGATCCCTTTATAATAATCGGCGATTTCAACGCCCCGAGCAGGCTATGGGGATACCCCCGGGAGGACAGGCGTGGGAGGAAGCTTGCGGAACTTCTTTCCACACTTGCACTCACCCTGCACACTGACCCCGCCAACCCAACACATGTCGGCAATTTCATTCAACAAGATACTTGCCCGGACCTCACATTTACACGCAACATACGACTTGCCGACTGGCTGAACACGGTAGTGATCACTGTATAATCAACACAATCATTTACATGCGTCCCCTGAAACGCCCACTAAAACGAGCTCGTATCCCTACCTGGACTACTTTCCGCACCTCTCTACCTATCGCAGACCCCCTCCAGTCGGGATACGACGCCTGGTGCAGATCGCTCACGTCTACACTCACACAACACCAAAAGCAGATACAGCTCACAGAAACACAAACAGACGTGGACAACCACCTTCTCTAACTTTGGGAGGCCCGTCGCAGCCTCACGAAGCGATGGAAGAAACAGAAACATAACAGACGCCTAAAAAAACCGCATTCTCGAACTCACACAACAGGCAGCGGAATATACTACTCAGCTAGCCGACACTAACTGGGTAGACCGGTGCAACGCGGCTGCTCGCCAGATGTCTGGCCGCAACACATGGCGCCTGTTCCGCGCTCTCATCGATCCAATACAAACACGCACGGAAACCCAACGCCAATTACATAGGGCCTTGCACAACTTTGCAGGAACGACAAAACAGCTAGCGCACACGCTCAGGGATCGATACCTGTGCATCACTAAGGACCCCCGGCAGGCGGAGTACTCGTATGCAAGCGAAGAGAACACGGAGCTGGACACTCCGTTCCAGCTCCACGACCTCCGGGCGGCCTTAAGCAAGATGAAGCGGGGCACTGCACCCGGACGCGATAAGGTTACGGTCAAACTCCTGGCCAACCTTCCCGACGCAGCCTACGCCGCGCTCCTCAAATACATCAATAGCATTTGGGACGGAGAGACTCCTCTCCCTCTCGATTGGAAATCGGTTCTCGTGACCTTTATTCCGAAGGCCGGCAAACGCATTGATGTGGAGAACCTTCGCCCCATCTCCCTCACGTCTTGTGTCGGCAAGCTGATGGAGACGATGGTGCGCGGCCCACTTTCGCGGACACCATGCTCGGTTTTGGCCTTCACAAGTCAGCACAGGATATACTTCTGCAGCTTCCCCACGACATCTTAGATCGTGTCGAATGTCTCCACAACGACAAGGTGGTCCAGGCCTTGGATCTTAAAGGCGCATTCGACAACGTCAAGCACGAAGTAATCCTGGACCACCTCAGTAACACACACTGTGGCCACAAAACATTCAACTACATAAAACAATTTCTTACAGACCGTCAAGCCTACAAATGCATACAAGATGCGGAACACGGGCCATACACCATCGGCTCGAAGAGAACACCTCAAGGCGCGGTCCTGTCTTCCCTCCTCTTCAATTTGGCAATGCTTCATCTTCCCTCCAAATTGTCTTCTTTGCCCGGGATACATCACGCTCTTATGCTGATGACATTACAATCTACGCCAAGCAAGGTAACCTGGGCCACATGGAATCCTGCCTGCAAACAGCGGCGACCCTAGTCGACGACTACGCGTCCTACTGCGGACTCCATTGCGCCCCATCTAAATCAGAATTTGTGCACATACGTCCCTCCCCTCGGGACACAACTCCGCTTTGCATCAGTCTCCCCTCGGGACCGATCCGGGAGTCCAAGGAGATCCGCGTTCTTGGTCTCTTCATACACCATCAACGCAGGGTCGACACTACCCTAGCCAAACATCGCACAGTGGAAGACCAGGTGGGCCGCATGGTCCGCCGGGTCTCCAACAAGCGGGGCGGATTACGAAGCAAGGATGCACTGCGGCTTGCCCATGCTTTCGTAACGAGTAGAATCCTCTACTCAACGCCCTACTTGTACCTGCGCAAACATGATGATGACCAACTGGAGGTCATCCACCGGAAAGTCATCAAGCGGGCTCTCAACCTCCCGGTCACCACGTCCAACCAGCGACTTCTGGCCTTGGGCGTGGTAAACACATTCCGGGAGCTTCGAGAAGCCCACTTAGTCAACCAATACACGCGTCTTGCACAGACCACGTCCGGTCGCCGCCACATGTCCAGAGAAGACCATAGCGGTCGTCGCCAGGCGCGCGCGGAACCGTTGGCGCGATACTATGGTAACCAACAACATGTGTATTATGTGGACGTTGCCAGCCCACACCACGGGGTGCGGTACACGGCCGCAGTCGCACACAACACAAACACAGTTAACGGGCTCACTTTCAAAGCCTACAGCGCAACACACGCGGAGGAGATTGCCATTGCTCTGGATTTCACTACTCCCAAGTCGAAACACATCATCACCGACTCGCGAGGGGCCTGTCGGAACTATAAGTTTGGCTATGCTCCCCCGCTTGCCTGGCGCATATTGAAATATAGCTGCCGATGCGAAGATCCAACTCCACGTAACCTGATTTGGGCCCCCGGTCACCAGGGCATCCAGGGAAACGAACAGGCCGATCAGGCCGCCCGCGCACTCTCTCCCTGGGCTATCTCCATGACCTTGGCAGCCTACTCCCAATCAGACAATCTGGCCCTTACATTCAAACACATCACCGATTACTACAAGGAGGAGCACCGGTGCTACCCGGCCCCTTGTAAGGGACGGGATCGCGCTGACGAGCGCCTCCTCATCAAAATTCTTACTAACATTGTACTGTGCCCGGCGGTACTTAAACATTTCAACGCATCATTTGATGGCACGTGGCAGTTCTATGGGGAGGTGGCTGACACCTTCCACATGGTTTGGGTGTGTCAATCAAACCCATCTATCCCCCACAACCCCAACCCCACCAGAGAGGACCGGGAGGCGGCCCTGCTCGGCTGTCAGGACCTAAAGACCCAAAAGGCCTTGGTTCACCGGACGCGGGCGGCATTGCTTGCTAATGAGGCCCCGGAATAGGGGCTCCACCTAGTATTGTTAGGGGAAAGGGCCAATAGGGCCTACCCCAATCACCTCTGTGTAAAAAGTTACTGCACTATAAATGTTTTTCACCACCATCACCACCCCAGATAACCAGTTATTTCGTTTACCATAGTTGGCAGAAAAGTCGGAGGACACGCACGCATGCAGTTATCCGATACTGACTGCTAAGCAGCGCTCCTGGAAAAAGTTTACCTGATCAGGAGGGTGCGGCAACCACCCTTTAAAGAAAGAGTTTTGAATTTGAATCCTTATCAGACCTGATAATTTGGAATTCCCATTTCTGGGCCTCGTGCGCGGTTCTCTTATTGGACAAAATCGGACACACCCCTTTCCCTCATTCGCACTGAAAAACCGAGCGCGTTCCCTAAAGCTCATTCGCTCTGGTGAAGGCCGTGGTGCTTGCTTTGTGTGTGTGCTGCTCCAGTGAACCAACATTTCCGAGCCATGGACGCCGACGCCCGCCAAGTCTTGGCTGCTTCCTGCAGGAAGCTGAACGGGATGCGATCGTGCCGAAGAGACGTGAGGCTCATCGTGGAGATCTTCGTTCAACTCATGGTGCGGATAGCCGAGAGACTTGCGGACACACACTCCGGGGACGACTCCTGCAGTGACTCTGATGAAGACGACATTGTTGTGCTCGTGTGACAACGATAGTTGGTGACCTCGCTTATGTGCGCGGCCGTACCCTAGCAAATATTGAGGGAGGATAAAAAGTCCACTTCTTGTAGTAAAAATACGGGTTCAGTTTGTTTGCACTGCGCGGAAAAGAGTGACGAAAGGGAGCAATGACATGCAGCAGCGTCCACAGAACATCGTGCGCACAGACATCAAAACGAATGCTTTTACCGACCCACACTACCCCGAAAAAATGTATACAATAATAAATCATGACCTTAGGATTCATTTTTTCTTTCCTGCAAACATCTCCGCACATTGAAGTCGCACGCATAGAGATAATATGAACGCGTAATATAAAGGAGAATAGAAGCAATTAATTAGCAACCAAGGCGAAGGAGTTAGCGTGCCAAATTTTTTGCTCATTTTCAGACCGCTTAAAGTGAACCAGTATTGTAATCGAATGATTAGTAGGGGCAGAATAATCTGCTTGGGGGGACCTACGCCAGGCTCTCAACATGCCTGGCTGTGATGTTCTATGGATGTATTCGTGTGCGAATGTGATTTCTCGTGCGAAAAGGAGGCAGACAAAACCAGACAGGAACATGTCATTCTATATATTCCCATTTGAACACATTTAACTACTTCTGCTGCTTTAACATAGCTGATCAAGTTACTGCACCTAATTGGGCATGCATGTCCTCTAAACGTGTCTTGTTAAGAAAGTTGTAACCGCTCCACATCAACGGGTTTGGTTTGGTTTCATGCGGTATCAAGTCCCAAAGCGACTCATGCATTTAGAGACGCCATGGTGGAGGTCTGCATATAATTTCGACCGTCTTGGAGTCTACCGGTGAAGGACATCGAACACCACACGGGCCTCTAGCATTTCAAATCCATCGAAATGCGATCGCCGCGGACGAGATCTAACCTGCGTCTTTCGTTTCAGTAGCCGAGCACCATAACCACTGCGCCACGGGGGCCGCGCCACACTAACAGGTACTTCCTTAGAGACGCACTGGCATTTCTTGCCAAAGGACAATAATTATACTAGACATGAAATATCGGAGGGCAACAAATGTTACCTACCTGCATATTTACAGGGAAGATACGTTTACTGTTCCTGTACACTTCAGCGTTGCCGCCACCACGGCTTTTTATGGGCACATGCATACAGTCAATGCCCCCAGTAACACCGGGAAAACATACGGTGGCGTAAAACCTTACATTCGCCGGCTTTGCATCAGAAGCACCGGGAAGGCGGAAGTAATTTTGAAAAAGAGACACACACAGATCTTTTGCGTCATTTCACAAATGCTTGTGCTGACAGTCGGCTGCGAAACATTCAACAGGTCACCCACCACAGTCTGCACAGCGCCAGTTCCATAAAATTGGAGCGTGAAGTAAAGTTTCAGGGCAGGCTCTAGCGAACGTCCTCGGCTCTCTGCAGTCGTATATAAGAGCTGCTCGTCCAGTATAGCGATCACTGTTTGTTTTGAAAAGCGGTACCGGGCAAAGAAGTCGTTGTCACTGTAGTGCTAAAGCGGATTGGGCCTATCGGCGAAACGCCATAGTGGTGGATTCCAGTGAAAGCTCGTGCACATGGCCGCACAAAAGTTCGTTCGCCCGGCTCAAAAATCTCACGTGGCTTTAAAAGTTCCTCTCCTGGGAGAACATCGGCAGCGGTAATCTTCCCCTTCGACTGCCGGGACATGGATGTAATCGGTTCGAACGAAAGCTGTAGACCGCTGTGCCGATGTACGCACACGGAAAAGACCAGCCGAGAAAATTAATCGTGGCGCTTGTCGCCGTTGTGCACGACACGCAATAGAGCCGTGCGCAAACGAACGTACCGCTTGCAATGCCGTGAGAAGCATGCCTGCAGGTAGCGGCGCGAGGTTGGGAAGCATGAAGGTAACATGCCGGCTTCCTAAGCGCGGAGAAGCACGACACAAACCCTAACTTAGTGATGGCCCCTTAGTAATTGACGTTTCAGGTCGTCTTTGTCTGAAGCGCCCTTAGGGAGGTAAGAAGCGCTTCAGAGTCCGGCCCTCATAGAGTTGCCGGCAAATAGTATTGTGTACAGCGAACATATGGTAAAGTGTGTGGTGCTTTTTTAAAAATAAATTGCAGTCCTATGAATTGCAGTCCTTGCAGTCCTATGCAGTCCGCCGCTCAACACGCGTAGTGGAGCGCTTAAAATGCTTGGGAGTATTTAGCTTCATCGGAGTTCGGAGGCACGTTCCTCCATTTTGCCCGATATTTGAAGCGCTGGTGTTTCAGGACAAGAAAGGCTGCACCTGCAATCGTGCTTGCTGAAAATTCATTGAAATAATATTGTTCATATTTGAGATTTGCCTGAAATTTTGATGCAATGTCCTTGAGCCCTCATTGCGATTTTTTGAAAATTGACTGACGCTTTGTCACTGCCGCTTCGTTGTTTATTATGCTGTTGAGAACAGCGGTGAGCAAATGCCTTTATTTTCGTTTCCTCTCCCTCCTCATCACCAATAAATCCTAGGCCCTCCCTCGTCCTCATTTTGAAAAATGAGGCAGTCGGGGCTCGTGCAAACTAATGGAGGCTCGTGTCATAGCCGTGCTTGATGGCGGCACTGAGGAGTCCGTTACTCGCGTACGGTCCAGTAGTAGTCCCTATTCTGGTGAACGCGTCGGGAGACGACGACTGCTTGGCTGTTCGTCTCTGGTTGAGACGGCTTCTACGGCTTTCTCATGATCGGCAACTTCGGGACGGCATGGGTTGCTTTCGCGGCTCGCAGGGGGACAAGGGCATCCGTTATACCTCCCGCAGACGTCATGTACTGGTGATGGCAGCCCCGTGAGCAGGAAGACTGCGAAAAGGCTTCCAAACAAAATTGTTGAGGCATACTAGCCCCACATAGAACTGACTGACTAGACGGCGGGTAGCAGCCAGCGTCCTCGGCGGTATTCGATAAGAATGCGTGCAGCTCTTGGCCGCGCTCAGTTTAAATGTTTCAAGAAACCTTTGAGGTAAGCAACGAAAAGCAACTGCAGCAATCTAGCAAAATGTTTATGCAAGTCGCGCTTCGCCACCATCAATTGAGATAAGCCTAGTTCCATCTCGCGTCACAGACGAAAAGATAATGCCGTCTGCTGGCGCCTTAGAACGTGAACGAACAAACAGTACAAAGACGCGCGGCATTAAAAACATGTCTGAAGCACATCAGGGAGCGCTGGAAAAACGAGACTGGTGTGCAGAATGTCGCCGTTCGTGCTTGAGTCCACGTAAGGTTGAAGCGCGCGTATAGCGTAGCCTGAGAGAGGGTGCTCTGCTTCTGTCACTTAACGGTGAACGTTACGCATGATATTTAGTCGTCGACTGCCAGTGTCGTGGGTACGCTGCCAAGAAGAGGGTTCCAAAGATGGCTGATGAAGAAGCGTGTAATTCGGGTGAAAGTGATATGCCAGAGCCGATGTTGCTGGGGCCGCTTGAAGTATTAAGACACTCGCACTACGACGCTGCATTTACACAGTATGGGCATCTTTTCGTCCCAACTTCAGTGGCTCCTCAGCTGCGGCTGGCTTTCTGTTGAGAGACAGTGTCGCCTGCTTGGTTAGCCAGCGCAATCCTTCCTCTAAGAAGAATCTGATCGATGCTAGTTGGTTGACACGTTCTACGGCACAGATTAACAGCGCGACGGGACAAGGACAAGATAGAAGAAACATGAAACATAGGATGGGCGCCCGTTCTGTGTTTCGTGTTTCTTCTATTTTGTTTTTGTTTCATTGCGCAGTTAATCTGTTTCCTTCCTCACTTCCTCACGCGGCGTCGCCGGCACCGTCGCCGTTGTCCGTTGTAACCAGGAGTGGACACCTTAGTCGCACTTTAAGCTGCGAAACCAATGGAGCGGGAGCTTGGAAAGCAGAGGGCAAAATGGGTAAATTGCTTTTTGAGGAAATTAAATGGCGAAAAATCTGTCTTACAAATCTCGGTGGACACCTGAACCAGACGGAAGGCGCATAACTGCCCTCTTGGAACAGTGGACACCTCAATCATACTTTAAGCTACGTGGCTGTCGTGAAAGATGTGCGTTGCATGCGTTGTCATTGACAACGTTGTGCCAGAAACGCTGCGCTGAAGCCGTAGGCCTTCGGCGTTCGTTGTGTTCATTGGCTTTGTCGTTGACAACATTTTACACTCCGATCATTTTAAGGAAAGGAAATGCGGATGACTGGCTTCCTGGGATTGTGGACGCCTGAATCGCGCTTATAGATACGTGGGGTAATGAGAGAGAGAGAGATGTGGGCTGCAGGCATTGACAACCTAATGCCAGAAACGCGATTCTTCTTGTATTTAACCTAATTTCTGGTCTACTATCCCTTAAATGCACCCTATTGTTTGCCCCTCCATTGTTTGCTGCATCATGCTAAATATGATTTCATTTTTTATCCTTTGCCCCAGGAGGTTTGTCATGAGGGTGTGTAGCGCAAATCGTGAACTACTATATACTTTAGCCGCGTTATTAGCAAGTTCCTGGTCATTACCTAAAAGCATAAGAAGCGAATACGAGTGGCACTAGAATTATATACAGCAAGAGAGAAAATCGAATCTATAATGATCCCTAACAGCTTTGTGCTGAGGTCGTACGTCTGAGGAGCTATGTTTTGAGTTTCAAACAAAACATGCATAAAAGCGAATATAAGTAATCTCTAAGCAGCAGCATCTCAAAACAGTGCACGTAGGCTTATGTCTTGAGGAGGCAGCAGTGGGCTCACCGAGGCAATTTGCAATGGCCATCTGATAAAGGAGACAATTTTTAAGCATGAAATGCTTTTAGCCCCGTTGTCGGCAGTGTGGTGACGTCACGCCGAGACCGAGATCCATCATCCGGGCACTGAAATCCACTCATCCGGGCACTGAAATCCAGTCATCCGGGCACTGAAATCCAGTCATCCGGGCACTGAAATCCAGTCATCCGGGCACTGAAATCCAGTCATCCGGGCACTGAATTCCAGTCATCCGGGCACTGAAATCCACTCATCCGGGCTCTGAAACGAGAACATCCGGGCACCGTACGAGACTTAACGAGATTTAACGAGACTCTCTAAGCCCTCCTACGCGACCGGCATGCAAGCGCCGGTTGGTCTCCAAACGAGACAAAAAATAACTGCTGCCAGTGCCTTCTCAATGTTTATCAAGATATCAGTGGAGCTGTGCGTTTGATAATGCACGGACTTATAATTTCCGATTTCTAATAACGCATTCAAAAAGCACATAAATGCCACGATACACTTCGTTGCCATACGTGATCTCTTAGGGGCTTCGCGCATCGAAGCAAAGCCGCGCAGGCGCACAGGGGCCCGGGGGAGAAGCGCTGCGTTCAAAGGGCAAGGCATCGCGCCGAACGGGTGGTGGCGTTCCTCCCTTCCATTACGGTGCGGTTCGGGTGTCCACCGAGATGGCAGAGAATTACTGCGCCACTTCCTTTCCTCAAAAAACCTTGCGTTCAAATGGCAAGGCATCGCGCTGAACGGGTGGTGGCGTTCCTCCCTTCCTGTACGGTGCGGTTCGGGTGTCCACCGAGATGACATTACGCCCATAAACATTTCATGCTTACTCTACTCTCGGTTACGGGAGAGGCAGAGAATTTTTTGTTCACCACTAGCATATATCGATTTGTGGAGAGAAAGAGGGGACACTATATTCATGCGGTGGCACCTATAGTTTAACATAAGACAAAGATCGAGTTGTGCTCCATGTGTCACCGACCACTAGTCGACCATGTGAATTCGCCTCTCCTGCATACATCAGTGAAAAGCACACGCGTGTAGCGGCGCACACCACACTTACTGCTTTGGGCGTGAACTGTAACGGGTTATTGTGTGTTCGTTCCCGGGGGCTAATTTCTCTCCAAAGTTGAGAGTAGTACAGGAAGGTGGGCAAGTTGGTTATTACTATCCATGGTAAAACATCCACGGTGTTTGTTCCGTCCTCGTGTTTTTTCCGCACTGTTTTACCATTGAGAGTAGTCTTTTTGACTTTATAGCGTGGTACGTGATCGATTCAGAAAGAGTTTTATTCAACCCTTGTGTCCTATTGATGCTTTAGATGTTATATCTGTTGTATTTCATCGAGAATCTAGAACTCTTTTTTTAACGCCTGCTGCATCATTAATATTTTGTCGCTGTTTCTGGATTGAGAGAGTGGTAAAAAAAAGAATAAAGAGAGGAAAAAGAGAAATAAGAAATACACAGTCTAAAGCAACACGAGTAGAAGACGAAGCTGAATAAGGAGCCTTCCGTTGCTGAATACCGTGGACTTTCAACATTTAAAGTTCCCATGGAATGTTCAATCATGTAAGACAAGGCGGCGTGAAGTGTCCATGACGCTTCTGCGATGCAGAATCCCCCCCGTCAACTTGTACTTATGCAGATGCGGGTTCGCAACGAGTAACCTTTGTAACACATGCGGAGAAGTTGAAACAATTGACCATTATCTCCACTCTTGCCGGCGGTTCGCACTTCAAAGAAAACAGTATTTGGAAGACCCTCTTTCGAGGTTAGGACTCCCTTTGTCTTTACCAGTTCTGCTCTCGTTTAGTGCGAGCACCACGGGATTCTCGTTAAGCACTATTTGCGGCTACCTTCATGATTACATCATTGCAACTGGCCGCTTACCCTGCTAAATCCATATAAAATTCCACTGAATGTCCAAAAGCGTATTTTATTTTGTTTCCTGATGTATCTAATTTGCTTATTATTTAGTATTTCTAACAATTCATACATATTTTCTGATTTCAAACATCTACTATTTTACTTAGCGTTTTTTTGCCGCACTGATACCTCCTTGGCATTCACCACCGTACTTTGGCCAATCCCCCCGCGTGGGTATGTGCCATTTTCATATGGTAAAGAAGAAGAAGAAGAAGCCCTTTCCTGGCAGAACATGGTCAGCGACAAGGACCTCAAGAAGATCGCCGTGGTTTATTCTGTAAGTAAACTAACGGTCAGGGCAGCAACGCGATATTATCATGGTTTCGGTGATTCGGATTTGGCGAACGAGATGTTTCCTAGGCTACTCTTTGGCGCTCTCTGCGGTGTGATGTTTCTTTTCTTACCAGAGAAGGATATAGATAAGCTCTCCAAAATGCGTCGAACATTTAATAAAAGGTACGCTAATTTGAAATACGTTTGGTGGTTTAGGACCCATGCGGCTCGTAAGCAAATGAAGTATAACAGCGGCATGGAAAGAATGTGTGCGGGTCTCGTATCAAGTACTCCTGTAGTGCTCCCGACATGAGAGCAGAATTCCGTTCTGCGTGCGAGGGTAGTCCCACGTTCCTTTGCAGACCAATGCGCAGAGTGCACGGATAAAAGCATGGCTAGAATCTTGCGCTCGCGTTAGGGATTACACCGTTAATGACACGCGGTGCATAGGAAATCCTTCTTCGCAATACTGTTTGTTAATTAATGATGTGACCATCTTGAGGACTACAGATCACGGTAGCCCAGAACTTTCTGAACAAATCTCGAGAACTATATTCAGTTGCATAGATTTCTTCGACAAACGCAATAACGGAATGAGTTCCATGCCTGGAAAAGGCGCGCTATTCGCTAATCGCCATGACCGTTTCGTCACACAGTAAAACACTCGTAAGCAAAATCCTGCCAATGATATGGTAGTCGAATGCGCACATATTAACGCAGCTTTTTGATCGACAGATGCCTGTCACCGTACTCTTGCAACATAAGTGCCGGTGTTGGAAGTTGAAAGTAATTCTATGTCATCGTTGCGGTCTGTATAAAAATATTCGCAAACAGAGAGGACCTATATCATATATGGTTAGCGATAACTGATTTCATTACCGTTTGTGCGATATTACGTATTTCCATGCTTACCAAGTATCACATGTCAATTTGTGAGACGCCAGATGTTGATAATTCCAGCAATTGCTTACATTCATTTTATTTTAAAAACAGTGAGAGAGATGTCGGTGCAGTCTGACCATCTAGATTATTCAGCAAGTCATAATTAGGCACGAATAAAGTTCATTTATTAGAGGTATAAACAAGTAAATTAACTCTAGACTTTCTAGTGTTTATTTTAAGGCGCAAGATTGTATTGCGAAATGGAAGACCGTCAACATGAGAGGCGAGGCTATAGATTTTAAATTTCTGAACGTTTGTACCGTTAGAAACATCTAGGGACAGAGAGGCGGTTTTCAACGCTGGTTCAGTTGGCCTTTGCGCGTCGCGCATTTATAAAATAACACCGGTGGCATTTTTAACACAGCAAATACAGGCGCAGGTATGTGAGAAGTTAACCTGATTTCGACGACAGCCGCTCGTGTCGTGAGGCTATTTGATATAATTTCAACACGAGGAAATCACCTTAAAAACCTTTTAAAGACGTATTTTTGACGCTCAAAAAACAATGCCGATTCAGTAAATTAAAACGTCGGGTTCGCTTGCAGAGCCGGCAGCCTTAAGCTTGTGTTCTAAAACTGAAACTTAAAAGATAATTAGCTCCTTCGAGGTGATTAAGCAATTGCTAACATATCTATCATGTACATAATGGCCATCCTGGTGTACAGTCCACATGCACAGACCGCACCGACGTATGTTCGATTCTATTTTTAAATAAAAATTTCTAGAGGGTAAGAAAAATTACTGCGTATATGTTGCGCTCTTTCTCGCAAATGGAAAATGACGCTATGAAGTACCACCGCGACTAAGCTAAGCATGCTTGTCGTCTTTTATCGTATCGTGTAGAAATCGCATACAGCCGCGCGGTTTCGATTTATGTTTTTCGTGCAAAAAACATCCCCAAGCACCAAGATTTACTATAAGAAAGAGTACGAAGAAGACGTGCAATGTTATGGTTTTCGTCCAGGGTAGCCGGCGATGAGCGCTACTTACCTCTCATTTCAGGCGATTATATAAGACAAAGCAGCGCAGACTTTGCTTGCTATGCGTTCTCGTTTGGAGATCGAAACATGATCGGACACTTTTCAAATTAGACGCGTAATTCTTTTTCTCAATCTTTTTTTCCCAGCTCACGCAGGCGTTACTCTGTTGCTATTATATCATCTTGGGCTACAGGAACAAGTACGGCGGTATTCGAGGTGAGCGGTTGTTTTCATCAATGTCCTACTTTCCATGCGGGGAAAAAAAGGAGAGTAAGAACCGTCAGGCTTTTTATGCGGCTGGAGGTTCCTAATTTGCACTTTAAATCCATTACTTACTTATCACTCATGACGTAAGGAGTAATCTGAAAAAAATTTACTGATGATTCACTGAAACTTCTTTCCCCCTTTCTTTCAGAATACATGCTGTACTTCGACGTTTACTTCGGTACGGAATGCTTCCTAAACAGCTGTACAGGGGTCATACTTTTCAGCGGCATGCAAAAGGTTCGTGGCTTTCGCTGGAGCCTGCTATGTTGGTCTGCATTGGCGAAATTACAGCTTATTGAGATTTACAAGGAAGCGCTACAGATCTGGGCCTTAAGGCCAATCGACAAGTGAGCTTGCCCAGGGTTTTTCGTAAACATCATAACTAGCGTGGTTTAAAATAGGGAGATAAATACGTTGCAAGGTGAAAAACGTAGCGCAAAGAGACGAGGACACAGAAAGACGGACAACACACGGCGCTCTTTGCGCTACGTTTTTCACCTTGCAGTTATGAACCAACAAGCCCAAGCATATACCCTTCTATAAATACGTTCTCCTCCGATTAACCGCAGCTGACACAGTTCAAGCCGCGCGACCCCTCCCCGTGGTCGCGTACGCTACCGAGCGCAAGCCGACCACGTCGGGCCTTGCACTGCGGGAACAAAGGAACGACACACTGGCTGACACAAACAAGGCATTTATTGCTACAACAACAATAACGCCAGCTAGTAACAAAATACACTGAGGAATCGAGGACGTCCGACTCACCAGTACGGTTACGAGCGAATGTTCGCCCACTTAGGGCAAGAGAAAAACTCCGAGGCCGGACGGGACGTGCTGGCGGGAGCATGTTCCGACCACGAGGCCGCTCGCCGGCGAAGAGCGGAGCCTTGCGCGAGAACGTCCATGCGCTTTCCCGGGGCCGAGCAGAAGAGGACCGTCTCTCTACGCGCACGCGCAGCAAACTCGCCATCCGCGGCGCTCGTGTCGCTGCGATGCCAGCGCCCTCCCCTGTTAGTTGAAGTAACACAATTAAGGGGGGTGCATTGCGGGGAAGCTAACCAGGGGGAACGAGTTGAGGGTGCTGGTTTGGTTTGGTTTATTGGGGTTTAACGTCCCAAAGCGACTGAGGCTATGAGGGACGCCGTAGTGAAGGGCTCCGGAAATTTCGACCACCTGGGGTTCTTTAACATGCACTGACATCGCACAGCACACGGGCCTCTAGAATTTCGCCTTCAAGAAATTCAGCCGCCGCGGCCGGGATCGAACCCGCGTCTTTCGGGTCAGCAGCCGAGCGCCGTAACCACTGAGCCACCGCGGCGGGGCAAGTTGAGGGTGCATTGCGGGAAAGCGAACCTCAGGGGACAAGTGCGTCCCCACACACTGCAGTCTGCTTTCCGTCGCTCTGTTCGTTTCACTCCTTTCACTCACATGTGTAAAGAACTGGGTCTGAAAGAGTGAAAGATAGGAAAAGGAGCTGGAGCTAGGAGTTTCTCATGACGGAAGCTTGCCATCTGTATCAAGTAGTGAAGGGTATGATTTTAAACTCTGACTGAGCTCGGGACTGCAGTTCTGATTGCAATTCTACTCTGGTCAGCGACGGTCGCGCGTACGTCTAGGTTGTCCCGCACTCTTGTAGTTCTCCACCTGAATGCAAGAAATATTAAGTGCTCTTGCAAGATTGGCCTGTTTTTCCTATTCTTTGCGTACCAGAGCAAAAGTAAAGAGAACAGCTCGCCTCAGCATTTTAGCAAAGTGTGCGTTGTTCATTACAGTTCAACAAAAGCGCTCGTGTTCGATACAGAGGCGCATTTCAGCAAACACACCTTTGTTAGTGCGTAAAACTGGTCACATATTCTCGTTTTCGTATGTGTATCGTAGTGAAGATATTTTTACCTATGTATGAAGCATCTCGGGAAACGCGCTACAAATATTAAAGCAGCGCTCGCTTCAGAGCCGCAGGCGGTCGAAATTCACCCGGAGCATTCTAATACTGCATCCGTCATGCCCCAGATGCAGGAGCGGGGCGTTAAATTGCATGTACCATTAGCATCTCATGAAGCATTTCCGCACCAAACATTTTATTCAACGTGCTTAATTTGGTGACATTGCTGCACCCAGCTTGTCCTGAACAATGTTTTATAGCTGCTGCCTCGCATTAAATAACTTAAAAGAAAAGCAAAGAACATTTTACACATCATCAGTCTGAGCCCTCAGACTTACTACCCCTGTATTTTAACAGGAGCCGCGTCATCAACCTGGGTCCACTCATTCTCTGTAGTCTGAACGCAGCCTGTTCAGGTCATTTTTAGAGCTCTTATAAAACCGCGGAAGTACAGGTTGTGAGTGGAATTCGTTTAAATAAATATTCTGTCGTTCAGTTGGCTTGGACATGTATATTTGGCGGAAAATACGAGCGGCTGCTTGAGCTGACGCACTCCGGCCATTAAGATTAAAAGGACAAGCAAGATATGGTCACAATAAGGCTATATTTGCCGACTTTGGCCATATTTGCTTTCCGTGAAGTAAAGGTTCCGTATGGAACCCGAAACGTCAGTTCTGCTTTATTTTACTTTTGTGATTGAGGCTGCTATATGTATTTTTCACACCACGCTAGATCACTGTGACACCTTCTCAGGCTTTCTAAGCAGCCTTTGCCCAGACTGGTCTATTTTAGACAAGGTTTCTGCATGAAATCCGAAAGGTTGATTGTTTTGTTTGTCTGACTTTATTTAGTGACGGTAATATGAATTTTTGAAGAAATAGTTTGATTGGAGCCTGATAGATTCACCAGAAATTATTTTATGCATTCACTGAGCAAGTTAAACCTCCGGTGTCTTATGCAGCCCACATCACCAGTCCTTTTTACACAACAATACACGCCAGTGTACAATTGCATCAGGAGTTGAAGTGATTGCGCGAGTACTCTCAGAATTCCAAATTTCGGCGCGCACTGGAAGAGAACGCACGTCTTGCAGCGTATCGCAGGCATAGAATGAGCCGATCTTGGTATAAATCTGCGCTAAGAAATAATTGTCAACAGAAGCGCAAGGCTTGGTGAGCAAAACAGAAAGCGGGACAGGCGAACCACACACGGCGTGTTGAGACGTACTCTTTCGGCGACTCTCTGGGTTTTTATACCTTTGAGTGGCCTTTTCTGATCCATACATTGTTTTGTTATTTCCTTCCTTGCTCTTCGAATATAATATTATTACCTGCGCTTTCTATTGTAATGTTTAATCTGATTTGTTCTGTGTACAATATTTTTTCTAGAGAACACAATAATAAGGAGACATGGGGGACGAATTAAAGTTGACCTGTTTCAAAAAATTACCGCTTTCTAGAGGCAAATACGCTGCTTTCTAGGAAAAGCTAAATTTTTATCAACTGGGAACGGGTGAAAAATGAGACGCGAGTGTGACATCACCTCTTCGTTTCGCAAGTAAACTGCTGTGCGTCGGCATATTTTTTCTCATGGATGCCAGGGCCTTCGCTGCACCGCGCCTCACTCCAAAACGCGATTGACGGAGTCCTTCCAGTTGTAGATGTCAGGAATTCGCATCCAAATAACGCAACACCGCAGAAGGACGAGAAAGACCGCATACATATGTGTGTCATGTTACCAACACGCCCAAATTATCACTTTATTAGCTTAAATTGAGTGAAGGTAAGATTTTTCACGCAATTAGCTCATCAATAAATACGTCGATTGCTGCTGGCCTGATATTATCTTTGGACGAAAGGGCCATAGAAGTGACTTTTACAGAGAAATAAAACCGGGTGGATTTGTCCTTACTGTGTCTCAAGACTTTTTGTCACCAATCACAGTGTACCCTTCCCCCAATAATTCCGCCGTAGTGAGGACCCAATGGAGTAGTTTGAAGAAACAAAATGCAACTAAAGCGCCTCATAAAAGAATGTTTGAAACAGCAGCCCTTCTATCAGGCCACAGGTAAGGCGATAGCAAACGTATGGCGCGCCTCCGACAGATGAAAAGTGTCGTCTCTTCAATTATTTCCCAGCTTGTCGATCGCGCCGCGGTGCTCCGTTAAACAGTACATAAGGCACTACTATAGGCGCCTGTACACCGGACTGTTTTGTAGTCTTGATTCGAAAACGGTACTTTAATGCGGGTTACTAATGACCATCTCACGTCTCTTTCTCTCATAGTTTCGAATAGCGAAAGAAGAGCTCGCAGAAAATCCTACGTGCCACTGCGTTACTAAGTTTGTGGATGTAAGTTGCATTCAAACCCTGGATTTTCAATTTCCATTGGCTGCAGTTCACGAGTCATGTCTGTAGATTTAATGGCAGTCCTTGCTCCACGAATCGCTAGCCTGGCGGAGCATGCCACTTCTTAAAAGGTGTGCCGCAATCATATATGACGCCACTTGTGCAGTAGCTTGCATTAAGGTCGGGTATTCTTTAGTGTTTGTTTAATACCGCGGCTTATATTTTAGGCATTCAGTTTAAAAGTATGAAATTAATGCCGAACGGCTTGAACGACTACACGCTAACACCGAAATGAACCCCAGCCTTTAGCTTCGCGCCGTACCTAGTTAATCGAAAAGTGAATAATTGAATGTGCGTTTGCGCTCCTGCACGTGACTTCACATACAAAGGAAGCAAATGACTTGAATGGTAACTTAATAATGTTAAATGGCTTGAGTAAATGACACGTAGGAGTGGTCAATGCCGTGAAGAGTTATACAGCGGTCGTCTTGATAGGCTGTGCTTAGCCGCTTGTTCCGAGCTTCTCAACTGTCTTCTTTGTGCCTCTGCCTGCATGTACAGGAGCCTCTGGAGTCACTCCGGCTCTTCATCGCTTGGGCAGTAGTGGCCGCCGTCCTGTGCTTTTGCGGCAGTGTGACCCTCGCCTGTGTGCTCAAGTGGGGCGACATCGTGCGTACCACTTTTCTTCCTCAGTCGATCACCAAAGGAAATGACGCAGTGACCACGCTGATAGCCCGATGATGGCTGCCAGCGCATAAGCTATGAATCTCTTGTTGGGAGAATACCGTTCTAGCTGCTAGACTCAACTATTTCGTGCCGCGCATGTTCCTAAACGAAAGCATGGAAGGAAGGTCAATTTTATGCCAACATCAACGCGCCTGAGTGTTGAAATCTGAAAAGTAAAAGTATGCGATAATATCGTCTGAGTCTCAACGCATGCACGTGAGCTCAAGTCTGAAAGTCATCAGCTTATTACCAAGTGCGCATACTCTAGGGCAAAACTAATGGCAACAATGAATAGCTGCAGCATGATTTAGTGGCTATTTCTCATTCTATGAAATGATTGGCAAGAAAAACCTAACAACATAAATACAAGGAGTATGCCCAAAAAGGGCAACAAATATACATTCATCGTTTTATTTCTGGATGTTCTAGCGGAAGATTATAAATTGTTATTTATTGTGTTACAGCCCAGCTACAACCTCAAAGACGACAACGTTTTGAGAAAACATGACAAACTCCGGGTAAGGCTACTTGATACTTTGCAGTGAGTTTTTGCGACGATGTCGTTGTGTTTTAAAGAGTCAGGTGTGGTGAACAATGTGCGGTCCAGTTCAATCCGCCCGTAGTGCGCTATGTTTTGTATTTTTTTTCATTTCACAGGACACGTCCATCTTTTCCTATGTCGTTTTCTATTTTATATACGCCGTTTTCAAGGTGAGTAATATGCATCTTTCCCTGTAAATGCATATTCAAAATTCCTCGTCGAGGGAAAGGTTTTTCGAAGGCATTTGAATTTAACCTTGCTGACGCCTGCCGCTGCCTCACAATCTCTTCAAATGGCCAAACTTCCGCATGCAAAGCAATAAAATAGGGCACAGCGGCATTATTATCAGTGAAGTGTTGCGCACTTGTTTACCAAGGGATGACGTTCATGCATTCAAAGCTTAGCGCCAAACTTTCTTAAGTATCTGTGTGGGTCGCCACTGAAGAGCAGCAGCAGAATGCACGATTTGGTTGCGGGATTGCGCTATTAGCGCTGAAAAAGCTTTCTAATAGGAAAGTAGCATGACCGTCGCAATCATAGTGTATTGCATGGAAAAACTGATGTGTTTACGTGCCGCCAAAAGTCGCGTTACCGAAATGGCACCATGAAAGAACAGTAGACGACAAAAACGCGTGCGTCCAAATAGCACACCAAAAACAGCGCAACGACAAAACAGCACAGAGAAAAAAAGACGCGCTGACAAAACAGCACGCCGGAAAAGCGCTGAAGCGAAAAACAGTACAACAAAAACAGCACTGCGACACAACAGCGCAGGGAAAAAACAGCACGACGACAAAACAGCGGAGTGTAGTAAGCTGCAGTGCTGCTGGAGGGGTGAACTACCACAGTCATTACCGCAAACGGTAAATCACAACGCATATGGCAGCGACATTTGGGCGTTTGATGTTCGTTTTTAATTGTATAGCATCCTAACTGCGATTATTCGCAAATGAGCGAAATGAATATGCAATTTTATGTCATCCAGGAAAAAAAAAACTAATGTTCTCTTGAGGAGTAGCGCCGCGGGGCTGTCATAACTGCTGTTGTAAACTCTCCCTTCATGGTCATTATGGCATGAAAAGTCGAAATCAGTAGAGCTAGTCTGCTAGAATAGTAGTAGTAGTAAAAGACTTTTAATCGACCATAATTTACAGGCCGAGCATTTCGACCGCCTGGGCGACCAGAAGCCGCTGTTCTTCTTCCCCTTCAGCGCCAAGCCAGTCGAGCCAGGTGGTGATGGATAGAGAGGGTGGGGGGAAGGAACCCGACTGCTGAGCAGCCGGGCAATAGAATAGGCAATGGGCCAGGTCCGCATAGATACAGGGGCAGTTGGGACAGGAAGGGTCCGATCGATAGCGATAGAGGAAGAGGCGGGACGGGGTGATAACTGCATTCATCTGAATGTGCCGAAGAAGGCGAGACTCCGGCACCGTGAGTGATGGATGAGGGGGAGGGTAAAGGCGTTTGTCGAGGCGGAGCTCAAGGTAGACCTCTTTTATGGTGCGGCGAAGGGTGAGTCTCCCACCGTCCTCCGAGGGCTTGGGCCAGGGGATCAACGGTGCCCGGAAAAGTGTGTCGCGGGCGAGCTGATGGGCCAGCTCATTGCCGTCAATCCCTGAATGCCCAGGGACCCAGCGGAGGAAAACGATGGAAGGCTGCAGTGCGGAGACCGCTCGTTCGACCTCCTGTTGGAGAGAAGGGGTCAGGGTGCGTTTCTGTATGTGGTGTATAGCGGCTTGTGAGTCCGAATAGACTGTGTACTCTTGGAGAGAGGGAAGGAGGGAAAATGAGTGGAGGGCATGCGCAATGGCGAGGACCTCGAGGGACAATGCGTCTGGAGGGTGTAGATACGGCCCGCTGGTGTGGGTTTCAGGAGCAGGGAGGTGTGGATGGTACAGGGCGTAGCCGCAGGAACCTCGAGGAGCCACGAAGGAGGCATCCGTGTAAGCTACACCCTGGGTATCAAAGAGAGGGGAATGGTGCTGTGCGGCCGCATGACGACGTCCGGCGTGCAGGACGGGGGACATGTTGGTCGGGAGGGGAAGGATACGAAGATTGGGGGCGGGGGTGGGAATAGGAGAGGTAAACGGGGAGATTGGAATGGGCGAGATACCCGCTTGAGTCAATAACCACTGACCCTGACGGGTAAGGGAAAGCCGGGCAAGCTGCGAGTCACGTTGGAGACTGAGAAGAGAACGAAGAGGATGGAAGAGGCCTGTGGCAAAGAGCTTAGTGGTGGAGGTAGTGATAGGGAGGTTGAGAGCTGCCTTGTAGAGGCCCACAAGGGCAGTCTCGAGAGCGTTAAGTTGAGTCTGAGTGAAGGAAGCGTAGGGTGCAAAGTACAAGACCTTGTTGAGGGCCAGCGCGTGGGCAACTCGGCACGCGTGAGCCTCGTGGAGACCTGAGCGTCGAGTGACCACGCGCCGCAGGAGGTGAGTTACAGAGTGGCAGGTGGTGACAGCGCGGTGAAGGGATTGCACATTCTTAGCCGCATGCAAAGGGAAGCCAAGAACTTTGCACTGTGTGACGACAGGAATGGGAGAGCCAGAAAGGTGGAGAGAGACGAAGTGGTTGTGTGAGCGCTGGTAGGAGGAATGGTTGAGAAGGAGAAGCTCGGATTTCTCAGGAGCAGGAGAGAGGCCAGCGGTGGTGAGAAAGGAGTCGATGAGATCTAGGCCACGTTGCAGGGTGTCCTGTACGTGACCGGGAGAGCCAGATGAACACCAGAGAGTGATGTCATCGGCGTAAAATATATGATGCAGGTCGGGAATTTCAGCTAGCTGGGAGGCGAGAGGGGCCATAGCAAGATTGAAAAGGGTAGGAGAGAGAACAGCACCTTGAGGAGTGCCTCGGGTGAGGTTGTGGGGGTCGGACAGATAGGGGTCGACTCGAAAGCGAGCGACACGTTTAGAGAGGAATGAGCGGATATAACAGTACATGCGGGAGCCACAGTCTAGGGAGGCGAGTTGGGAAAGGATGTGGTCGTGGCAAACACCGTCGAAGGCCTTGCGAACATCGACGGTCACAAGTGCGTGAATTTGAGTGGGGGTAGGTGACAGAAACGTGTGCTGGAGAACCAGAAACATGTCCTGTGCACAGACGTGGCGTCGGAAGCCGATGAGAGAATGAGGGAAGAACTCCCTCGTCTCGAGAAAATTAGAGAGGCGAGTCAGGGCCATTCGCTCAAGGGTCTTACCAACACATGATGTCAGGGAGATTGGGCGGAGGTTAGAGAGAGAGGGAGGCTTGCCCGGCTTTGGAATCATAGAAATGAGGGAGGAGGTCCAGGAGCTGGGCAGGCAGCCGCTGTCCCATGCATCATTGTAGGTTTTAAGGAGGAATTCTTTGGCGCAGTCAGGAAGGTTGCGAAGTGTGGTGTATGTAATGGCATCCTCACCGGGAGCCGAGCGTGTAGCATTAGCAGCCAGAGCCGATTCGAGCTCCCGGAGAGTGAAGGATTGGTCCAGATCGGGGTTAGGTCCACCGCAGTACACCGGGTAGGAGGGTGCCAGAGGGGGCGGGAGATAGAGAGAGGCGAGCTGATCAAAAACATCGGAGGGAGTTCCTTGAGTGAGGGCTTTAGCTAGAGTGGGAGCAAGGGCAGGCTTAGTGCCAAGGAGGGATTTGAAGAGAGACCATGTGGATCGTGAGTGCAATGCAGAGTCAAGACGGTCACAAAGAGCACTCCAACGAGAGTGCTCGAGTGAGGCGCAGTGGGCGACGATCTCGGCCCGCAAAGCAGTGATCCGGGAGGAAAGTTGGGCATTGTGTGGTTGGGAGCGAAAGGAGCGTTGAAGACGTTTACGGCGACGCCATAAACGGAGAAGGTGAGGATCTGGGTCTTGGATTGGGTAACGAGAGCGAACGCGACGGCTACTGGACGTGAGCGCTGCAGAGATGCGCGACGTCCAGTCGTCGTAGGATTGAAAGGAGTCGGAGGCGAGATTAGTGCGAAAAGCATGCCAGTCAGTGTGAATAATCGGATGACAGCGAGGGATGTGGGAGAGAGAGGTGGTGATATGGATGAGAAAGTGGTCACTTAGAAGAGTTTCGGCTGTCACCTGCCAGTGAAAGGCAAGTGAACCCCGAGAGAAAGTTAGGTCGGGTGTCGTAGGGCGTTGTGAGGCAGTGCCCGCTCGAGTAGGAGAGCCAGGAGTATTAAGAAGGGTGAGGTGGCGTTCCTGGGCCAGACAATGGAGGAGGCGGCCGGGTTTGAGGGTTTGTGGGTAGCCCCAGAGTGTGTGAGGGGCATTAAAGTCACCACCAAAGAGGATATGGGAGGTAGAAGAAAGAGAGTGAAGGAATTTGCCCAGAGCAGAGAATAAAGAGGAAGTGACAGGGGGGTTGTAAAAAGACAAAAGGACGAGTGAGATGCGGGAAGAAGGGTGGTAATAATCCACGCCAACTAAATATTTAAGGAGGGTGGAGGGGATGTCAATTTGCTCTACGAGCACGTCACTGCGTACATAAATAGACGCAAGTGGTGTGGCCGTAGTGGCATGGTAGGCGCGGTAGCCTGGGACATTGCGGGCCGTCCGGGTCTCCTGGAGAAGGAGAAAATGAGGTAGGGAGGGGCGGGTGAGTAGATACTGGTGGAGGGGGGTCTTATTGTGGCAAAGATTTCGGCAGTTCCACTGCACAATCTCGAGGTCCTCGCCAAACGCCATTATGATAGTGGAGAGGAACGCGATGGTACGCGTTCCTTCTTTTTTGCCGGGGGCAGTGACTCATGGACGGATTGGAGCATAGATGCGAAGGATTCCAATTGCTTTGATTGTGCTTGGAGGGTGGTAAGGATCTGGAGAACCGAAGTTTCCAGCTGAACCAAGCGAGTGTGATGTGCCTGTGTGGTGGTTTCTACAAGGTCAGCCAAAGGGGCGACCTGGGCGCTGGAGGAAGGAGTGGTGAACGTGCAAGGTGCTCATTTAGCTTGCTAAGCTGGGAGGTAAGAGAGGAGGTGGTTGTCTGGAGAGTTTGAGTCAAGGCATGTATCTGCTGTTGTAGATCGTGGGAAATGCGCTGCTGCTCTCGCTGCTGGCGTTCCAGCATTGCGAGCCGGAGGTCGAAGGAGCGGTTCTCGTCAGTCAAGGATGGAGAGGGTGGTGTAGTGGAAGAGAGGGACGCTGGCACCGAGGATCCTTTAACTATGGCGGCGTAGGAGCCTGGTGGTGACGTGATCGGAGATGATGGAGATTCATGATTAGAGGAGGAGGAGGAGGCGGGGGAGGGGGGAGGGTTGGTGGGTTGAGTGGCCCGGCGCAAAGCTAGGCATTGGAGGTATGCAGCTTTAGCACACTCGCGTTGCTTAGCAAGGATGAAGGGGCAAGTGGGGTCGAGGGAGGGGTGGGTGTTCACCTGGCAATGAACGCACCAGGGCTGGGCACACACATGAGCGGAAGGGTCAGCGGGTAGAGGAGCAGCACAGCGACGGCACTTGGCCGGAACGCTGTGCTGGGGGCATTGGTGGGCGCGATGGCCTAGAGTGAGACAACGGGTGCAGGTGGGTGGCTTAGGTTTATGAGGACGGCACCGGAAGGCAACGCGTTTGAAATAAACAAAGTGGGGGATGACGGTGCCAGCGAACGTTATGAGCACTGATTGAGTGGATCCCATCATGCGAGCAGCGAGAATATCTGTTTTGAAAGATTCCAGGTCATGCATGAGGTCATCAGGAGTGAAGTGGCCCCCGACGTTATGGATGACGCCGAGGCATGAGATGGGAGGATGGGGGGTGTAAGTTTTGATGGTGACAGGCTTACCATGAAGCTGAAGATGCGTGACAGAGAGTAGGAGGTGGGCGGTGAGAGGAGAATGAGTCTTTAGAAACACAAGGCTTTGGGCTGGCTTGGCCTGAAGGGTGATGTCGGCACTGGTCTTGGAGGAAAGTTGTGCAGCGGAGGCGACTGCGGCGAGTACGTCGTAGAGAGGTAGCTTGGGGGTGAGGGTTCCAGGGGGAAGCTGGATGGCAACTGTGATGAGCTCGGCGCGGGGTCGGGCTGCGGTGGCAGGCTTACGGTTGGCACCGATGGTGGTCCAGCCGATTTCCTGGGAAGGAGTGTCGTCTGCCGGGGACGTCGTAAGGTCCATGTCTGAGTCCTCAGCCGGAGTCTCAGTGTGCGACGCGGGTGCCGGGCTGGAGGTCTTGGTGTCAGTGGGACCTTTGGCTGGAGTAGGTGCAGCGGCTCCAGCGGCGGCGACGAACGCAGCCGGCTGCGACGCGTCTATGGCCCCGAAGCTCTTGGCGTCCCTTGTAGCGTGGAGTTGGTTTGGTGTGGACGCTGCGCCGACGACGAACGCTGCCGGCTGCGCCGCGGCCGTTGATCCGGTGCTCCCAGCGTCGCTCAAGGCGTGCAGTGCGGCAGGAATGTGCTCGGTTGCGTGGGCGGCGTTGAACGTACCCGTTTGAGAGACGGCTGTCGACGTGGTTGGAACAGGCCCCGCGGTGGCGGCATCGGTGGGTCTGGGCTGCAGGGGCTTGGTCAGACGCTGCATTGCGGCGGTGGAGGCGCGGCGCGTTAGGTTTAGCGAGGCGCCGCGCCGCTTCACAGTTTTGGAGACGCTTGGAGGGCCAGTTCGGCAGCGGGCCGTGATGCCGATGGTTCCCACGTGCTTCGGGAGCCTTCCTGAAGCGATGGAGTGTAAATCCAGGGGCGGGCGAGGCCCTGGACCAGGCCAGGGGCAGGTTAAAGCAGAGCGCGGTAGGCAGCCAGCTAACCAGGGCGGCGCCACCTAGCGGACCTCCTAGAATATATTGATCACCATTAAACTCCCGCGTCATCCATCTCACGGCATATCGGAAATACCCACTCAGACTTCAAAGTTCGTTCAAAGCAGATAACAGTCACAATTTGTTTAAGGTAGCCGCACCCTCGGCCTAGTTGCATGACTGCTGGGTACCAGGTCGCTCGAGTGAATCCTGCCCTCAAAGGCACATTTCGTTCGAGGCTATTATATAAGCGCCGACCACCTCTCAACCCGTTCTGAAGTTTTCCCAGTATCTTGTTCATTTTGATTCATGTGGGCATTTTTTTTAGCTTACGGCCTGCATTTCCTGCCTATAGGTAATTTGCGTTATCGTAATCGAAACACAGGATTTTGTATAGGCCTTACTTCCTTTACCCTCATAAATCAAATTTGGCTTACTCTGTCGCTAGCTGTCTGGAATTTCGTTACTTGATATGATTTCTTCCAATGCTTTTAGCAACATTTTTTTCAAATATTTGGACCAAGTTCCAAAATTAGCTCTATTGGAATTCCCTATATCCCTGCTGTAATGCATTCAGAAATATTCGCCTCCGCATATTTATGGTCAAGTTTGCTGAAATCTAAACTCAATTCGGATATGTTGTCTTCTCCTGCTTCTTTATTCCGGGTAACTGCCCTACTTTCGCTCCTAAGTGACTCAGCTATAACTGATCTAGCCTATTTCAACACGTCGTTCTCCTCCAGACAGTTTCCGTCAAAATCTTCATCTTTTCCTGCTTTCGATTTACCTTACAAAAAAAATGGTGGTGTGGATTCAGAACTCGTTTTTTCGTGCACTCTAAGTGTATCGCCAAATTTAATAACCACGGAATAAACATTCTTTGTCTGCCATGTCCGCCATTGTCGTCTTCGATGTTGGTGGCGGCCCTTTTTTCTTTGGCAAACCGTTTTATAATATTTTAATATTCTGCCATTTGAAACTCAAGCTGCCTTTTTAAATTGTCAAATAATGAAGCTAGTGTTGTCTTATCTTCTCCAGTCGAGCACTAAACACACAACACGTGCATATGAAATCCGCTCGTTCCGCTTGCTTTCCCGGACCAAACCTCGTTTATTCCAAGTTCGCCAACAAGTCCGAGACTTGCTTTCTAACTTGCTTTCCTAACTTGCTAACTTGATTTCCTAAGCCATGCTTTCCCCACCTGAGTACTGATGATCATAATGATCACAGTATGTATAGTCTTAAACAGTACATGAAAACATGTGTTCACACGAATATGGCCTACTGAAGTCGTTGAGTCACACCTTTAAATGAATAACTAACTTTCGGTTTGCAATTTTTTTTTCAATTCTCGCAAAAACTAAAACTAAATTACGACACTTGCAAACTGAAATTTAGACACGCGAACATGCGCGCAACTTTCAAGCTAATGTTTTTGGTAACCTGATCACTGCAACAAAAGACTGGTTTGTGCTCCCAGGGCCGCACTGAGCCACACCATAACTAACAATTAAAATAATGAAAAGAACTAATCAATGTAAGGCTCTGATGCTGTCTCGCTGTCGTCATTTTGCGTGGTCTCAGCCATCTCATGAGCCTCGGGCAATTCGCTGCGCCCCTAGTGAATTGAAGCTGATTAGGGCGTCTTCCGGAAACCCGGCGGACGGGGAAGATACCTGCCCTCCTGCACCCTGCGGTACAAAGAGCGGTGAGAAACGCATATCCCGCCTACAAGCCTGCACCAACCACCGAAAGCTCCCCCACCCACTCCGCCACCCAAACATCCACCAGAAGGCATGCACGCACCTACTGAAGCTTTCACCTACCAGATGCCACTGAGCAGCGGACGGACAAAGCCACGGAAAAGTCAAATTGCAGAAATCAGCGAAGAAGGCGATTAATGTAAAAGTGATATCTACGGCCAATACTGCTGACGCATCTTTGTCGCAGCACTTAATATGATTGTTTGTGCGTGTATTTACTCTTGGATTTTAGCGCCTGGAAGAATTTCTAGATTTACAAGCGGCAGTTAATATAGCGATTTCAGGTTCTATAGACCCAACAAAAACACGATTACTCTTGGCGCTATGACGAAGTAAATTCTGATAATCCCGTAGTTCATTGAAAAACAGCTAGGCTGTGAAGAACTCACATTCACACTCGCAAAAGTTGCCACTCTACCCCGGACGTGCAATGTGACCTTCTCGGTGATTATCATGTTTGCTGTACCACTGCTGTTATTATGCTGCAAGGGCCAGTATAAATCCTAACAGAAATTCGGAAGGTACATAAGCTCCATCGGAAGGCTATGGCGCGATAGCTTTGATAGCTTTGATGGCTCCGTTCATCGGTCTGGGGTCCTCGTTGCGTATCGCGTTGCTGACAAGGACACAGTTCTTCATTTGACTGGGTATCTATTCAATTTTTACTATTTTTTATTTACCGCAGGAAAGATAATACCTCCCTTTAACCAAGTCGAACGAACCTTCGTCAGCGGTCGAGGGGTAGCACAGCTGGCTCACCACCCAAACGGCAGCAGTTCTGGTTCGCGCTCGAACGTTTTTCTTTCCAGTGAAGTTCTGTTTTTTCTTCAGAGGCGCTACGTAATGGGGGTCGAAAGACATCACGACCCTGTAGGCCCACGCGGAATTGGGAATAACGTCATCACAGTTGTACTGTGCAATCGTTGCCTGCTTTTATTTGAATTACCCGCGCGAGGTCGTCTGGTTGTGATTTTATGACCGTCTTGATCAATCGCGATTTTCTCGGCACGCAGCGCCAAATACGGCTGTTTCTCCACTTAATGGCAACAATAACGCTATCGTGTTAAACGCTGGGCTTAAAAATTACTGACGGGATTCTCGGAAACAAACGTGTGCACTGTCACAGAAATTGGTTATCAGGAGAATAAAGGATTAGGTGGAAGCTCTTCTGTCAGCACGATACAATAACCGAAAAGCAAGGATATCCCTTTGTCAATTCCCATATTTAGAAGAAAGTGAGCGCTGGCCATAGTTGGAGACGTGAGTAAGACTACGCTGTTTCCGCGGTGGGTCGTTTGCGTTGTGCGCCATTACTTTGCTGATATCCAGAAATACTAAACGAGCGGATTTTTCCAACACAAGGGTGTTCATGATTGCGTTTTTTTTTTCATTTATCTTAAGACTCGCCATAAAAATCAATATATTCGCACATCCTTCCTCGCTACGCTTGTAGTTTTCTCCTATCGTGAAAAACTCATACCACTGGTTTTTTATGACAATCAGCTACTCGGTGCAAGCGCAGGACCAACTTCAAAAGCAAGATATTGCTACGAATCGGAAGCTTTCACTTCTCCCATCAATATGTTCATAACAGTATCTTATGATATTCCACAGACACTTAATAAAAAGTGACGTCGAAGACAGCTGGACTTGCTTCTCGTATTTGCATGTCGTTGCGGTTAAATAGATGACGGGGCCTTTATTCATGAACGCTGCCGCAGGAGCAGCTGTGTGTAGGAAAGGTGACTCCATTGTCACGGCTTTTCCAGCAAGAAATAGACGTTCCAAAAAGGAATCACGGTGCGCCGATTTGCATCCGTATAAGGGGCATTCACGTGGCGTCACGAGCGTCAGTTTGTGGTCCAGCGCGTAGCTTTAACATGCACAGCGGACCAGAAGATGATCATCGCTCCAGATTCACCGGCGACCTTTCACAGCCATCCACAAAATGGCGGCCACTGTTGCATCAATGGATACTCTGTATGGCGTACCAGCATGTAGTTTTTGCTGAACTGTGAACTATTGCTCTTTCGCACAGGTTAAATGCAAAAGATGTAACAAACGGGTAATAAGCAATGACAGCAATAGGATTAGTCATATTAATATAATTTAATATTAGCCGCCGAGGTGGCTTAGTGGTTATGGCACCGGCTGCTGACCGTATACTACGCGATGTCAGTGCATGTAAAAAACCCTACATGGTCGAAATTTCCGGAGCCCTTCACTGCGGCGACCCTCATAGCCTAAGTCGCTTTAGGAAGTTAAAAACCCCCTAAACCACATATCATAACTTAACACTATTACAAAGTAGGAATGTGAGAATTGGCTAGGGGCCACTTGGCTTTCGCACTAGATATTTCGCGAAGTTCCTACAGTCCTTTCAAATCGTCTCTCAGAACTCCGTGGCACTCAAATGCGAACTGTGTTTTACGATAAGGAATCAGGGCTGCAATTGTAAAAACTTTCCATCGTTGTCCTGTGTACTTCTCCTGCTTGTGAACGCGTCGTTTTCACTGGTTTTCCACTTATCACCAACTGGATCAATCAGCCATGCTTCTTCAATACTTTGCATGAAAGAACGCTGTGGGGCTCTGCGAAACATTGGTGGTTTTGTTGATGAGGGATATCACAGTTATAAAATGCCGAGCGTCGGAATGTCAGGAGCGAATTTTTTATTCCTAAGGTCCTTTCGACGTTTGGGGTGATTTGATGCACAAGGTGCTGCTGGCAGTTCTGTTCCAACACACTATGGTGCTAAGTGTTTGGAAACCTTAACAAAATGTATTATAAATAGTACTATAGGCTTTACAACAGTGCCACAACGTGGCTATGTGGTGCCGGCTTCTTGTTTCATCTCTCAATTGCATCCTCTTTTATGGCTTGGCTGTTCTCGCGTTTAGGTACTGCGCAGTGGGTATTCGAAGAAACACGATTCAGATAAGTTGTGACTATGAAAGAAGAAAAAGCACCTGTTCACTATTAAGGAACCTAGACATATTTACAAGGCTTTTGTTTAGGTTTTATTTACCTAGACTTTTATTTAGGTTCTAGCTATTAACGCTTGTCATAACAAGACTGCGAGCCATGGCTTTGATCAGCGGAAGCGAACTTCAGAATTGTCGGTTACGCAGACAGCGATTCCTTAAATGCGAGCGGTGCTTTCAAGTGTACACGAATGTGTACGCACGCGTGGTATGCAGTCTCCGCGGTTGCCCCGTTTAAAAATGTATGTGTCGGTGCGCATTGTAAATTGCCATTTTAAAAGGACGACACTTCTCGCAATATCAGGGCAAGGCTTCTAACAAGTGATTATTGAAGCACACAACACGGTATCAGGCGAAGATGACTCTTTGCTAAAAGCGCTTTACATCGCAGGTAAGTACAAATCGCGGAAGCGCATCCCCACTATAGCAAGACAAAACTCAAGGACGTAGCGGCTTTTCCCGGTCGAAGAACCCCTTCGAGCCAAGGCATCGGCCGGTGCACATGACCCTGCTACTGTGAGAAAGCAAGGAACGGTAGATTAAAGGGGATAGTGCCTTCCTTCTATGGTCGGAGATAGACCTCTTTTTCCATTGTGGCGCCGCCCCAGCATTGTCACGCTAGCAGCGTCGTGAGAATCGCCCGACGCCATTGCATGGAAAGCCGCTGCGTTCTTGAATTGTACCGGACTGTAGGTAGCAGCCCATCTTTCATCATATTCGAAGCGCAGGCGCTGCTTATCTTCATTCAAAAATTGCGTACTTTGTGTCTTTCACCATTTCTCTGCTTTTATCGCTTTCTTCGAAAAGCTTCCAGAACCCCATTTCTAGAGTACAGTAGTCACTTCCTACGTGAAGTTCTCCCTAAACATAATAGTGCAGCAAACGTCCGTATTACTCAAGGAACTTGCATGGCACGGTTTTTAAAATGCAGAAAATTCTGTTGTGGCACTTACTGCTGCCATTACATTTATGCGAGACTGCCTCCTCACAAATACTCATTACCGTCGTCAATGTTAGTCAGGCGCGCGACACTTGTAGGGACCAGGCGTCGGCTCCTGTTAATGGTTCGCGTTGACCAGCGGACTATTTGCTCTTCACATGCAAGGGATCATGAAGCGTCTCGTCTTCGTTCACCTCTCTGGCTACTCTAGTTCCCTGAAGGCTGATACATATGAGCTTTCGGCTGCTGCTTAGACCTCATTTGGTCTTCAGTAGTGAGCACGCGATCTTGAGCTACTGGTGCGGCACCACCATATTTGTTATGACTACTCAAGATAGAATGCTATCTTTGTAACAGGGCCTCTAGAAAGTTGCGTAACATTACATGGTCTGCAAGCTCGTTTTCTCAGCATCAAGGATTCATATCATCGGAGAGCGCGCTGCGTTGGTGTGCTTCAGGTCTTGATGTCATATCTATCAGGATGCAAACAGCCGGTTTACTGCTCTGAGGCAGAGACAAAAATATGAACTAATTCGCAGCGCCCCGACATGCACCATTTGCGAGGCCGCAATCCATCGCCTGAATTCAAATAGGAAATACATTTTTATTCCGTGCGGATCGAAGAATTTATCACTCTGTCCGTCTTTGAGTGCGGCGTTGACTCCGCATGCTGATAGATTTTTCAAGTAGCATATTTCTAACACGGAAAGGAATGACTAGAAACCCAAGTTGAAATGCTTATCAGTTGCGGAAGAATTTTGACTACTAATTAAAGTGTCGTTACTTGAAAGCTGACGTAGCAGGTTTAAAAATGCAGAAACGCTGCTAACTTGCAGGGAAAGAAATGGCTGCTTCTGTACTTGCTTTACATTTAGATAAAAGGGTCCGCTTAAATGACAACAATTCGCAAGTATGTCCAGCTCTATAGCTATGATCTCCGGTTCCTACAGTAGGTTTTGGACGTAATACTTTAGTTGGGTTATTATTTTTCTAGGTATAGTAGTGAACCAACTGCGTCGCTACATATCTGTGCTTAATGTCAGAACGAATTTAACTTTTCCATAGGTATAGCTATTCTCCCCACCGGACAGTGACGACACACATATCGCTTTCCTTTGGCTACAGTACAAGCCCTTCACAACTCCAACTGTTCAGAACATTTGCCACATAGACTGTCACCGTCCAAATAGAGTAAGTGTGTGGTCAATGCTGACACTGTGCAGGCGCTGGTGCTGATCGTGCTGTGCAAGTTCTACTGCCACCACCTACGGAAGGTGAAGAACGGCCAGCCGCTGTACACGCCCTACGACCATGGAGCCCACCGGGACCACCACCGCGTATTCGCACCCGCGCCACGTCCCGACCGGAACGCCGCCATCGGGAGCCGCTTCCCGGCGGCCAGCGTCAGCGCCGACACCTCGGTGGCCACAGTGAAGCGACCCTCTACCAGCCTAGTTCCGCGTTCTCAGTGACCGAGACGCCACGCGTCTGGCCTGCAGGCCATCGCTTCTCTAATTTTCACGTGTGCAATGTTTACACTAAGCAGATACAACTAGGAGGAATTGTGTTTCCGATGGCATAAAGTGACATTTCACTTCGTCTATATGCTTGTTTCAACCTGTCACTAAAGTCGCACAAAAATTGTAGGCTTTAGTGGCCCACAAGCAAGCTCAAGGAAATAACCAACAAATTTGCTTTTGACTTCCACTGATCGCACAAGCACTGAATGTGAAGGAACACACTGTATCTAATTTTTCAAAAACTCCTAGCTTTTTTTTCGATCCATTTGTAAGGCTCAAATAGCTACGGCTTTCTTCAAAGTATGTAAAGGACTACAGACACGAAAATTTTTCCTTGCGTGTTTTTTTCTCTCAAATGGTGCGTTAGACATTGGCATGCTTTGAGCACACCATGGTATGCGTGTGCGAACACTAAATAATTTATAATTGATTTTATTTTTGACACTGTTTTGGTTTCGGTTTCAATTGCCGAACGATGGACGTGACGTCCAGTTGATGTTTAGGTTACGTTAGGGTTGATGATTCTGCTGCATAATTGCTGAGAGGCCATTTTTTGTCAGTCCAGGTGTTGAAAGAGGCTGGCTTAAGTGTTGTAGTAAATTAAAACTACGTATCCGCAATTATTATCGTTTTTTTAGTACATCACGGAACCTAAACAGCAATTACACGTCCAGCCGTCGTTCGGTTGATGGAACCGAAACCGAAACAGCATGAGAGAAGAAATACAATTATATATTATTTAGCTCTCATAGGCGAATCCGACGCGGTAATCCATATATTTTAATGTCTAACGCATCATTTGAAAGAAGAAAACACCGAATAAAATTAGGTGCCTATAGTCGTTTAAAGCCTGGCTTGTGGGTGACAGCACTGATGCTGATAGTATCTTGCTAAGGAAGGATAGAAATTGTTCGCATTAGCGAAATACTTGCAAGATGAACTTCGGCTTATCACTTCTGCTAGGTGTCGCTAATCTGCTAAAGACTGAAGCAAACCAAAAGCAATTCAAATTATGCTCAATCTATTCTAACCACTCTTCACTCAATAAGCTTTAAAGGTAAACGCCACAGGGACGTGAAAATAAAAATTACTACACCATATAGCGTGGTGCGCCCTCCATCAATAGCTATTTTCTATTATGCCTGTCCGGAATGCCTCTTTTCAGGTTTTACAGGTTTGGAGCGGCAAAAAACAGTGACAAAGTTGATCTCTCCTTGACTCTTTCTATGCTTGTGCTGCCCGATTGCGTGCTTCGGAAGCACTGGCGTCAGAAGCAACTCGACAATGAGCCGCGAAAAATTTACGCTTTGGCGTTTCTCACGTGGTTTAGAGTCATGTTCTGCCAGTTCCTCTTCTAGGTGCTGTATATAAAATCACATGAAAATTCAGAATCCACGGTGAGCTACATTCTGAGCCATGAGTGAAAGATTGCATGCGTAAGAACTCGTGAAAGAGGAGATCTGTCACAATCGCCAAGGTAGTCAAACATTTTTTCGGGTCCAACACTTCGCGAACTTTCAGGGGAGTGATTTTTACTTTGATTTCCTTCTAGCTGAACAGCAGTGTTGGATTCATATCTCAAACCAGGGTCCATTGGGAGGCTTCAGGCTAGTGCTTTGCTTAAAAGAGACCAAAAAAATTAGCGCCTAAAACTAGAACCACCTATATAAATCGCAGGACAGGTAATACCATCTGCAATCTCTTTATGCGCGCTGCTGTAATCTTACGTTTTAGCCACACAGCAAATTTGTCATCAAAGTAGCAGTCGCCAGCAAGTCTTGCGCTAGACACTAGCATTTCATGTTTTCCACTCTGTGAACTCTTTCATCTGCTTTGTTGCAAGCATGCCCCTTGTCTCAAGCGCCCCAAAACCACCTTCTCTGATGTTAGACAAGCAATGCGAAATTACTGGTTTCTTGAATAAGTGCAACCCCCGGCTGTAATGGCCTACCACACTTTGAAAAAATTATACATTCTACGGCTTAAGTAAAAGAGCAAAACATCTGCATGGGCCCAGCGTTAAGCATAAGCTTCACCCAGTGGCAATATGGAACTTCGAAAGAGTTTGGTTTACGGGGCCCCTTTTTTTTCCCGGATTGTCCTCTGTCTCTTGCACATAAGTATGAATACTTTTCTCTGCTTTACAGTTTCCTCCGTGTCACGGTGCTTTCTATCAGTATTCTCAGAGTCGCATAGCCACAGGTGGTGCTTGCTCCTGCGGCTTTGAATCCCGTTTTAACTGCAGTAGGGCTCCATTCTAGAACATTATCGAGTGAGACTACCTTAGCGGTTTTGTTCGAGGAGTATTCGGCCAATAAATGTGACGTAGTAGATCTTCTTTAAGTTAAGTTAGGCGTGCACGTGAAGCGCATAGAGTGTTAAAAGATCGGGACGCACCCTGCTATCCACGTGCAACGGCGAGAAGAGAACTAGATTTGGGACTAGATTAATTTTTCACGATAGTCAATCGAGAGAATCTAGTAACTGATAAAGGCACGGAACTACGGTAGCTAGTTTACCTAGTTTACAACGAATTACAATAACAACACATTTAGAGCGTTAGCTGTTCTTAGATGTTTCCTCAATTTTGAGGCAATGTTGCGATCTGCAAGCCCAAAACTGAGAGCACGCGGGAAAAAATGCACCCCATCATCTCCTGCACACAGTACTCAATCTAGGCCACCCATGCGGGGGCTTTGCCGTGAGAACAACGTGCAGGTGGCAGCACCGTCTTTGCGCTAGTGCTAATCGGCCGCCGACGGCGATCACGGAAACATATGTCGTAGGGGTTCACCTACAAGTTAACGAAGAGTTTTCTGCTGAAAATATGAGCGCTGCAATATATGAGTAATATACTGGTTAAAATGGTCTGGTTTTGCTCAAAAAAGAAAGCGTAGAATGGAGGAACCTTATGTTAAAGAAGCGCGAACTCTAGGAAAACAAGAGACTGGCACGAGACCACATAATCTCTGTTTTTCAATTTCCTCACGTTGTTTTTGCGTGCGTTTTTCTTGTACCGCGCTCAAAGGCCCGTCATTCTTACCGTCTCACACTTTCCTAATTCCAGTTTAGATTTTGTTCGCCTTTTCACCAGTGTGCATGCCACAACTAGCTGTCTCCACTTGCAATGAACTTTCTATTTACATATTTACTTGGCGCAGTGTTTGGCAGATGGAAATAAACACCGATAAAACCAAACAGATGACTTTCTCGGCACTCTCTAAAACACCAGTAAACAATTACAGTATAAATAATAGCGTCATTGCGCGCTCATCAACTTTCAAATATTTAGGCGTTGTTCTTTCCCCGGACCTAAATTGGCATAGCCACATAGAGTATATTACTAGCAAATATTTGAAAAAATTAGGCCTGCTTAAACGTCGTTTATCTCTAACTAACCCTGACACCAAACTGCTGGCCTACAGATCTCTAGTTCGGGCATCATTGGAATATTGTTCGGTAGTATGGCATCCCCACCAAGAAAACTGATCTAGCTCTATAGAATCAGTGCAAAATAAGGCAGCACGCTTTATTTTACGGTCGTACTCTCCATTTCAGAGCGTTACTGCAATAAAACAGTCTCTAAATCTTCTGGACCTCAACATACGACGCAAATTCTTTCGCCTATCATTGTTCCACTCCCTCTACTACAACCATTCATCTTTTGCACGGAGGCACATCACAGCAGCACATCACATATCATCTCGAACCGACCATGCGCATAAAATTCAAACAATTTTCTCCCGCACAAAGAAATATCACAATTCCCCGTTAGTCTTGGCTATAAGGGAGTGGAAAGGTTTACCTGCTAGCATTGTAGCTATCACTGAACCATCATCTTTCCGTTCAGCGCTACTAACATTTCTTGAATCAGGCGCAGCATTGTCGTCTGTTTGAACTTGTTGCCTTGTACCCCTGCTTTGCCGTATGCATGTACATATTATTTTTGTTTATTGCCCAGTGCACCATGCTCACGATGTATAAAAAAAAACGAATTTGATAATTAACACCTAGTTCTTTTGTTCTCTATCTGTATTATGCATGAAGTGAAGCTTGAGTAGTTGTGTTATTTGCTGTCCCCCCCTAAGTAATGCCCACCCGGGCCCTTAGGGTATTTAAATAAAAATAAATAAATAAAATACATTGGACATCTCGATAAGCTTTAAATTCACTTGCACGTTACCTTCACGCATTCTTCATGCAGTGAACTGCGTCAGCCCATTTGTCGGACTATGCACTCCATCATTCCATAGGTTACATCAATACTCGCCATTGCATCCTTAGTACCCATTTCATGGCCGCATTTTATCTTCGTTTTTTTTTTTACCTCTTCCACGCTGCTTTCCTTCTGTCTTTATCTTCCAAATTCCCCTCCCTACGCAGAGTAGCATGTCAGCGTAAATTAAGCACCGGTTAAATTCTCTCTATTTCATTAAAGAGTCTCTCTCTTTCTCTTCGCTAAAGTGATGTACATGCAAATGTTTTTGGTGTAATTTCAACGATTCCATTTCGCTTTGTGAAGTATGGCGGAAGCGGTATTACACAGGAAAGAAAAAAAACGCCATTCGGTATGTACTTTTTCCCTGCAATCTATTGCGCACACGTTTTCCCCCTCCTCTATTTTTAAAGTGATGCCGCTGCGACTGTCTTCCACGAGAGGCGCTTGCTTGGGCAAAGACACTCTGAACTGCTGGACGATATATTAGGTGCTTTGCTAGGATATTCTAAGCCCATGCCAGTTCGCAAGTGCTTTCTGCGCTGACCGACTTCAAGAAAGGTGAAAGGTCTGGTTCGCTCCTTGAGTGGAGGATTAAACGAATTAAATGCAAGTATGACAGCGTATTGCTTGCAGACGTGTCATAGACGATGGACGCACATCTACTTTGGCTAGGCGACGCCGGTACCGTCCCGACCTATTCCACCAAAATGAGATCCCTCCTGCATTGTACACAAGTTTTCACCACACAGTAAAGCTGACAGTCCATGTGTGCAGTTTGAACTGTGTTTCAGCCAAGCGGAAATAGCTCTCCGAAGTCAATTGCGGGCAGTGTCATTGAAGTTAATCGTATGAGCCAAGGCGAATCTCGAAACAACAGCTTCATTCCTTGAAAATGACTTTAAATTTGGCCGAATGACGGAACTGTTAGACGCTTAGCAATAACTAGCAGCCTCTGCATTTAATTTTTTTTAGAATGAAATGCAAGCGACGAATTAATATATGCTAGGTTTGCGCAAGAGGTTTTGAGAGAATGAAGATTTCTTTCACTGTGATTATCACACAATTTTAGGGATATCTGGAAAATAGTTATCACAAATAAAACTTTCATATTTCTGCACTGTTCCGAGAGAAACAGATTGTTTTCGCACCAGCGACTCTGAAGATAAATTTCTCCTCGCCAAGCAAACACCGCCATGCGAGGTGGGAAGCGATATAGGTAAGCGCGAATGATGTCCACTGCCGTTATACTCATCATCATTGCATCATCGGCCCGCGTGTAAAATATGTGCATATTAAACGAGAGTTCTGGTACGCGCCAGTACAAAGGATATCGTTTGCAGGAGTACACATGTATGCAAGGAATAAGAAATGAGCGCCGAGTTCTGGACGCTCTGGCAGTCACAGGCTGACGGAGGGAGAGTTTTCCCACGTCGAGCTCCAGCGGTACTTTGCGCGGGGCTAAGTCTGCAGTTGTAATTTGCAGAAAATGTTGCTAATAACAAAATTTGTAACAGTGATAAGCAAGAAAATTGAAAGGCGAAAGCGCGAACAACCCAGCGGTAGTGAACAATTATTTCCGGCTCGCTTGCTCTGTGTTCGACTTCGTACCTATAAACATTTGTTTATGTACGGTCGGGTCTTCGTTGGCTACATGCCATTAGGAGATGTGTCTACCTGTGCCGAATAGGGAAGTATAAGTTTCTGCCTTTAGCCGCGTTTTAACTTCTTCGCAATGTCCCCGCAGGGAGGCGTCTGCAGCATGCAGACGTTGGTGAGTGGCGACACCACGGGGTTAACCCGAGCATCCGCAGGGACATCCCCGCAGGGGGATGATGGTGAACAATGCGTCACCACGGACCCGAGCACCCGCGCTTAGCCGTGCATGGCATCGCCGTGTCCGGGGAAAAGGGGATCCTGGTGGTTGAGCCGATGCCGAGCGTTTGGACCCTTAAGGCCCCTCGGCAGAGGCAACACACCACTTTGGCCCCAGCTTCCTGTAGACGGCACCTCCGGCCTGACCCGACCGGAGGAAATCGGCAGTCGCCTTTTCCTGTCCTCCCCTCTTTCACTTTCCTATTCCCTTTCTTACAACTTTCCTGTATCCTCCTCTCTTCTTCGTTTTTTCCTTTTTCCTGGCGGCGAGGGTTAACCGTGTGTGACCAACTACCCTGAGTTGAGTCATATTAGGTTATAGTTAAGGTGTACAGCTGGCGTAGGCAGGACTTGCCTTCAAGTTCCTGTCGCGTCCCCTTGTTGGACTCCATGGTGGGTGGCTGGCACCATGACCGAAAAACATCAAATTTTATGGCTCCCCCCCTTTCCAAACCTGATCGCTCTCTTAAAAGAGTGCGGAACGAGGCAGAGAACTTTTTTTCTAACAAGAAACCAACATTTGCGAAATTCCATGTCGTCCACAGTGAAATTCAAGATAAACGGCCAGAATTCTATCCCCCTTCATGGTATCGAAATGCTTAACAGAAGCTTTGGGCCCCGGCTACAAAGTATCGAAAATTACCAGTGGCGATTTATTGATAGAACTCCGAGAAAATGTCCAAACCACCAAACTCTGTAACATAGTGTCTATTGGGGACACACCTGTCTCCATCACTGCACACCGATCCCTCAACACTGTCCGTGGCGTCATCTCAGATAATGATTTTCTACATCTCACAGAGAAAGAAATGCTGGAAGGCCTTTCCGATCAAAACGTCATTGATGTGTACCGAATCAAAATCCGCCAGGACAACAAAGATATATATACCAAACACCTGGTCCTGACTTTCAACACATGCACATTGCCAGAAATCATTGACATTGGATACCTCAAAGTAAATGTTAGACACTATATCCCTAACCCCCGAAGATGCTTTAACTGTCAGAGGTTGCCGCGGCCGCAAAACTTGCGCGAAATGTGCATCAAAAGACCACCTTTCTGAGGAATGTGACGCAGCTCTACGCTGCGCTAACTGCGAAGGCGACCACGCTGCGTACTCCAGGGCATGTCCGTCCTGGAAAAAGGAGAAAGAAATCATCACTATTAAGACCAAAGAAAACATTTCATTCAAAGAAGCCAGAAGGCGTTTTGCACTGACAAATACATTCTCTTTCAGAGCCAAACCAAACTATGCTGACGTGGCGCGCAGGGGCGGTAGTGCCCACTCCCACCGCGCCTGTGGTAGTGCCATCAACGCCCCAGGCAGAGACAGCCAAGGCTGCTCTGCCAACTCCAAGCCAGGGAGTGCCGGCCCATGGGCCAGCATCCCGCAGGACTTCCCCCCGTCGGGGGAGGCCCGACACCAACACATCCGCGGCTTCGCGGTCCTCCAGCACCTCTGGTGAGGTGATGGATACAACTACCACTCCGCCCGCTTTGCAGCGGCGGACCGGCTCTCACGAGCGAAGAAAAGATAGAACCCCAGTAACTGGCCCAGAACAGTAAATTCCTTCAGTTCCATTCCCACCCAAAAAAACAAACATGATATTTGCGATTCAATGGAACTGTAGAGGAATGTTGAGGAACTACAGTGATATAACACATATTCTAGGGTCCGTGATGCCTCTAGCTCTATGTCTCCAGGAGACCAATCTTGGTCCACAACATTCAAATATCTTAAAGCATTATACAACTTTTAGGCGTGATCGCGAACATGCAAGTAGACTCTCGGGAGGCGTCGCAATCATCATCCAAAGCGGCGTCCCGGCTCAAGAAATCAAACTGAAAACAAACCTTGAGGCGGTTAGCGTCATCAGCTACAAAACCATAACAATATGTTCTGTATATCTGCCCCCACACATCACATTAACATGCCAAGATCTAGAAGGCCTGATCGATGAACTGCCAGAGCCATTTCAGGTAGTTGGCGATTTTAACGCTCACTCTCCGTTTTGGGGAAGCGAACGCTGTGACTCTAGAGGCCAAACAATCGAAGATTTTATACTTTCGAATAATGTCTGTCTTTTAAATACGGGAAAAGCCACATATTGCTGTCCAAGCTCAGCAAAAATGAGCTCTCTCGATTTAGCCTTCGCATCAACATTACTTTTTAACGATTTTAAATGGGATGTTTTAAATGACCCCATGGGCAGCGATCACTTACCTACCGTCATCAGGCTCTCATCATCCACTCCAATCATCCCCACAAGGCCACGGCGCTGGAAAATTCAGCTTTCCGACTGGTCACTCTTTACAAAAAGTGCCACTCTGGAAAAGGAATTTTGTGACGACCTTAGCACAGATGAAATTAATGAGAAGTTTACTGAATGCATAATATCGGCCGCAACACTCGCTATACCACAAACAACAGGACTTGCACAAAAGAAACACAAAGTGTGGTGGACAAAAGAATGCACATTAGCAAAAAAACAACAAAACAAAGCCTGGAACATTCTGCGTCGATATCCCACTGCAGAGAACTTACTTACCTTTAAGAAGGCAAAAGCCAGAGCGCGGTATGTCCGAAGAAATGCAGAAAAAACCTCTTGGCAGAAATATGTCTCCTCAATAAACAGCTCAACAACATCAAAGAAAATGTGGGAAAAAGTTCGTAAATTTACTGGTGACCATACCCCTTTCACACTTCCTCTCTTGACAGCACCCGGGACACAAACATCTTTAGAAGAACAGGCCAACATATTGGGCGAACATTTTGCTGAGATCTCAAGCTCATCCAATTACACAAACACATTTCAGAAACACAAAGCAATAGCTGAAAAACAAAAATTCCCATCTGGAGCAGGTGTACATGAGGATTACAACCATCCTCTCACACTACAAGAAATAAATAAGGTATTATCTTCTGGAAAAAAGACAGCACCAGGACCAGACAACGTGCATTACGCTATGCTTGCACATCTCTCCGAGGCTGCTGTAGAGGCACTGTTAAAATTCTTTAATAAAATCTGGATAACTGGAAACATACCTGACGTGTGGAAAAAGCAGTCATAATACCTTTTCTCAAACCCGGAAAACCACCAACAAGTCCTAGCAGTTACAGACCAATAGCCCTCACCAGCTGCATTGCTAAATCTTTCGAAAGTGTAATAAACATTAGACTGACCTTCGTACTTGAATCTCGGCAACTACTAGATAAACACCAATGTGGGTTTAAGAAAACATGCTCCACCACAGATCACCTTGTCCGCCTAGAAAACACCATCCGGCAGGCGTTCATCCACAAGCAGCACTGTATTGGGGTCTTCTTCGACCTGGAGAAGGCCTACGATACTACGTGGAAGTTCGGCATCCTCCGTGATCTAGCAGAGCTAGGTATCCGCGGCAGGATGTTGAACTGCTTGAACGACTTCCTGGCTAACCGCACATTCCGAGTCCGCCTAGGAGCAACTCTCTCTATGACTTTCACCCAAGAAAACGGCGTACCCCAGGGGTGCATTCTAAGCACGACACTCTTCATAATAAAAATGAATTCCTTAGCTAAAGAAATACCCAAGTCCATAATGTATTCAGTTTATGTAGATGACCTACAAATAGCATGCACGTCCTCCAGCATATCAACCTGTGAGAGACAAATACAAATCACACTAAATAAACTAGGTGCTTGGGCAGACAGAAATGGATTTAAATTTTCTCCTCAAAAAACAGTAGCTGTTCTTTTTTCATTGCGACGAGGCCTACAGGTCGATCCCAATCTATACCTGAATTACACTGCGCTACCAATTAAACAAGAACACAAATTTTTAGGCCTAACTTTCGACAAGAAACTCACATTAATACCACACATTAACAACCTTAAAAAGAAAGCTTCTCAAGCCCTCAATGTCTTAAAAGTGCTCTCACGGAAGCGGTGGGGGTCCGATAGAGCAAGCCTTTTACAAATATATCGCTCTCTGATGCGCTCCAAGCTGGACTACGGGTGCATAGTATATGGTTCGGCAAGAGCATCCTACTTGAAAAGATTAGGCCCCATTCATAATCTTGGTCTCCGCCTATCATCTGGAGCATACAGAACATCACCAGTAGCCAGCCTATACGTTGAAACTAATGAGCCCGCTCTTGAGGACCGAAGAATCGCACTAACATGCACATACGTCTTAAAAATCCGTTCTCTTCCGAAACATCTCTGCCATCCAGTTGTCACCAAGTGCCCATCTAAAAGATTATTCATCAACCAACCACATTCTATCAGACCATTACTACTGCGCTTTGAAGATAAATGCGAAGAGGTAACAGTACTAGATGCCCTACCGAATATTGCACAAAGGAATGAATATTTACCACCATGGTACAGCCTGCCTTCAGTATGCGACCTCACAATGACACATTTAGATAAAAAGCAAACGCCAAATGAGTACATATTACAGGAATTCTTTGCACTACAAGAAAAGTATGACACCTACATTGAATTTTATACCGATGGCTCAAAAACAGAAAGTCACGTTGGAAGCGCAGTAATCCAAGAAAATACTAAACATATAATGCGACTACCAGAATGCGCATCAGTTTTTACTGCTGAGAGTTATGCCATCTTTGTAGCTGTAGAAAAAATAATAAGAGAGAACATCAAAAATAGCATCATTTACACCGATTCCCTGAGTATGCTTAAAGCACTGCACTCCAGAAATGCAGCTGAACCTATAATAGGAAACATCATACACAACATAGTTAAAATCATAAAACAAAAGCATAACATTAAATTCTGCTGGGTTCCTAGCCATGTTGGAATTGTGGGCAATGAGAAAGCAGATGTATGCGCTGCACAAGCCCGGAATGGTCAAATAAAACAAGTGAGCATACCGCACAGGAATTGCTTAAAGTTTATCTACAGTAAACTCAGAAATAAATGGCAGGCTGCATGGCAAGAGCACGTAAACAACAAATTACATTCTGTGAAGCCAATTTTAGGGGAATGGCAATCATGTAGGCATCAAGAACGTTTTACCGAAGTCATTTTATGTCGGCTCCGCATTGGACACACCCACCTCACGCACAGCTTTCTACTAACCAAACAGAACAAACCTCTCTGTGACATGTGTGGTGCTGAACTCACGGTGAACCACATTTTAATTTCATGCGTCAAGCTAGAAGAACTAAGAAAGAAATATTTTACAACATTTTATAGGGAAAGACTTCCATTACACCCCATGTTACTTTTAGGTGATCGAGCAGTGGTTGACATCTCTTGTATTTTTAGGTTTCTCAAGGAAGCCAGCGTTTTAAACAAACTCTAAGTATAAAAATCTTCACCTTTAACAAAAACTCTAACCTTGTGTTTGGCGCATCATAGCCTCAGTTGCTTTTGCGCCATTAAAATCAATATAACTAACTATCTTCGCAATGCTCGTTTGCATGCTTTTCGCTAGAATGTAGTTTTGAGCGAAAACGCTCAAATCACGACATGAATCTTGCTTGCTTTGTAATTCATTTCCTGTATTAAATTCGATATTTTATGAAGGCTATTAAACGTCCTTGGCAGTTGCAAGTCCTCAACAGAGATCCGATCATTTACAAATAATATTTAAACTTCACAATGCGGCGCTTGACTGCAATCTTCCGGGGCTGGTTCGTCGCGTGACTTCTACCATGCAGTTGCGTTTCGCCCTCGTGACGTACTCGTGCGGCCTTGCCAGGCACGTCAAAAGCCGAGACGACTTTCGTAGACGAAGGATAGATAAAAGCGGGAGACATTGTTTCCTTCTTGTGTTTGTCTGAAGTCGTGCCGTAGCTAGAGAGCAAGGGGCCAAAATGAATAAAAAAACCTATATTTTATTTTTATTTATTGAGAAATTTGTATCAAAATAAACTTTTCCGTGGGACCGAGGATAAAGGTGACGTACAAGTCACCTAACTGGGCCTTCGTCACCGCATGCAGCACAGCTCAGCAGACACACAGCAGAACACGGAAGAAAAAAAAATTGGCAAACATGTCGCCGATACAATTCTTAGACGAAGGAGGAGCAGTAACACAAAAATGCAACCATTTGCATACAGCAATAAAACAGTTTCAAGAGCATTGACTGTGGGAACACAGCGTGAACACAACATATGTTCCAAAAAGTACAACTTGGGCTTTTTCTGAGGCTGATTGTTCTAGAAGATCAAGTATGTCAGGCTAGCAGTTCAAAAGGTTAGGCATTTGCTAGTTAATTAACTGCATTGCTTACCCGGTCCTTATGTCATATTTCGGAAAACGTAGGGAGGATCTGTGTGAAGAAATGTATGGATAAACGAAGTAGAATCAGTTTTGTATTGTCCGTATATAAATTCGGATAGATGGTCGTTGATTGATGAGAGTTGTAATACTTAATATCTTACTTTTCTTAATATACGCTGAAAAAGAAACAAATATGCATAGATTCTTAATGAAAGTAAATCCTTTTTTGTAAGCTGTAAATTCCTCCCGTGCTTGTTTTTGTACCCCGCCCGATACCAACAAAGAATAGTGGACACGAGACTGGACCGCAGAGAAATATAGTTGCTTTGGCAGGTACATTGGACAAAGGAGGCGAAATTTATTTAGTATACCAATGTAATGGGCACTTTTGCTGGTAACCATGTGTACATGGTAAGACCAGCGCAGATATTCGTGGAATAGGCTACCTAAATATTTATGCGCTGCAACGCTTTCTAAAAGGCTAGATTGAAACGAAAGTGTGACAGTTTTGTGTTCTGGTTTATTGGCCGCAGAAAAAGTATTATATTTAGTTCTTTTTAACAATGAACAACAGCTGGTTAGCACAGAGCCATCTCGACAGATTTTCAAGCGAGTTGTTAGCTAGAGGTTGTGCAGAGAGTAAGTCTTGTGAAGCAAAAAATGCACTTAAAGCAAGACAGAAGTTCGCGGGATAGCAGTAATATCATTAATATATATCAGAAATAATAAATGGCCTAGGATGGAACCTTGAGGAACGCCGTAATTTATGAAGGCAGAACCTGAAGCAAAATAGTCTATAACGACAAACTGTGAACACCCGGAGAGGCAGCGACGGAAAAGGTGAAGTGCGACGCCTCTTATTCCGTAGTGTGGTAATTTTTTAAGCAGTATTTTTTGCTTCATGGAGTCGGAGTCTGATTGAGTTCCTCAAGTAGCAACGGCATTTCTATGTGCTATCTTATCTTTAATGAATAAGAGGACAGATCCAGTTCATTTACCCCTCTGGAAACCAAACTGGACCGCAAAGAGCAACCCATTTTTATTTAAGGGCTTAAATAACCTTTTACTAATTACTTTTTCTGCTATCCTGGAAAACAGCGGGAAAACAACCAAGCCGTGTTACGTATCCGTAGTCGGAGCGTTTTACCAGCGTGTTATCTTTATCTTAATTTTTTCTTGTTAGCTTCGGTGTATGAAATGTAAGGGTAAACGTAGACGCTTGCTCTTAATTACTTATATCCCTGATATAAGTAATTAAGTAAGTAAGTATCCCTGATATAAGGCGGAACGAAATTTTGCAGTATCATAAAATATGGCCGTTGATATCACCAGCTCTCACTCACTACCCTGAATCAAGTCGACGTTCTAATCCGCACCTTCTACATGACTGCTCTCCGCCTTCCAATCTGCACGTCCGTGACCGTTCTGCTCGCCCTAGGCATTCTCAATTCCTTAGAACTCTGTGACGTGGTCCTCACCTACTATCCCACTTTTGTCTCAACAGGCGCCTATAGCCCCACCCCATAAAAGTATTTCTCCGCAAGAATTAATTGTAGAACGCAATTGAAGTGGTTTGTATTCATGACGCTTTGAACGTTTCCATTCACGGTGGCAGACAGCCAAAGGCGAACTATCATAGTAGTGGCAAGCCGCAATGAAGAATCGTTTCTTAAAATGTCACTTCAAAGATAATCTCACTTTCCAAACTCTACGTGTTAAACTAACAATATTTGCGGCTTCCGCAAAGCATTTAGATGGCAAGTTCCGTAAACTAGCCATTGAGCTCATTTTCTGATTGCATGCATTTCTTGTCTTATTACCTTCTGACATGCTTCCTTAAGCGTACAAGCTGCAAACGGCGCATAACATGTGGCAACAATATTTCAAGCACTGCGTACAATATGTCAAAGAGAGGCAAAGAGCCAGGGCATCTCTGAACATAATATACTTCCAAATTGTGTGACACTGAGACCTCTTTTTGGTCAGGAACACGGCGAGGAAATGATGGACGGAAAGGCAGTTTTCATTGCTTTATGATCATAGTGCTACCATTCCTTAATACTTTTCTGATGTTGCATGCTTTAAGCCTAAAAGGCAGAGCTAATAGTAAAATTTGTAAACTGACCCCTTACTCTTTCCTTTAAGGCAGCTACATTATTATTCTGCGTCAGTTTAACAAATTTTTCGCAGAATGGGCATATTCAATGTCACATTTCTTTTATTCACTGTTAGTCTTATGGTTGCAGTGGGGAAAGGTCTCTTTTGAAACTGCTCTTGTCATTCATGGCCCTGAATTGAATGTTGTAAACAGCGCAGTGTGTCCAAGAAGAATAAAATGTAGCCATAATTTGAGAATAATCTCGCTGTCAGCTCTCTCAACATGAAACAAAAACATGAAACAAAACAGCATGAAACAAAAACGGATGTTGTTTCCTAGTAGTTCAATATGCAATAAGATCCATGCTTTCTAAATTCAGGTTAGGCTGTACCACCTAAAAACCTGACGCCGGTTTCTTGTGATATAGGAACACAATGAGCCAAATAGATGAGAGGCGCTGGCCTCTAATGACGTCCATCTTCGATGTGCAGTGACCAACGTTGGCAGGAGTGTCTCCATCCTGGCGCCGGATCTTAACGTCCATTGTCGTCTTTAGGTGAGAGGCGTCCGCTTTCGACACGTGCTCATTCATCGAAACAGGAGGGGTGACAAATGCTGCGGCGTTATAATGTAACATGCTGTCGTGAAATATTCGGGCAAGCTCCGCCATGCTCCGTCAGTTACACCCACCTCTACGGAGAAGAAATTTTTGTCACTGCATAAGTATTTTCCGCATGAGAGAACCAAAGGTTCTTACCGTACACGACACCACTAAGTCTTGGTACCGCAGTAAATGAGCAGCAGCAGCAGCGGCCTTACGCATCAGGAGCAGCACCAGCCACCCAAGACGATGACGCCGAAGTTCCTCCGAATGGAGCTCGCCTCTCGTGCCGGCGGGCGCGCCGTTCGGCTGCACGCCATCTTTCATTCTAGCACTCCGACCTGTAAATCAACCATTTTCTTCATCGTGCCGGCCTCATACTTTTCGGGTGCGACACATGTGCATTTTATGGCGGACACACGTTACACGGCGTGGCGCTAATCCAGCAGTCAGTACAAGCGCAATAAAGGCTTTACAGAAGCAACAGGAACGACCGTTGTTGCTGACGTTGATGCCATCGCCCATGTCAGCAGCACATCCAGTATTTCCACAATGTCCTTGTAGGAACGGGAGAGCCCAGTCACTGGTTTCACGTTCGACGTCAATAGAGCCCTCCCCTTACTCAGCAACAACAAGTTAACGATCTTCGGTGCTATGTCGACACCTTCTCGGTATCATCGCGTGTTGGACGAACTCACCTAGCGAAGCATCGCATTATTACGTACGAGAACGTGCACCCTCTCCGACAGTCTCCCTACCGAATGTCTCCCGCTGAACGCGGCGCTATTGGCTGCCAATTCAAGGAAATACTCCGTGACGACCTAATTAGTATTCCCGTAGTCTCTGGGCGGCGCCAGTCTTACTTGTGAAGAAAAAAGACGGAACATTGCGGTTCTGTGTAGATTTCCGTCCCCTAAACAATATCGCCGAAAAGGATGTCTATCCTCTTCCCCGAATCGGCGACGCTCTGGATCGCCTCGGTAGCGCGAAATACTTTTCTTCGATGGACCTCAAGTCGGGATATTGGCAAATTGAGGTCGATGAGCTAGACCGTGAAAAACCAGCTTTTATCACTCCGGATGGCCTTTATGAATTTACGGCCATGGCCTTTGGACTGTGCTGTGCACTTTAAACATTCCAACGACTCATGGACACCGCCCTTGCCGATTTAAGATGGCAGACGTGTCTTTTCTATTTTGACGGTGTTGTCGTCTTCACCTTGACTTCACAGGAGCATCTTCACCGCCTCGAATTGGTCGTACAAGCAATAAGATCTTCTGGACTCACGCTCAAAAATGAGAAATGCCACTTCGCGCATACAGAGCTCATGTTCTTAGGACACGTTTTGAATCAAGCCGGAGTTCAACGTGATCCTGAGAAAACAACAGCTATTGCCAATTTTCCGCCACTGCAAGACCTGAAAGCTCTCCACCGATTTCTTGAATTGTGCGCTTATTAGCATCCCTTCGTGAAAGATTTCGCTCGCATTGCCGAGCCGTTGACGCGCCTAACCAGGACGGACACACCTTTCAGATGCGAAGCAGAGCAATCAAAGGCATTCCGCAGCCGACGCAGCCTCCTGCCGGCACCTCCCGTCCTGGCTCACTTCCACGTAAACGCCGACACGGAGCTCCATACTGATGCCAGCAACACCGGCTTACGTGCTGTCCTGGTCCAGATTCAGCAGGTCAAGAACGGGTTATCGCCTACACAAGTCGGTGTTTGTCGCCAGCCGAATCAAACTATTCTGCTACCGAAAAAGAATGTTTTGCCATTGTATGGGCCACATCAAACTTCCGACCGTAGCTTTATAGCAAACATTTTAAGGTGGAAACCGATCATCATGCCTTATGCTGGCTCGCAAGCCTCAACGACTCGTCCGTCCGCCTCGTACGATAAGTTCCACGGCTCCAGGAATACGACTTGACAGTCGTGTACAAATCGGGGCGCAAGCACTCTGACGCCACTTGTCTGTCATGTGCCCCAGTAGATCCTTCTACCGACGCCTCTAATGACGACGATATCTTACTGAGTGCTATCAGCGCCTCCTTCCTCGCTGACCAACAGTGCGCCGACCTTGAACTTCGAGATGTAATGGAATTTCTCAACGGTAGCAACACGACCACCCCGCGCGCTTTCACTCGCGTGCTGTCATCTCTACGCATCCGCAATGGCCTTCTGGTCAAGAAAAATTTCGCTGCGAATAACACGCAATACCAGTCGTCGTACCGGTTAGCCTGCGCATTGAAATCCTTCAAGCCTCCCATGACGAACTCCCTTCTGGACATTTGGGCATAGCCTGTACGCTAGCCCGAATCCAAACAAAGTACTACTGGCCTCGTCACCGTGCTGATGTCACTCACTACGTTTGAACGTGCCGACCCTGTCAGCGTCGCAAGGTGCCGTCAACCAAACAAGCTGGGTTCTTGATGGCCATTAAACCACCCACCAGGCCCGTCCAACAAATAGGAATGCACATGCTGGGTCCGTTCCCACGTTCGAACTCTGGCAACAAATGGATAATTGTCGCGACGGAATACCTGACCCACTATGCGGTAACGTCACCTCTGCCTAGCGGCACCGCTTTAGAAGTCTCAAAGTTCTTCGTGCACGAAATCGTGCTCCGCCATGGAGCACCTGAAGTGCTGATCACTGACAGGAGCCCTGCGTTCAAAGCTGAACTGCTGCAGAATATCTTGGTTTATAGTCATACCGACCACCGCCCAAGAACGTCGTACCACCCTCAGACGAACGGAAGGAAGGAAAGAGACTTTAATGGATAATGGAGAGGTCTGCCTGGTTATAGGCTTGGCATGCTACTCCAGGTGAGGATGAAAGAAGAGGGTAAAAAAAAAGTGACATCAAACATACTCAACACTCAGGCACTCTCACACACACAATGATTATCAAAGTATGTTCACTAAAACCGTGTCCCTTAGATGACTATCAAAGTATGTCCACTAAACCCGTGTCCCTTAGAAAACTAAGAGAGCTTTTGTCCCTCGCTCAGCCGAAGTTGCATCAGTCCAGGGTCCAAGGACATGCTCCAGGTGCACGGGGTCGTCCTGACGAAGTCCTAAAGAACCTAACAGTGCCTTGCGATGAGTATTAAAGATTTGGCAGTGGCAAATCAAGTGTTCAATATCTTCGCGCACACCACATGTCGGGCACAGAGGGCTACTTGATACACCAATTTTATGAAGATAGAATTTAGAAAAGGCAACGTCCAGACGAATTCGGTGCAGGCAATTACAGTCACGTCTATTTAAATTCCGGGGCATGCGGAATTCACAAACGGGGTCAATGCGAAAGAGGGGTCTGTATTGACGCCGCGGATCACACCACAAAGAGCGTTGCGTCTGCCAGGCTTTAGTAGCGAGAAGTCTCGCGCCATCACTACGAGAAAAGGGTATCGGTAGAACCAAGGAGGTGTCGCCATGCGCCGATCTTGCTGCACCGTCAGCACGATCATTGCCTGCGAGGCCACAGTGAGCGGGTAACCACTGAAGCCCAACACGATGACGTAACTCACAGGCCTCGGTGTGTAACCTATTCAAGTCATCGACGATCTGCTCTTGAAGGCTTCCTGGTGAATTTATCGCCTGTAGTGCAGCGCGAGAGTCACTGAAGACAACCCACGCTGTTGGCGGTTGTTGTAGGATGTAAGTAAATGCAACACGCAGAGCAGCCAGCTCGGTAGCAGTAGTCGAGGTGCGGTGACTGAGTATCGCTGAAATTGTGGTGCATGTCGACGGAATCCAGACGCCAATCGCAGATGACAAGGACGTGACAGAGCCATCAGTGTAGATATGACGGTACGCATTGTAGCAACTATGAATGTGCTCAAGCGCAAAGTATTTAAGTGCAGGATTGGGGGTGTTTGTTTTTCTTTTAATGCCAGGGATTGTGATCTTAATTTGCCATGCTGCATACCTCCAAGGTGCGGTGGAGGTTGTGACAGGACGCTGGTACTGTGATGGGAGAATGTTAGAAATTTCCTCCATGCAGTACTCAGCGAGTGGGTGGTTTGGTACACGAGCCACAAACCGCACCTGGGCACGAAGGAGCTCCTGGGTTAAAAGCACTGATGCCGATAGACGTCTGCTCTCAGCTAGAGTACCCATTGTGGAGGTGTTTTTGGGAAGGCCGAGACAGATTCGCAAGGCTTTAGCTTGCATGGCTTCAAGGATTTTAATATTAGTTTGCGAAATACCCTCCAGAGCTGGGAGACTGTAGCGCAGAAGGCCTTCACAGAGGGCTCCATACAGTCGAAGTAATGATGGTGTAGAACAGCCTGTTCTGCTGGTGGAGAGCATACGAAAAATAGAGGCGTAAGAGCATAGCTTGACTTTCATCTGTTGCACATGTGGGGACCATGACAGTGACCTGTCAAACGTTACCCCCAGAAATTTATGGGTTGTGACGTACGGTATTGGAGTACCAGCAACTTTCAGCCCGTAGCGCGAAAGATCGCGCCTTGAAAATGCAATTGCTGAGCTTTTATCGGACGAGATGGCGAGACCGCGCTTGCTTAAGAATGATTCAATGGCGCCTATTGCCCTCAGTAGACGGGCATGCACAATGCGCCTATTGCGTCCGGAACACCACATACAGATGTCATCTGCATAAAGAGAGATTTCAACTGTCGATGGCAAGCATTTTTCCAAGCCAACAAGTGAGAGATTGAAAAGGGTGGGACTTAGTATACCCCCCTGAGGTACTCCGCGAGATATTTGATGCGGAGCTGTTTCACCTTGACATGTTGACATAAAAATCGATCTCTCATGAAGATAGTCACGTAGCCAGTTATACATTCGTCCGGTAATGCCAATTGATTGTAAAGCTGAGTGAATTGCCTCATGTGTAACGTTGTCAAATGCTCCCTTCACGTCAAGAAACACTGCAATGGTCATAGCCCGCACTGATTTGCTGCGTTTTACACAATTGGCAAGGGCAATAACATTGTCAATGCTGCTGCGTCCTTTTCGAAAACCAGACATGGTCGGAGGATAAATTCCCCTGTTCGTCAGGTCCCAGGTTAAACGGGAGTGAACCATTTTCTCCATCAACTTCCCGACGCAAATTAGAAGGGCTATAGGACGATAGGCGTTTAAGTCAGTTGATGGTTTTCCAGGCTTGAGGATGGGTATGACACGCGGACGCTTCCAACACGTTTCAAGGCGGCCAAACTCCCAGGAGGTGTTATAAACTGCAAGGAGTTGAACCTTGGCGCTAGTTGTCAGATGAGAGAGGGTAGTGTAGCTTATGCCATCTGGTCCAGGGCAGGATCTTTTATTGGTAGTTGCCAGAGCCACATGAAGTTCATCCATAGTGAACGGTTCGTCAAGGAGGGCGGTGTTAGGTGAAGAGATAAATCTTTGGGGAGATAGTGGCACCGATACGGCTGATGAACGAGCAATTATCTTAGAACAGAAAGCCTCCGCTGCGTCGAGACGAGAAATATTCGCATTCAGAGCTACGCACTCAAAAGGATTTAATGGTGCCGGCTGACTACTGAGGCTGCGCACAATGCTCCAAATCTTCGAAAGGGGCTTTCTGGGATCGAGCTTTGCGCAGAAAGATCGCCATTCCCGTCTTGCGAGTTTGTCCAAATGGCGCTGAACGTGTTTCTGTGCACGCCTAGCAGCACTGATGTCTTCTCTGTTATTGGTCCTGCGTGCTCGTCTCTCTGCTCTGCGGCGAATTGCTCGAAGTCGCTCATATTCAGCATCTACACTTGAGTACACTGTTGGTAAGGTTACAACTTTATGCTGGTCGTTTTAGCACGTGCTACAGCATCAATAAAGTTTTCATAATCAAGGTGGGAGAGCTGCAATTTCTCTACTGTGTCAGAGAAAACATCCCAATTCGTGTAGCGTACCTTACGCCGCTCGGAACTTAAAAAAGCACCACCAACCTTAATATACGTAGGTAGATGATCGCTGCCATGAGTTTCTATGTCTACATTCCAAGTTGCTGAAGACGACAGATGCGCAGAAATCATAGAAATGTCAAGGGCACTGGACCTTGCACCTTGATAAAACGTTGCCAGGCCGTTGTTGAGGAAAGTTAAATTCTTGGACTGTGCAAAATCAAATAACTGTTGTCCTCTGGCTGTTGATCTGGTGCCTCCCCAAGCAGGATGGTGTGCATTGAAGTCGCCCGTTATGATCTGTGGTGCAGGAGTACTACGTACTATATCCTGAAGGCGGTCAACGTCAAATGTGACACGCGGGGGTATGTATCCAACGATCACTGTGAATGACATATTCATGATCTTGACGGTGGCTGCAACATATTCATTCCGTGAGTCGGCAGGTATCGGATGTGGGTTGGAGGTGACGTCTTTCCGAACAGCTAACTCTGCTGATGTCAGTGCCGGTCATCGAGTTCTGAACGGTATAGCCTGAAAGACGAATGGTAGTATGCAGACGAGATTCTGCTATGACAACAATCGGGAAACGGTGTTTTGAGACAAACTGTCGGAAATCAGACAATCGTGGACGAAGGCTACAGGCATTCCATTGAAAGATGGTGGCCGTGTTACGGATGCTTTGCACGCTAGGGAGAGTAGCTGGTCTATTGACTGCTACTGCCATTGTGCAAGTAGAGGTGAGATGAAATCAAGGATTGTAAGGATGGCCTGTGCCACCGGCGAGGAGAGTGGTGTAAAAAAAGCGCGGATGGCCTCAACAAGTGAGCACAGTAGGGAACTGGTACCGTCGGAGTTTTGGCGAATAGATCCTTCGCGCGAATGGTTCCAGGCTGTATACTGTGGCTGCCGTGGAGTATTCAGACTTGTACTCGCTATCGGAGGTGGCTGAACGTTTTGGCGCTCTGGAAGAGGAGGGAACTCAACTACGTCCTCAATGCGTAGGTGACTCGCTTTATCTTTATCTTTATCCGATTGTTGAGGAGCTTCCTTCCCCGGCGATGATTTTTTTCTGCTGCGACTGCCCCGAATTTTATTTTGCTCAATTAAAGCAGATTTTGCTGTCTTATAATCTGTATTTTTGGAGTTCTTGTATTTGTAGATGATCTTCTCCTTTTGATAGGCAGTGCAATGAATAAAGGTCGCTTCATGCTGCTTCCCGCAATTTGGACAAAGGGGGTCATCACTTGCACATTCATTTCGGCCATGGCTCCCACCGCAACGGGAGCAGCGCAAGGCAAGTCGACAAGCGCTAGCCACATGGCCGAAGCGCTGACATTTGGTGCATTGGCGCGGTTTTGAATATACTCGTACACACGGTATCTTGTGTAGCCGAGAATGACGTATTGCGGCGCAGATTCTGTCGCAAATACAATCGGGATGTTTTCTGAATTGCCAAGCCTGCGGACAGATTTGATTGGAGCTCTCTGTAGCAGCGCAGAGTAAATCTCTGATTGAGAAAGATCCAGGGGGACACCCTTGATGACACCAACACCGCAGTTACTGGGACGAGGCTCATAAGCTTGAACGGCAACTCCAGCTATGCTTGTTAATTGCAGAAGGCGTTCTGCAGCGTGCGCTGTACGGGTGTCAACTGCCAGAAAGTTTAGACGCTCGTTGGGACAAACTTGAAGAACACCGTCTGGAGCCACAGATTCAAATCCTTGTCTCAATGTCAGTGGATTAAAGCGGGTAATGCGGTGTCCAGAATCCACTGGCTTGATGACAACTGTAAGGTTGTGCCTAGGCGTTTGAGTTACATTGGGAGTGTCTACACTCAAAAGTGACCGCTTTGAGCTGCGACGACGCTTTGAAGGCACCTGAAAAAATTTCTCAGACCCTTCTCCGGACTTCGCAGTGGTGTCCATGTAGATGATGGTAGACGAATCTGACGAATCAGGAAAATCATCCTGACCTGAAGGTAGCGGCAGATCACGGCTTAAATTGGAAGCTTCAGGGATGCGATGTCCATGGGGGTCTGGATATGCTGGTCAGACGAACGGGTTGACTGAAAGACTGAACCGAACGCTTTCCGGCATGGTCATGCACGTCGATATTGAATACAAAACGTGGGACTATGTGCTCCCTTATGTCACCTTCACCTACAATACAGCCATGCAAGAAACAACGCAGATGTGTCCGTGTCACCTCGTTTACGGCCGTGCAGTGACGACAATGCTCGACGCAATGTTACTACATCTGGACGACTCTAGCCTTCACACCGATACCTACACCTTCCTGGAACGCGTCGAAGTGGCTCGCCAACTGGCCAAACTAGGAATTCAGGACCAATAACTTCGGGATGCAGACCGCTACAATCACCGCCGTCATGACGTCCATTATGCGCCTGGCGACCGTGTGTGGGTGTGGTTCCCCATTCGGCGACGAGGACTAAGCTATAAACTCCTTCATCGCTACTTCCGACCATACCGCATCATCAGGTCATTGCGCAATCTCAAGTACGAGGTCATTCCCGATGGATTTCAGAAGTCCCGCAGGTCTCCGTGCCCTGAAGTGGTTCACGTTGTCCGCCTGAAGCCTAATCAAGAGCGGTTGAATTGCCTGGTAATCCGGTTCTGTCCTTCCGACAACTTCACTCACTCCCACCACCGGGACGATGCTTCTTTCTGCCGGGGAGTAATGACACTGTCCATTCGTCGTCATCGTTCCCTGGAAACACGACAGCGCGGAATGCGCGCGAGCTAGCCTAAGAAAAAGAAGCTGAAGTGACTGGCAAGCGGATGCTCGGCTTTGGCCGCTACCGACGTCCTCTCTCATCGCCTTGAAGCTCTCCTACTTAGACGTACCCAAACGTGCCTGATGTACTGAAGCACGCTTGACAATATAATCTAAAACTACAATTCTGAGGAACAGAGGCTCCTCTACTCCACTTTGGTTCTTGCAATGGATGGCAGCGTGATCAAAACTTACAGGTCGGCGGGTCGCACTGCTTCTGAACGCGCACCCCTGCATAACCTGCAGACAGCTCTTCACTTTTCAACACTCGGACTTCGGCCGCAGCTACTCGTTTCCTGTACCCTCAGAGAAAGAGAGAAAGAAATTTTAATGAGAAGAAAAGAGGAGAGGTCGGCCGGTGGTAGCATGGTCCTGGCCTGCTACTCCACGCTGGGGAAAAGGGAAGGGGAAGAAAGGGGAAGTGCGAATGAATGTTGATAGTAGTATAATACAATGAGTTTCATGGATGATGTTCACACGCACACATCGGCTGGCACTCGCATCGCAGTGAGTAGACGCGGGTGAGATTCACGTCTTGAACACACACACCGACGCCTGTCATTAACAAACACTGAAGTAGGGGCTCCATGAAAACACAAATATGCACTCTCACGCATGTCAGACCGTAAACCGGGTAAACCGTGTAAACTGTGTAAACCGTGTAGGCAGTGCACAGGAGGTCACATACGGGTATCCAGGCCTGTTTTGCATGAAAACTTGAGCACGGCATTCGTTTCGCCCAGCACGTTTCGCCCTGGCGCCTAGAAGAGTTTCTTCAAAGAGAAGGCAAGAGTGCATTTGTCTCACGGTCACTTCCAATGTTTTCCTCTCATCAGTGTAGTTCGAGCACTCGCAAAGAAGGTGTCCAATAGTCTCCTGAGTGTGGCACTGTACGCAATATGAGTTTCTATTCCAATCTTGTGAAGGTGTGTGACCTCAGGAAGCGATGTAATTTAGATGACCGTGTGATAATAAACGATGACACGCTACAGCACGTCCTCAAGTGGGCTCGACCCTGGAGAGATGTTCTGAGGAGATCAGGGGTAGTGTACTCGCCTATGGTTGATTTTTCCCGAGTCCCACATGACCTGTTTTTTCCTCTGTCGTGAAACTTTGTTTATTCTCATGCACAGCTTTGTAGTGAAAGCTACATTAGCCACGAATTACATTGACCACACGAGCTACATTGGCCACGTCGCCGTCGCCGTTGTCCGTTGCAGCCAGTAGAGGGTAAAAGCGCAACCTCCTCCCCTCCTTAGGAAGAACAAAAAAAAACAGCGCCACCCGGACGGCTTTCGCCGGTGCGCGTCGTAAAATTGGTAGAAGAAACCCTTGGAGAGCAACTAGCCTTTTGTGTGTGGCTGCCAATGTCCTACCGCTCGCCGACACGGCGCGCGGGAGGATTGCCGTCGATAGTTCTAGACTGAGTCGTTTCTACGCGATGTTCACGGAGATCGCGTAGCCTTGCGTGCGCTTAGAGATGTCCTCCACCTCTTCACTCGCGCGACGGCGGCGGCGCCACTACGGGAGCTCCGGGAGGCGCACCTTACAAACCAGTACACGCGTTTGTCGCTAACGGAGTCGGGTCGCCGCCTTCTTGCTCGACTCCATATACAACACACCCCTCCAATGGAAGAAAGGTTTCGCATCCCGGAACTGTGGAGACGTGCCCTCCACGTGCGGCCTCTTCCAGCAAACATGTCACATGAAGACCATAATGGTCGGCGCCTGGCACGAGCGGAAGCGCTAGCCCGATATTATGGCAACAAAACAGGTGTATACTACGTGGACGCCTCCGGCCCTCACCACGGGGGATGGTACACGGCCGCGGTAGTTCACAACAGCAACACAGTTAACGGCCTCACTTTCAGAGCCCGCAGTGCAACACAAGCAGAAGAGGTCGCGATTGCTCTCGCGGCCTCACATTCCAATTCAAAATACATAATTACCGACTCGCGAGGGGCCTGTCGGAACGTCGAACAAGGCAGCACTCCCTTCCTAGCCTATCGAATATACCAAAATTGCATACGGGATACGGACCCCGCACACCGTCACCTCATATGGGCCCCTGCTCATCAGGGGTTGGCAGGAAACGAGGCAGCAGACGCAGCCGCCCGCGCGCTCTCTCACCGGGCTGTTTTCTCCTCCCCACCTGATCAGGAACCCGATTTTAATCCGGTTTATACGTTCAAAAATATCGCAACCTACTTTCAAGATAGCCATCGCCTTTACCCTAGCCCATGTAAAGGCCTCAAGAAGGCGGATGAGCGGCTTCTTCTCCGCCTCTTCACCAATACAGTGCTGTGCCCGGCAGCACTAAAACATTTTGACCCCTCCTTTAGCGGCAGCTGCCCGCACTGTGGTGCGGTGTCTTCGGACACCTATCACATGGTGTGGGCCTGCCCCTCCAACCCGGCCATTCCCCCTATCCCCAACCCAACCCGGGAGGACTGGGAGGCGACCCTGCTCGGCTGCCACGACTTACAGGCCCAACAAGCCTTGGTCGGGCGCGCCCGGGCGGCGGCTACCGCCACTGGGGTCCCAAACTAGGGACCTCCACCTAGTGTTTGTGAGGATCGGTCCCTTACGGGCCGATCCAAATACCTCCTGTTCTGAATAAATGTTTTCACCACCACCACCCACTACGGAAGTTCCAAATGCTCCTCGAAACCACTCCCGGCCTTTGACCAATGAGGACACGCGCCCAGTGAGAGAAGGAGAAAGAGATGGCACAGCCGACACTGTGTGTATGTGCACGCCTGCCTTGGCGTGAAGAACAGACAGACGCAGATCGAGCCTCTAAAAGAAGGGCGTTGACCGCCCGAGCCGCCGTTTAAGCTTGAGTGAACAAATTTTGAGAAAAGGAAATGCGCCGTATCTGTTTCCCACAGCTGCGAAACCAATAGAGCGAGGGCTTGGAAAGCAGAGGGTAAAAATTGCAACTTGGTTTTTGAGGAAAGGAAATGCGCAGTATCTGTCTCACACATCTCGGTGGACACCTGAACCAGAGGGAAAGCGCATAACTGCCCTCTTGGAAGAGCAGACTCCTCGATCGTGCTTTAAGCCACGTGGCGGTAGTAGCAGATGTGCGCTGCATGCATTGGCATCGACAACGTTGTGCCAGAAACGCTGCCACCTGCCAGGGTGTCAGACGGTGTGGCGACTTTAATGTAGATATAAAGACAAGCGGGAATTTCGTACCACTTATGCGCGAGAACATCCCGTTCCTCTCGCTCGTAACGGCAACCACAGCTCTGACAACCTCGCCAAATACTTGCATAGACCTCGTCTTTGAGAACCAGGCATTGTTGCAGCAAGTCGAGCATATATGCATCTATTTTTTTTGTGCACAAAGCTTCTTTCATGACAATCAAGGACTGTTAGTGGAGTGTTTCTTGAAGAAGGAATATGTGTGAAAAATAACAAGTTGTCTATAACTGTACATAGACGTCTTGCTCGTATTCTTTGCCTCAATCTATCGAAAAGCTCCAACAGCTGATGAGCTGCGCTCAAACTTCGCATCAGGAAGTAAAGTAATCGTCGGCAATTTTTTTCACACGTACTCCTTATTCAAGAAACACTACTCTAACAGTGTGTCACTGTCATGAACGAAGCTTTGTGGTCGGAGAAATAGATGGATATATGCTCAACTTGCTGCACCGATGCCTGATTCTCAAAGATGAGGTCTGGGAAACTATTTCGCGATGTTGTCACAGCTGTAGGAGGCGTTAAGAGCGAGAGGAACGGGATGTTTTCCGCATAAGTAGTGAGAAATTACTGTTTGTCTTTATATCTACATTAAAGTCCCCACCCATCCTGCCACTCTGATAGGTTGCAGTTAATGATTGATGGCGAGAGTTCTCTCACCGTTGCCAGCGCTCACGCATGCAGCCCACATCTCTCTGTCATCCCCCCGTGTGCGATTCGGGCGTCTACTGACCCAGGGATCCGGTAATGCGCACTTCCGTTCCATAAATTTATCGGAACGTAAAGCGTTGTCAACGCCAATTCCAATGAACACATCGAACGCCTATGGGCGCTTCAGCGCCGCGTTTCTGGGACGACGTTGTCAATGCCAACGCATGCAGCGCTCCTCTGTCACTACCGCCCCGTAGCTTAAAGCACGATTGTGGTGTCCACTGGGCCGACAAGGCCGTTATGCGCCTGTTATCCGCCTTATCTCTGGTTCAGACGTCCGCCGAGGTGTGTGAGACAGATACAGCCCATTTCAAAACCCAATCCAGCAATTTTACGTTCTGATTTCCAAGCTCCCGCTCTATTGGTTTCGCGGCTGTGAGAGACAGATACTGCGCAATTCCTTTCCTCAAAAACCAATTTACCAATTTTACCCTCTGCGTTCCAAGCTCCACCTCCATTGGTTTCGCAGCTTAACGGGTGTCCACTGATGGTTACAACGGACAACGGCGACGTCAACGGTGACGGCGACGCCACGATACGCAGAAATGCGTGCCAAAAGGCTGCGGTCTAAAAAGTTGGCAGCGGCTTAGCTCCGCTATGCCAGGACATACGTAGCATGAGCAGTGACGAGAAGTGGCTCTGCGCCGGCGGCAGCAGTGGCAACGGTGAGCGCGCGGCGAGGCGCACCAGCTGTGCGCAGTGACGTCACTCGCTCCTTGCGCATGCGCAGTATGGTCGACGCAGGGAGCACGGAGGTAACACAAAATAGCCCTTTTGTGTCGCGTCATCACGCACGCCGGCGGTTCGGGTTCGATTCCAACCTAGAACCTAATTTTGTATTAAGGCCACAGCCTTTAATGCCTGATCGTTGTCGACAGAAGGCTGTGAGCAGAAGCTTGTCAGCAGAGGTGTCAAGCCTTTGACGGCTGTTCACAGAAATATGTAAGACAGTCAATGGGGCCCCGGAAAAAGGGCTCCACCTAGTATTGTTAGGGGAGGGGGCCAATAGGGCCACAGTCCTATCACCTGCTCAGCCATTTAATAAATAACCGATGTTTTTGACCACCACCAGCTCTGCGGCTGCCTGCACATTTCCATTCGCTCGTGGCAATATGCAGTCTGTTTTATCTTTACACTAACCATGCGCGTCTATCGACTTCCGGTTCTGGTGTTCACGGAAGATGGTTTTCATGATCCTTAGGCTTAATGCTAAGTCGAACTCGACTAACAACGCCCCTCACTGTCATTCTCGCAACCTTAGCCACATTCCTTCTACGGCCTGGTCTCTCGCCTGCTTGTTTACTTCCTTGGCGTTTAAATATTTGATCTCCTATCAGGACATAGAACTGCGCTTTTACATAACTCATTGCCAGTTCTCTACCCACATTTCCACTACTTCGTCATCATGACTGGATGTAGGCGCTTAAGATCGTGCGAGCTTCAGTTTGTGCTGTTATAAAATTCAATAAGCTATGACCCACAGTTCCAACGCAAGTGCAGGCGCGTCTTCCATGTAGCGACTCTCAACAAGAAACTTGGTCCGCACTACTAGGTGGCGGACAGCACCAACAAATGCAGAGTATGCGCTGCCCTCAACTGTGGTCGACGAAAGCCAGTGAAAGCCATTATTGTCAGGCGTTCAATGTCATGCTGTCGTGGTCCAGACGGTGCGTGCGCTCATTGGGTATGTAATGGTGAAGACGAGCATGAAAGAGATTACGAGATCTCCACAATCTGTTTGCATGTACTTTAAATGTCACTGTTCACATTGTGCAACGACCTGTTGTCACATCTTGGAGCTTCGTGCACTCTCAGCCTGCGTCACACTGGCCGGCTTCCCGTATTTCTAGCAAACTGTCTCATTACCAGACTCACTGAATGTGTGCTTGCGCTCCTTCAGTGAGCTGACCCAGGCATACAGAGCCTCAAGCCAGCTCTACCCCCCGCCCCACCCCTCCCTAGATAACAAACACGCAACGCTCTGGCGCAGACTACAGACACACACTCTCCCCTCACCCCTTAACCTAGCCCACTATCATCCATCCTTTCCCACTCCCGCATGTGCCCTATGCCCAGAACCCTTCGCTTCTTCCCTCCACATCCTTTCCCTCTGCCCGGCGGACCCTCCCCCGCGGGACCTAGAGAACCTCAAGACCTGGGAGGACTGGGAGACCCTGCTGCGCTCGGAGGACCCGGCCGTGCAGACCATCGCCACCGGCCGGGCTGCCAGTGTTATGGACCTCATGAACATAAACACTTGAGTGCAGTGGGGTCGTGCGGGGACCCTGGGGCGTGGCCCGAATTCCTGTTGAAATTAAGTTTTCTCTCTCTCTCTCATTATCAGACAACTTCGGTTGTCTGCCAATGCTGGTCCACCCGCTAACCGACTCTTGCAAGAACAATATTTAAAAAAATAATGCCTCAAAACCAATTAAGCATCGAAAAAAAAACAGCGCAACAGTGGAGGAGCCGGGGGTCGAACCCGGGACTTCTCGCATGCAAAGCGAGCGCTCTACCTCTGAGCTACACCCCCGCTGATATCGCAGGAATTTTGATTGCAATATATGGTTAGAAACTTGTGCGGTAATTTTTTGCTCCCCACAGTCTCTCACATTTCAGCATTTATTGTTACAAATGTGAGAGAGTGAGTGATGTCAGTGCACGTTAAAGATCTCCAAGTGGTCGAAAGCGTTCTGGCGCCCTGCATCACGACATCACTTTTTCTGTTTCTTTCACTTCCACCTTTCCGCTATTTTCGCGCTGCGGCTGAGGTGTCCACCGAGAACTGAGAGTTACCACACCTTTCATTTCATGATAATAAATCCCCATACACTACATCAAATAATTCTTTCAAGAATATTTCTTCCGCTGGTTTAACTTCGGAGGCAGTACATCCATGCGTTATACATGCAGATGTTTGGATGCGCGTGTTTTAAGTTATTTGAGTAGTTTAAAAATGTAGAAACACCACTTCTGCGAAGAAATGAAAGCAGTCATAAAAGATGCATTCACTACTAAAAGCCATTGCAGCCCATCGCACTCAGTTTAAAAAAACGGCGGTAAAGAAGGTTTTTATCAGAGAAAGTACATTTTTTTTTTCAATTTAGACAGTCTGAAAACTTTTGAATGGATAAAATATGTCCAGTTCTGTCCAAATGAATCACACCGGACGCGTAATTCGGAGGTCGTGGGTTCGGATCCCACCGGCGGCATGTGGTTGTTTTTCTTCTGCTTTTCTAATCAATTATCTTTAAGCGATAACATATTCAGTAATATTCTAAATTGATCAACACCACAAAATAAATAAATTTAATTAAAAAAAATCCCCTGTGCCCCTTGGTTTCTGTGGCTGTTGGCTTCTGTCATTTTACTGCCAAGTTACGTAACATCATCTCTGCCTTCAGTCATGTTGTTGACCACGGTTCAGAGAGAGAGAGAAACTTTACAACAGGAATTCAGGGGCACGCCCCAGGGTCCCCGCACGACCCCACTGTACTGAAGTGTTTATGTTCCTAAGGTCCATAACACTGGCAGCCCGGTAGGTGGCGTTGGTCTTCACGGCCGGGTCCTCCGAGCCCAGCAGGGTCTCCCGGTCCTCCCAGGTCTTGAGGTTCTCTAGGTCCCGCGGGGGAGGGTCCGCCGGGCAGAGGGAAAGGATGTGGAGGGAAGAAGCGAAGGGTTCTGGGCATAGGGCGCAAGCAGGAGTGGGGAAGGAGGGATGATAGTGGGCTAAGGTAAGAGGTGAGGGGAGTGTGTGTCTGTAGTCTGCACCAGAGTGTTGCGTGTTTGTTATCTAGGGAGGGGTGGGGCGGGGGGTAGAGCTGGCGTGAGGCTCTGTATGCCTGCGTCAGCTCGCTGAATGAGTGTATGAGCTCCTTCGTGAATCCCTGATCCGAGGCCACCTGAGCCCGGTTTAAAGAACCTCGGGCTAAAAGGTTGGCAGCCTCGTTTCCGGGATTCCCGGAGTGCACAGGCACCCATATCAACTCCACTTGGCGGGGAGGCGGTTCATCGGGCGAGTCCAGCATGTCAAAAGCAGGGACATGAACTCGGCCTCGAGCAAAATTTAGAATCGCAGTTTTCGAGTCGCTAGGGAAGGGAAGGGAAAACTTTATTTACACTAATGGTATTTCCTGCGGTTTGGGGCATCTTCAGAGACGTCTTGGTTCTACCCCCAGGAACCTTCTCTGTCGAAGTCGTCTGCCTCTAATCGAGTCGCTAAAAATATACCGGGCTTCCGTGCGAGTGATAGCGAGTGCGATGGCGGCTTCCTCTGCAGCCTCTGGGGATGTGTCTGGAGGGAGAGGTAGAGTGAGGAGGGTGGATGAAGAGGAGTCCACCACAGCTGCTGTCGCTTCATTACCCGTGTAGGCAGCGTCCACCCATACGGCGTCCGGCTCGGAGCCGTACGCTGGATGGAGTGCCTTCGCACGGGATCTGCGGCGCTGCTCATGGCCATGCTCTCTCTCTTCGACCGCAGGGAGAGGACTAAAAACCCCGGCCAGGCATGCTACTGCGAAGAAGCGCTTGTCCGTTAGCGATCCACGCGCATCGAGTGGAACAGTTTGTGGTTTGCTTTGAGTGCAACCAGCCCCGTGAGCAAAACACCTAGAGCAGTACACGCGAAGCGAGACCAAATAATGTGAAACTCACCGCCGAACTTAAGCCAGTAAAAGTTTGTCGACTACCTGTCGTAGTACTCACCGATGGAGCTGTCAGCTAGGGCAAGATGAAAGCTCAGCTCAGCCGTGAATATCTCGTCCTTGTCCGCGTCCATAGCCAAGGACGAATAGCTATATACTCAACGGCGTGGTAATTGTCACTGCTGTTATCAAAAAGACACATTAGCCGTGAAATAGTGGCCGCTGCCTGTCTTAAAGAGTTTTCTTCACAGAAGTATAACCATAGAGGCAGCACCTGGAAACAGCTTAGGTACGTACGTCTCTCTTCAGCAGCCAACAACCGCGTTCGTTTATGAACGCTACGTCGCGACGTGTTCGAGACGCTGGGAAAGTTGAACAGTTTTGTTTGAGAAAACTCTTGAGGAAAGGGGCCCTTAGTGGTCGACGACGAAGTTGATGAATGGAATGACAAAAAGGATGAGTGACAGGAGGTACGGAAGTCACAAAAGAAGATGTAGAAAATAACGTGGAATAATGATGCGGCAGAAAGGTGCAGGACTCAGTCAAGAGAAAGACGTGCAGTATATGAAAACGCATGGCGTGACGTGGTACGGAGGGACAGAGGAGCAGTGAAGAATACGGCAGCACCAAATTTGAAGGCTCCGTGCTTCAGCTAGTGTTCTGGACACTGGGTGCTCCCAGCAGACCAGGAACACCTCGGTGGGAGGGCACATCCATCGCCTGCTGCTGCTCTGACTCCTGACCGCGAGGTGTCTTTTGACCCTGAGGTGCAGAAGGTGTGCCGCGTAACGTTTGTAATCTGGCGAAGAAATGTGGCGTGGCAACGATGGACCGACATAACATTATATTACAATGAACCAAATCCCATTGTGAGTAAAATAGATCACAAATAAAAATACATGGAAACCTACACAGCAGCAGTGCGTGAAAGGAAAATAACTTCACTTCACTTCATTTCCTTAAAGACCCCACTTTGGGGGTATTACATAAGGGGTGGGAGTACAAATATAGGTTGAATATGATTGCTTACATGATATTTATGAAATGCATATTTAAATTGTTCACAAAACTTGATTGGCAGGTGATGGCATCAACGTCGTGGGGAAGGCCATTCCAGTCTTTTGCAGTGCGAAGAAAAAAGGATGCGGAAAAAGTGACGGTGCGGGCGCGTTGGCATGACACTTGCAGTGGATGGCCGGTGCGATGAGATATGCGAGCGGGCGGTGTGATATAGGGTTGTTGTCCGAGGGAACTGTAAAAAAACCTTATGAAACAGACTAAGAGAAGCAATGCGACGACGATGGGCAAGAGTTGATAAACCTGATTGTCGTTTAAGTGACGATACACTGATGTCGTATGAATAGGCAGAATGAATGAACCTCGTGGCGCGATTTTGGACAGATTCAAGTGAACTGATGAGATATGCTTGTTGCGGGCTCCAGATAGCAGATGCGTATTCTAGTTTTGGTCGAATGAGTGATTGGTAGGCGAGAAGTTTAATACTTTGAGGGGCGTGCCGTAGATGACGTTTCAAAAAACCCAATGACCGGTTAGCTGATGCGATGATGTTCGTTACATGAGAGCGCCAGGAGAGATCCTGGCACAAGGTGACACCTAGGTACTTGTATGAGTATACAGATTCTAGTGGAACGTTAGCAACTGAGTAAGGGAAAATATGGGGGTTACGCAATATATCAGCGTATATCAGCGACCGTATATCAGCGACCGTATATCAGCGTAATAAGCCACAGTAAAAGAGAAAAATTGTTGTGTGTGTGCCGCAGGGGGGGGGGGGGGGTGGAGGGGCATGATTTAGCATAATGGGCACGGCGAAAGCCTTGGGCGCACATCGCTGACTATGCGTCTGATTCTTCTTGTACAGGCTTTGTTCCTGCCAACTGCCAGCCTCCTTGTTGCGCCTTCAGCCAAGCTGTTTACAACAGTGACATCAAGCCATATCGACGATGCAGTTTCGTGCCTCTTTCCGAAAACGGATGATGCAGTGTTTTCAAGTCACGGGTTCCTGACGTCACCAGCTTCAACTGCTATAAAGACAGCACCGCACGATGGACTTACCAGTGGGCGCGGCGAAAGCCTTGGGCGCACATCGCTGACTATGCGTCTGATTCTTCTTGTACAGGTTAGTCACAACAGCACAATACGCAGTGATGATCGTTTTCTTGTTGTACTGCCGTGCCCACATCTGTGCTTGAGTATTGCCTATGAGTGTTTAAATTCGTGTAAGGTCCTCGTTTGTGGGGACATTGAAGAAAATCCGGGACCGACTGTTGATGAAATGTTCGAGTCTATATTGCGTGGCCAGCAAACAATTAGAGCTGACATCACTTCATTGAAAGAACGCCTTGAATCCACGGAGACAGCAATACATTGTTTCGAACAGCGTTTAATCAGCTTGGAATGCAGTATGACCGAGGTTCGAGCAAAGACCCATGAAAATGAAGAAACAAATGCGGTTGCAACCGCAGCGCATGACGTACTTAAACTTCACCATGGAAAACTGGTTGATTTGGAAAACCGCAGCCGCCGTTCGAATTTGATTGTTTTTGGGATTACCGAAGATCCTAATGAAACGGAAACAACGCTACGGGAGAAGGTTATTGAAGACGTCTTCAAGGATAAGGTGGGGGTAGATTGTGTTTCAGCAGCGAGAATTCACAGACTCGGGAAGAGACCCACAGGAAGGCCCGTCATTGCGTTTTTCCAGGATTACACTGAAAAACAAGCCCTCATGAAGAATGCCCACAAACTGAAAGGATCAGGAATATCCTTGCAAAATGATTACTGCGCAGACACGCTGCGCAAGCGCCGACTACTTTGGAACAGCGCAAAAGAAGAAAAAGATAGCGGCAAAAAGGTCTGGCTTGTTCATGATAAGATTCGCGTTGGCGGCGACTTGTACATTTGGGACGACGTACACAACACACGGAAACTAGTTGCAAAAAGGGATGACACAAAAATGAGACTAGAGCAGGCAGAATAGCAATCACGGTCTTTCCAGTTTCGGCTGCTTTCACTAAATGCCCAAAGCATTGTCAACAAAATAGACAGACTGCAAGATCTTTTATTAGTATATGATCCTCATATATGCGTTATTTCTGAAACCTGGTTGCATGACGGGGTGCAGGATGATGAAATAATTTCGCCAGGTTACCAACTGTTTAGAAGAGATAGATTCTCCCGAGGTGGTGGCGTCGCAGTTATAGCAAAAAATAGAGTTGATATAAGAGAACTAGATCAGATTGATAACCACGAAAGCTTGTTTTTGAATGTCTCTGTCTGGGGTTTTTCATTCATACTGTGTTCTGTGTACCGCGCACCAAATGCTGATGATCACTTTATGCAGAAATTATACAATCACCTTTTGAAATTCAGAGGAAAAAACTTAATTATAACTGGTGATTTTAATCTTCCTCAAATAAAATGGAATAACTGGAGCTATGGGCACAGTCCTTCCTGTGATATACTCATTGATATGATGCTAACTTTTAGTCTTGAACAGGTTATTACTGTTTCTACCAGAGGAGACAATATTCTAGACCTCTTATTTCTCAGTGAAATTTTCCATGAAGGAACCGCTGAAATTGATGCAGGCATTTCAGACCACAGATTAATTTCTTTTTCATCAACAATCAATGTAAATAGAAGAAAACAACGAGAACGAATTAAGGTTAGGGACTATGCTAAAGCAGATGATACATCAATTATCGATTACTTAGACCTATACCTAAATGTTGTCCATGATGATGTCGAGCTTTCATGGCAAAAGTTCAGGGACATAGCCTCTTATTGCATTAACAGATTCATTCCACTGAGAAGTGTCAAGAAACCTCCATCAAACCCGTGGATAAACAGAGATATCATCCAAACTAAGCGAAAGCTAAAGCGAATGAAGAAACATAGCAGGCAGAGTTTGTCTTCCAAGAAATTGAAAACTCAATTACTAACAAAAGTGAAAGCAGCCCGAGATAAGTTTTTCAGTCAATGTCTTGCTGATTTTATTTCACATGCTCCACAGAAGTTTTGGCGTTTTTTAGGTCAATCTAAACAGGCAATTCATAAAATTAAGGTTAATGATGAAATAATTGAAGACGCTTCCAGTATTGCCGAACACTTCAATGATTATTTTTGGAGTGTGTTTTCTGACCTGGATGAATTTGAACATCATAACAATGATAGGTCTTTTGTACACGACATTGTGATTTCCAGGCAAGGTGTTTTGGCTATGCTCTTAAAAACTGATGTCAGGAAATCTGCAGGGCCGGATAATATCCCAAATGCTTTTTTACGAAGGTATGCGGAACAGATATGCGTTTTTTTAACTGACTTTTTCAAATTATCATTACAGTTAGGAGAAATACCATCTGACTGGCGTACCGCAAGAGTTGTTCCAATTCATAAAAAGGGTGACAATCTTACAGTATCCAATTATCGTCCCATTTCTATAGACCAGATTTTTTTACCCTCGCACGCAGGCTGCGGGCGCGCTCCTACTCTCGACACCAGTCGCCATCTGTCGGCGCGCGCGGCCCGGGGGACTGCGGGTCGCGCCGGCGCCGCGCGTAGAACGCATGTTGACGTGTTCGCTTCGGTCGTTGTTGTGCTCCATCAGCTAACGTATGAGGGTGTGTGCTGTGCGTAACTACTCACATTTTCCCTCTTCCAGACAGTACTTCCGTTATCTTGTGCGCAGTTACTCGTTAACGTGATATTCGAGGGTAGCCGACCAGGTAGTGTACGGACTGGAAACCGGCACTTCTAAGCAGATTTCTGCGCTGTCATGTCGTTTGTTGTCGCCTTTTACGTGCGATATCTTCTATGATACTTTTATGCATCAGATTGTAGATCTATTGATCTGACTCAGTGGAGTAGTAACTGGATAGGCGAGCTGCGTGTTTTCGATCACCAGTAAGTGTTCGACATCCTTGCGCTGAGCTTGCTCTTGTTCCCATTAAACACATTTCATGCACAGGATTTTAAGCACGACCGCTACCGATTTCAGCTGCTTTTTCCGCACGCATGTCAGAGGGATCTGGGGGGTAAACGTTTATATATAGTATCTTTCTGCTGTTGGTATACCTACACTAGTTTGGTTTGGTTTATTAATGTTTTACGTCCCAAAGCGACTCAGGCTATGAGGGACGCCGTAGTGAAGGGCTCCGGAAATTTCGACCACCTGGGGTTCTTTAACGTGCACTGACATCGCACAGTACACGGGCCTCTAGAGTTTCGCCTCCATCGAAATTCGGCCGCCGCGGCCGGGATCGAACCCGCGTCTTTTGGGCCAGAGCCGAGAGCCGTAACCACTGAGCCACCGCAGCGGTGCGGTATCTACCTTATTCACAGGAAAATACTATGCGCGATTTCATTACATTTTCCACACTTAGCCAAACGGCTACGCAACGCTCTCACACGCGGCGAGAGCTCCTGAATAAAATAACGCGACTTCGGACCTCAGAATTAGTGAAAGCTGGATTAGCTGCTCATATCTATTCAAGCTTTGATAAATTAAGCGAAAGGAAAGTACGTTTTGATGCACCAGGTTGCATAAACCATGACAAAATTTGTTTTCTGTTGGCGCTGCGACTCAGTTGAGCTCACAGCGGTAATTTGTTGATAAACTGGCGCGGCGACAAGAAAGCCCTGTTTGTGGAGGGGGGGCTTTATGGCCGGCCGGCAGGAAGGAATAAGAGTGCATGGGAATTGGAACTGCATGCTAGCCGCACACCTAATGCTTGATATTGAACAAAAAGTTTCTTTGCGGTGGAGCACTAAGACGGAATTCGATATAAGCACGAGCGCGTTCTAAGCGCCCGCCGGCACAATTAATTTGAATGTCAAACTAAATGTCATTAAAACGCGTCAATGTTATCGCTTTGATAACGTAAATACTTCCTGCAACACAGCCACGCAGCGGAAGTATGCTCGACAATGTTTTTTTAGCGCCCGAAGCGCGGCTATATGCAGGCGCCGCCGCGGAACTGCCGCAGCCCCGCAGTCCCCAAAGAAACGCCCGCACCGCGGCGCGCCAGTCGGTGCAAAATGGCCGCGCCCAGGAGAGGCTCAAAAATCTGGTCTATAACGACCACTTGCAGCAAATTATTAGAGCACATTGTCGCAGGCTTTATTCGTCAGTTTTTGACAGACCATAATGTCCTCTCTCCATTACAACATGGGTTTTGAAAGGGACTGTCGACAACAACTCAACTTGTGTCAGTTGTTCATGAAATCTCTCAGGTGCTTGACGCGTCCGGGCAAGTCGATATGCTCTTTTTTTATTTTAGTAAAGCATTCGATAAGGTTCCACATGGAAAATTACTCCACAAACTAGAGCGCAGTGGTCTTCCTACAAATATTATAACATGGATCCAGGCCTACCTCCGTCATAGACAGCAATTTGTTGAAATTAACAAATGTACTTCCAATATCCGTCAGGTAACTTCTGGTGTACCGCAAGGCAGCGTATTAGGACCACTTTTATTTTTGATCTATATTAATGATATAGTCGACGTAATTCCTGATGATGTCCATGTTAATTTATTTGCGGATGACTGTGTCATTTTTAGAAAAATTGTTTCCAGGAACGACAGCAATTACTTACAGGAATCAGTTAATGCTATCCGTGATTGGTGTGAATTTTGGTGCATGGAAATCAATGTAAACAAAACAGTTTTGCTGCGAGTCACACGGAAAAAAGAACCTAGTGTATTTTCTTATGTACTTAACAACACAATAATATCTGAGGTTGAAAAATACAAGTATTTGGGTGTCACATTCAATAGTAAACTCTCTTGGTCAAACCATATTTCCATTACATGTTCAGCAGCATTGCGCAAGTTGTGGTTCTTGAAAAGGAAACTTAGAAATGCACCTGCAATTACCAAAATGTTAGCATACAACACATTTGTCCGTTCCAAACTGGAGTAGCAGCAGTTGTATGGGATCCTCATACTAAAAAGAATATAATGAATTTAGAGCGTGTTCAAAGGAAGGCTATCAGATTCATCTTTAGTAAATATAAAAGAGAGGATTCTCCGTCTTTAATAATGCTTGCAAATAAAATCAGTACGCTGGAAAACAGGCGGAAGATAAGTCGTCTCCAATTTTTACATAACATTATAAATGGAAAAAGCGCACTTCAGCGGCCTCATTGCGTAAAACCTCTAAGTTCACGCCAGACAAGACACAGACATAACCTTTCACTTACGCCAATATTTTCTAAAACAAAATCCCATATGAATAGTTTCTTTCCGCGTACTATACATGAATGGAATTCTATACCTGTCGAAGTATTGCAGTCACAAAACTTTGCAGAAGAGCTAGAAAAACATCTTTCTTCCATAAACTAACTGAAAAAAAAGTGTTCACAATCTGTTATGTTTTCCTAACTCCTTCACTCTGTGATGCCTTTTTTTTTCCCCCAGAAACAGTTCTGTTGTTTTGAGTAAAAATTGCCCGCCTGTTTGTTATTTCACATGTGCCACTCTTCATGTTTTGTTAGTTATTGTGCTGGTGCCAGAATGTATTCATTGAGTAACACTGCTACACCCAGCATTATTTTTCGTTAGTGTTTGTTGTTGTTTTGCATTGTCACACTTTTTACTGTATTGCCCCTCCTGCTAGGGCCAGTTTATTGGCCTGCAGTATCAATAAATAAATAAATAAATAAATAAATACGTAATGCATTTTCGAACTTTTTTGCAAGATAAATGTCTGACATTGACTTCTTTTAACATAAAACTTCTCTACCAAGAATGGAGAGTTGAAGCCCCGCCTCCTGAGCTGTCCTTCTATATAGATCCCTCGTGGTTGTTTGCTTGCCCCCATAGCAGCAGCTCTCCGAAGGTGTACCAGCGCCAACCATGTTTAAGAAATATTGCTCCCTGAAATGCCCACTCCAGACACGATCCTTCACACGCGCTTCAGCACCCATGCGTGCCTTAGCTGTTGTTGTTTACTGTAGTTACCTATTTCCCGGATTGAAAGCGGACATGTGGGATTCCATTACGTAAGCGGGGAGGAGAGAAAGATCTGGCAGCCGCGATTGCACTATGGTTATCAACTGGTTGTATCTTGCGAAGACCTTCGGCTGCTTTCCGGATCCGGTTCTCGGCAAGAATGCTACAGTTCATCAACTCTTGCCTACTTGATCCACGTTTGACTGGCAGGAGAAGGATTCGGCCACCTGGTCGACAAACTACCCAATCTAGCGCGTGGTGGACAGTCATTGTATGTCAGTGAATCTCTCGTTCCTTGCAACGAAATCCACATGCTTCCACTGCTCCATTTCTTGCCGCCTTCTTACAGACAAACCCTGCTACGTGATGTCAATATTAGTGAAAAAATTCAGGGGGGCGCTTCGTTGACCTAAAGTGCGGTGAGGCGAAAACCTTAAGCGCGGTGTTGCCGCTTGTGTCACAGATGTTTGATTAAAATGTTAAGCTTCGCCTGAAAGAGTGGAACGCGACAGCATCTTGGAACGCTTCCAGGGAGTCCACAGAACGTCATCGCCCGTTCGGCTCTACGCCTTGCTCGTCGGTGAATTGGTTTTTGAGGAAAGGAAATATCTGTCTCGCATATCTCGGTGGATACCTGAACCTCGCCGTAAGGTAAGGGAGGAAGATGGGAGTGAACGAAGGCACTGTACTCACTAGACGCGGCTTTGTTCATTCCCAACCATCGAGCTGGCATGGCGGAGGAACAATCAGTTTTCGTTTTTTCGGGACACAAGAGACCCGTTTTTGCGCACCATGTGCCATGTTGGGCTGCGACGCATGCTGCCGGAGTACGTACTACTGATGTTTACTTTATGATCAGTGGCTTTTACCGGGAAATTGTAGCGAGTGTGAGGTTCCTTTCCGCGCGGTTTTCAAATGATTTTCTATCGACTTTAAAACGGAAGAAACTGTACCGTGCTTTGTGAGATATAGTTTTCCCAGTGCCCCTGTACAGGGCATTGTAGAGTGGAGGCCCAGACAGAGATAGGGTTAAAAAAATGCAGGTGTCGCCAGGAACAAAAACCATCTATTTTAAGCAGCACACCTGCACTTACCGGTTCAAAAATTTTTAGAAGGAAAGGAATTTTTTTTACCCTGGGGATCTCACTGTGTAATTTGCAAAAAGCCGGAAACAATAGACCACGTTTTTTTACACTGTTCGGACAGGGTTTATTTTCGGGATGTATTGCATCGAACCCCAAAGAAAGAATTACCACCAGACTCATATGGCATCCAGTACTTATCTGTAGAAAATGAGGATGGGGTACCGTTTGACTTAAAAATGCTGAGAGACCTCCAATGTATATGGCGCTCCAGAATGGCAGGCTACCATTGTGACAAAGACACAAGACCTGCCCGAACTTACTTTCAGGAAAGCATGGACTGGTTTCTGGCCATTCAGAAAGCCACTGCGGAGCCTCCGGAGTAGCTCTGAGACTACGAATCTGACGAAGCCTGAATCTGAATCTGAATCTACGAATCTGAATCTGACGAAGCCAGATTCACGGTGGCTGACCGCGGCAGTGCCGTGTGTATGTACATAGCGTTTAGTATGTTTTGATGATTGTTTGTTTTGTTGAATGCTATGTGTCAAAGCCAGGGAATAAAGAGAAAAGCTGGCATGGCGGAGTGGTTAGCTTGCTCGTCTCGCACTCGGGAGACCCTGGTTCGATTCCTCAACTGAACCAATGTCCAACTCGGATTTATTTATTTATCTGGTCTGACTAGAAAGGTTAGGTTATTTCGTTAATTAAGCAATTAACTAAACTCAGTCCCGCTTACTTGGAGCATTGGCTTGGTACAATTGGCTTGGTTTGAAATTCGCGCACTGTGACGTCACGACCACTTCGACCAATTCAAAAGCGTGACATTTCTGTCGACAACTCCTGCTTACAACGATGAGACAGTAAAGGCTTCCGCATTAATATAGGGGTTGTACCACTGATGCCTCCCTTCAAGGGGCGAGGTGGCTGCCGCGCTTGCATCATGGTCACCAACTGGTTGTTTTTTCGCGCAAGCACAGGTTCAGCGATATGTGCGCGGAACACGCTATTTCGTTGTAGCTCCAATCACGCCTTCAGGAACGCTACTCATAAAAGCTCCCCGTTTCACTGCTGTAATGAGCGAAAACGTTAAAATGCACAGTATGCTCCGGTACTTTTGCCCGCATTTTTACGTTACCTGGAGAATGTAAGCAGAATGCATTCTTTCAGATGACCGTTTTTAACTACTTCTTGCTCGCCAACACTGCCAAGGCCGTGCTTTTGCGTTTGTTTCCTCGCGCTCTGAATTAGCGCACAGTGTTAAGACTATCAGTAGGGACGCCGAAACTAATCCCAGCCTGCAAAAGAACCAAGAGCGTTACCCGAAGTAAGTAAGAAATGCATACATGCTCCAGTGATGATTCGACCCCTGTTCACTCGAGGACCGCTGCAGCAACAGTGACAACGATACTACTCTGCTACTTTGTGTTGTTCGCAAGTTTGCCGAAGTGCTTGCTAGTGTGAAGGAAATGGCGAAGGATGTGGCTGAGAATAAATAAATTCATTGATCTGCCTGCCACAAACTTGAGGCTAAAGAGTCGGATATTACTCCGCTCGAATAAGCCCCTTGGGACTGACATTTCCAGTGCGTGCCATTCCAAACTAAATGATCAACTATAGTCGCTTACTGCCTTGGTAAAAAGCTTGCCATCAAGAACGACCACCTAGGAGACTATTCTAGCAGAAATAAGTTTTCCCGCCAGAACGGCAAGAACGCGTGTAACAGATCATCTTCAATGTTAATCATTGCTGTTTTTTCACATTTCAAGTGTATTCCTACCCCTTATGTAACACCCCCTGAAAAGGGGGCCTTTAAGGAATAAAACTGAACTGAACTGAACTGAACAGTTGGTGAAGACAAGAAAAGCTTGATGTCAACAGTCACAAAAGGCATTAAAAAAGGCCTGTAGATAGATTGCCCCCGCTTAAGAGACCTCGTGTGCTAGGTAAACATACGCATATCCGTTCACGTCCTGTCATATTTAAATTAGTTGACTTCTTGACAAAATTCGGACCCTAAAAATTGATTACAAAGGACAGAGCTTGGATGCCATCTTCGCCGAAAACTTCTCAGTTCAAGTCTGTTCCATAGTTAAAACTACATTCAATGCGTAATAAAAGACGTACGGGGCTAGTTGGTGATGCATTTTCTTTCCTTGAAATTAAACTGTGCTATATATTTAGACGCGTAGATAGACTTTATGTCTATTGACTTGATTATAAGACTTTATGTGTATTGGGCTAAATATGTCCCGCTGTTCAATTTCAATAAAAAATAGTCCACCGACGAATACATTACTTCCTAATCCAAAATTTGATAGCAGCTCATCAGCTGTTTCAGCTTCTCTATAGTTTGAGGAAAAGAATTCGAGCGATACTTGTATGTGTCATTAGAGACAACTCTTTATTTTTCATACATATTCCTTCTTCAAGAAGCACTCCACTAAGAGTTCTTGATTGTCATGAAGGAAAAATAAATAAATAAATAAATAAATAAATAAATATATATATATATATATATATATATATATATATATATAGTTGCAGGAAGTCTTGTCGTTCAATGGGCCAGGAATACTTGTAGAAGAAGGGGTCACAACCTTGCAATTATCTTAATTTAATACCGACAGTTTCGGACGGAGGACCGTCCTTCCTCAGGGTATACACAAGAATGAACACAATTTCTCATTTTGTACGCAGCGTGCGCAAAGGGTGAGGTGAAACCACTCTCTCTCCCGTTAGTGGAAAGGGACGCAAAGTCAGTATAAGACGCAAGTGCTCCAGTCCATTTAGGGGGAAGAGGGTGACGGTTGCGAAGGACAGGGAAGGGGAAAAACACATATATGCACAAAAATATAAAAATAAAGGAAGCAAAAGTAACATTAAAAAATAAAAATAAATATAGGAAGGCAACGGCGGAGGCTTGGGTAACAAAGCTATAGAAATAGATAGGGAGGGAACTAGTTGCTTCTGAGAAGGAATGTTTCGAGAGAAGCTCCCTTCGGTGTGGGCGGTGAACCCAGCAGAATTGACACAAACAATATTCTAACAAGGAAAGTACAAAGCAAAACCACAAATAAAACAAAAAAAGAAACACAAAAAGAAGAAAGAAACAAGCGCACGTATGCATGTGTACAGTGCATAACATCACAGAACGGACCGCTCCCCAGCGGTGCAGGTGTTTTGGACCGTTGTAACGTGAGTTACGAGTCAGCCACAACATTTAGAGCTGTTTAAGACAAGCCCGTTATCGCCACGGCGGAAGCGCGGCGCCGCGGTCGAGGGAGGCAGGGCGGCCGGCCAGACGCCGTGCGGGAACCCGATCCCGCAGCCGAGTGCCGCGGCGTCCGACCCACAGTAGGCCATTCCCTTCGTGCTTTTCGTCGCGAAGGCATTCGAGTACAGACTGGTTTTTCAAAAGAAGGGGCCGAAAGGACGGGTGAGAAGGAACCTAAAGAGTAAATACGTTCAGAAAAAAAAAATTAAGAAAAGTAAGAATGGGGACGTGGGACCCCGCAGAGTGCAGGCTTCATGGAAGAGGAGGGATTCCAGACGTTCAAATTGTTCTAGCTAGTTAGGCTTTTGAGGAAGGTAAAACTGCCCAAGTTTTCATTAATTCCATGTGTTAGTGTCCGAAATTTGTGTATGAAATACGACTCTCTTTGTTCTCTTTGGCGACTTGTTTGGAAACCCGATTGGAGAAGGATGACGTGAATGTTTTCGAATGCATGCTGGGGCAGGCACAGGTGCTTAGAAAAAGGAAGATTTGGCAGCGCGTGAGTATGGGCCTTGTGGTTGTTAAAACGCAACCTGAACGGTGTTTCCGTTTGACCGATGTATTCCATGCCACACACACTGCAGTGTAGCATATACACTACGTTCGCGCTGTCGCAATTCAGGGTTTCCCTAATCCTGAAGGTGAAATCGGAGAATGTTCCTTTAGCGATGGTTGTAGTCTGCATATGACTGCAAACCTTGCAACGTGGCTTACGGCACGGTTGACATCCAGGACTCGGGTTGGAGTTGGGCGTTGTTTTGGACTTAACTAAAATGTCCCTCAGGTTCCTACTGCGCCGGTATACTGCTCTTGGTGGTTGTTTAAAAATGAGAGACAAGTGACTGCTTTGCTGGATAATATTAAAATGTTTTGATAGGATACTATTAACACGTGGAATGTTAGATGAATGCGTGAGAATAAGGTTGCTTGGCCTTTCACTATCCCGCGATTGTGGGGAATTTATTATTTTATTCCTGTCTAAACCACGAGCTTTCAGGATAGCGTCATCGACGATGGACGCTGGATATTCCTTAAGTAAAAGATTTGTTTTTAGCTGCTCAGCATGGCGGTCAAAGTCTTCGAGCTCAGAGCAAATCCGTCGGTATCTGTGAGCCTGTGAGTAGGGTATGCCAGTCTTGCAGTGCCGTGGGTGGCTGCTCTTAAAATGTAGGTACTGCTGGCGGTCAGTGGGTTTTTTGTAGAGAGTTGTCCTAAGCACGCTGCCTTTTTTCTCTATTTGAACGTCCAAAAAGTTTATAAATTTTGTGGAGATGCTGTGGGTGAACGATATGGAAGGATGAAATGCGTTATACCTCGCTATGAATGCCAAGAGGCTGGCTTCGTCGTGCGGCCAAATGAAAAAAATATCGTCCAGGAAACGTTTATAAAGGAGTGGTTTCAAGGACTGAGTGTCAAGGAATTCTGTTTCCAGTGCTGCCATGAATAAGTTAGCGTAGGCCGGAGCCATCTTTGTTCCCATCGCCGTGCCGTTGACCTGAAGATAGTGTCTTCCCTCAAATTCAAAGTTGTTGTAGTTCAGTACTAAGCCTAGGATTGCAGAAAGAGTTTCCTCATCAAGATGAACGGGGGGATCTGTCCTCAAGTATGCATCCACTGTCGCGCGTATGCCGTCTGGGTGGGGGATATTTGTATATAAAGATGTCACATCCATTGTAACCAAGAAGCTTCGGTTGGGAATTTTGAGGTTAGATATCACTCTGAGAAAGTGATTTGTGTCCTTAATGTAGGCCGGGATAGTTGGTATAATGTCCTTCAAAAGGAAGTCGAGGACGCTAGATATTTTTTCGGTGAGTGTGCCGTTGCTTGACACAATGGGACGGCCCGGACGGTTGGGTTTGTGTATTTTCGGGAGTAGGTAGAACCGTCCAGGGACTGGTCTAACTGGAGTCATTGCTTTAAGAATTTCCCCGGATATCTTTTGATCTTGATGAAGTGATTTTAACTTATTGTTAATTTCGATTTCGAACTGACCTGTGGGATCACTGGTTAGCTCCGTGTAAAATTGTTCGTTTTCCAATTGCCGGAAACCTTCTGTTATGTATTCGGACTTGTCCATAACAACAACAGCACCGCCTTTGTCCGCCGGCTTGATGACAATGTCAGATCGCTGATTTAAAGAGTCGAGGGCTCGCCGTTCCTCGGATGAGAGGTTGTTCGGGACTTTTTTTGATTTTGATTTTGAATATGAGGCGATGATATCCTTTTGAACGGCGGCGATGTACATATCTAGATGTTTATCTCTGTGTTCGTTTGGAGTCCATGATTGGTTTGATGTCCCGGGTATGTTGATTTCACGGTTGCTTTCGCGGTTTCGGAAGTACTCGCGCAGACGTAGATTCCTTGCAAAGTTATCCAGATCCTGATATAATTGGAATTCGTTGAATTTTCCCGTTGTCGGGCAGAAAGTTAAACCCTTGGAGAGCAACTTTCGTTCCGAAGGAGAGAGTGGATGGCTCGATACGTTCACAACGTTGTCAGCCTCGATGGAAGACCGGCTAGTATTAGGTTGCTCAGGGCCTAGCGTGCTTTTAGTAGAAGGCGGAATTGGTGAACGTGGCGCCGGGGTCACACCGTCTCGCCGGAGTTTGCTAAGTTTCTGCATATTTGTGTCTTTTTTCTTTCGTTCTTCGAATTCTTTTAGCTGAGTTATTTCTCTCGGCGTAAGGTCCGGTTCACGACGTAAGGATTGCTCGACATGCTCGAATTCGAGAGCTTTTCGTTGGCTGTGCCGTATAATTAGGTCCACAAGACGTAATGAACTGTCATGTAGAATCTGTTTCCATTCCGCGTCCTCATCTGCGTTAAGGGTTGTCATCGCCGGGGTAAGCTGCAGTCGCAAACCTTTTGGTATGGCTTCCGATTCTGAATAGCTAGTTAGAGTGGTCGCGTGGGATTCATATCTAATTCGTTTTTCGATAGTTTTCCGGATTTTTAGAAATGACGGTGAGTGAGTTTCTGGGGAGCGGGCCGTACCTGTGGCGGCAGCGAGTCAGTCGCTGCGCTGCGTTGGGTTGTGTCGTGCCGCCTCGGTGCAGGCTTGTCTCGTCATGTAGCGGCGGCGTGGCGGTACGGGGGGTGTCTCGGCCTCTTGGGTTCTCGGACGAGCCAGTGATGGCGCTGTTCTTGCGCCGCTGCCTCCCTGGGTCGTCGCCATCGATTGTCCACGAACGCTCCATCCCGTAGCGGGGGGTCTGACACCGAGGGCGCGTTTCAGGTGCTCGCACACGATAGCCACGCCCTCGAAGCTCAGATGATGTCCATCGGCCGCGAGCACTCTCCATGGTGGCAACTCTTCAAGTGCGTGATTGATATATACCACGTCCCTGCCAAGCCGCCGTTGGTGACATAGCCTCCGCACCTGTTCCACAAAGACTTTCGCCTGAGCGTTGAACCAGTGGACGAACCTTCTGTTGGCTCCTCGGCGTCGGCGGTTCAGGGCGCGTGGAACAGGAAGACTCAGGCACACTTTCAACGAGGGGTGCTCACGGCCGATTCTCCCCACGATCTCCCTCAGGCCTGACAGAGCGGCAGCGGCGCCCGTGGCCGCGATGTCGGCTGTCCCAACGTGAATGATCACTCTACGGATGGTGGCAGGCAGGTACTCCAAGAGTGCCGGAATATCCGCGAACTTGGCTGATCTGTATACCACGAAGCCAGGGGTGTTTTGTTGCGCCGGGTCGAAATACTCGTACACGTGTTTGAAAAGTTCGTCGCCAATTATAGCAGTGGTGATGGGGTTCCGTGGGAGGTGAATAGATAATCGCTCGGTTGTGTGAGCGCTGGCAGCCATTGTAGTAGAAGTAGTTGCAGGAAGTCTTGTCGTTCAATGGGCCAGGAATACTTGTAGAAGAAGGGGTCACAACCTTGCAATTATCTTAATTTAATACCGACAGTTTCGGACGGAGGACCGTCCTTCCTCAGGGTATACACAAGAATGAACACAATTTCTCATTTTGTACGCAGCGTGCGCAAAGGGTGAGGTGAAACCACTCTCTCTCCCGTTAGTGGAAAGGGACGCAAAGTCAGTATAAGACGCAAGTGCTCCAGTCCATTTAGGGGGAAGAGGGTGACGGTTGCGAAGGACAGGGAAGGGGAAAAACACATATATGCACAAAAATATAAAAATAAAGGAAGCAAAAGTAACATTAAAAAATAAAAATAAATATAGGAAGGCAACGGCGGAGGCTTGGGTAACAAAGCTATAGAAATAGATAGGGAGGGAACTAGTTGCTTCTGAGAAGGAATGTTTCGAGAGAAGCTCCCTTCGGTGTGGGCGGTGAACCCAGCAGAATTGACACAAACAATATTCTAACAAGGAAAGTACAAAGCAAAACCACAAATAAAACAAAAAAAGAAACACAAAAAGAAGAAAGAAACAAGCGCACGTATGCATGTGTACAGTGCATAACATCACAGAACGGACCGCTCCCCAGCGGTGCAGGTGTTTTGGACCGTTGTAACCTGAGTTACGAGTCAGCCACAACATTTAGAGCTGTTTAAGACAAGCCCGTTATCGCCACGGCGGAAGCGCGGCGCCGCGGTCGAGGGAGGCAGGGCGGCCGGCCAGACGCCGTGCGGGAACCCGATCCCGCAGCCGAGTGCCGCGGCGTCCGACCCACAGTAGGCCATTCCCTTCGTGCTTTTCGTCGCGAAGGCATTCGAGTACAGACTGGTTTTTCAAAAGAAGGGGCCGAAAGGACGGGTGAGAAGGAACCTAAAGAGTAAATACGTTCAGAAAAAAAATTAAGAAAAGTAAGAATGGGGACGTGGGACCCCGCAGAGTGCAGGCTTCATGGAAGAGGAGGGATTCCAGACGTTCAAATTGTTCTAGCTAGTTAGGCTTTTGAGGAAGGTAAAACTGCCCAAGTTTTCATTAATTCCATGTGTTAGTGTCCGAAATTTGTGTATGAAATACGACTCTCTTTGTTCTCTTTGGCGACTTGTTTGGAAACCCGATTGGAGAAGGATGACGTGAATGTTTTCGAATGCATGCTGGGGCAGGCACAGGTGCTTAGAAAAAGGTGCTTAGAACGGCACGGCGATGGGAACAAAGATGGCTCCGGCCTACGCTAACTTATTCATGGCAGCACTGGAAACAGAATTCCTTGACACTCAGTCCTTGAAACCACTCCTTTATAAACGTTTCCTGGACGATATTTTTTTCATTTGGCCGCACGACGAAGCCAGCCTCTTGGCATTCATAGCGAGGTATAACGCATTTCATCCTTCCATATCGTTCACCCACAGCATCTCCACAAAATTTATAAACTTTTTGGACGTTCAAATAGAGAAAAAAGGCAGCGTGCTTAGGACAACTCTCTACAAAAAACCCACTGACCGCCAGCAGTACCTACATTTTAAGAGCAGCCACCCACGGCACTGCAAGACTGGCATACCCTACTCACAGGCTCACAGATACCGACGGATTTGCTCTGAGCTCGAAGACTTTGACCGCCATGCTGAGCAGCTAAAAACAAATCTTTTACTTAAGGAATATCCAGCGTCCATCGTCGATGACGCTATCCTGAAAGCTCGTGGTTTAGACAGGAATAAAATAATAAATTCCCCACAATCGCGGGATAGTGAAAGGCCAAGCAACCTTATTCTCACGCATTCATCTAACATTCCACGTGTTAATAGTATCCTATCAAAACATTTTAATATTATCCAGCAAAGCAGTCACTTGTCTCTCATTTTTAAACAACCACCAAGAGCAGTATACCGGCGCAGTAGGAACCTGAGGGACATTTTAGTTAAGTCCAAAACAACGCCCAACTCCAACCCGAGTCCTGGATGTCAACCGTGCCGTAAGCCACGTTGCAAGGTTTGCAGTCATATGCAGACTACAACCATCGCTAAAGGAACATTCTCCGATTTCACCTTCAGGATTAGGGAAACCCTGAATTGCGACAGCGCGAACGTAGTGTATATGCTACACTGCAGTGTGTGTGGCATGGAATACATCGGTCAAACGGAAACACCGTTCAGGTTGCGTTTTAACAACCACAAGGCCCATACTCACGCGCTGCCAAATCTTCCTTTTTCTAAGCACCTGTGCCTGCCCCAGCATGCATTCGAAAACATTCACGTCATCCTTCTCCAATCGGGTTTCCAAACAAGTCGCCAAAGAGAACAAAGAGAGTCGTATTTCATACACAAATTTCGGACACTAACACATGGAATTAATGAAAACTTGGGCAGTTTTACCTTCCTCAAAAGCCTAACTAGCTAGAACAATTTGAACGTCTGGAATCCCTCCTCTTCCATGAAGCCTGCACTCTGCGGGGTCCCACGTCCCCATTCTTACTTTTCTTAATTTTTTTTTCTGAACGTATTTACTCTTTAGGTTCCTTCTCACCCGTCCTTTCGGCCCCTTCTTTTGAAAAACCAGTCTGTACTCGAATGCCTTCGCGACGAAAAGCACGAAGGGAATGGCCTACTGTGGGTCGGACGCCGCGGCACTCGGCTGCGGGATCGGGTTCCCGCACGGCGTCTGGCCGGCCGCCCTGCCTCCCTCGACCGCGGCGCCGCGCTTCCGCCGTGGCGATAACGGGCTTGTCTTAAACGGCTCTAAATGTTGTGGCTGACTCGTAACTCACGTTACAACGGTCCAAAACACCTGCACCGCTGGGGAGCGGTCCGTTCTGTGATGTTATGCACTGTACACATGCATACGTGCGCTTGTTTCTTTCTTCTTTTTGTGTTTCTTTTTTTGTTTTATTTGTGGTTTTGCTTTGTACTTTCCTTGTTAGAATATTGTTTGTGTCAATTCTGCTGGGTTCACCGCCCACACCGAAGGGAGCTTCTCTCGAAACATTCCTTCTCAGAAGCAACTAGTTCCCTCCCTATCTATTTCTATAGCTTTGTTACCCAAGCCTCCGCCGTTGCCTTCCTATATTTATTTTTATTTTTTAATGTTACTTTTGCTTCCTTTATTTTTATATTTTTGTGCATATATGTGTTTTTCCCCTTCCCTGTCCTTCGCAACCGTCACCCTCTTCCCCCTAAATGGACTGGAGCACTTGCGTCTTATACTGACTTTGCGTCCCTTTCCACTAACGGGAGAGAGAGTGGTTTCACCTCACCCTTTGCGCACGCTGCGTACAAAATGAGAAATTGTGTTCATTCTTGTGTATACCCTGAGGAAGGACGGTCCTCCGTCCGAAACTGTCGGTATTAAATTAAGATAATTGCAAGGTTGTGACCCCTTCTTCTATATATATATATATATATATATATATATATATTAAGCAAATAAATGAAGGGAATTGAGGCACGTTAAAGAACCCTAGGTGGTCGAAATTTCCGGAGCCCTTCACTACGGCGTCTCTCATAGCCTCAGTCGCTTTGGGACGTTAAACCCCAATAAACCAAACCAACCAAGGGAATTGAGGGGCTCGTTATAAATATGAGAGAAGCCAACAGCCACAGAAACCAAGGGACATAGCGGATTTTTTTTAGTTTATTTTTTGTGTGCTGTTGTTCGATTTCGAATATTACTGAATATGTTATCGCTTAAAGCTAATTGATTAGAAAAGCAGAAAAAAAACAACCACATTTCACCGTTGGGATCCGAACCCAAAACCTCCGAATTACGCGTCCAGTGCTCTACCGCTGAACTACGGCGACGGCTGTCAAATGTACTGCTTTCGGGGGTATTTATGTTTACAAATAACCTAACCATGAGAGAGTTCATCAGAGCCACCCACGTTCTTAAGCGGCGGATGTAGCACGTCCTGAGTTACCGCTGGTGTGACGTAGAACGTCATCGAACGGCGAGGGCGGAAGCTGTGAGTACCCTCTTATGCTTCCTATGGCGTCAAGGCTGCCAGAACCGAGGCCCTCGCTAAGCAATTAAGCAAACAAATGAAGGGGAAGAGGGGCTCGTTATAAATATGAGAGAAGCCAACAGTCTCAGAAACCAAGGGACAGAGGGGATTTTTTTTAGTTTATATATTTTGTGCTCTTGTTTGATTTAGAATATCACTGAATATGTTATCGCTTAAGGCTAGTTGATTAGAAAAGCAGAAGAAAAAAATGGCTGAGGCTTAGCTAAGGTTAAGCCTAGTCAGATGCGAAGCATATTGATGGCTAGGCTTGGTAATACATGGCTTTCCTTGGTTGACGTTCATCCCGCTCTTCATCGGTCTCTGTGGCACGCTGAAGCTTTCGCTTCTCGTTCAAATCAGCCCTGCTTCTAGGCGGCATCCCAGCACCTGGCCGCCTCGTAAGTGCCCGGAGAGCGAGGCAAGCTCAGCTTTATACCGCTGCTGTAGCGTCACGTGGTCAACTGCAGCGCCTCTGATGTGGAGCCTCCACCGCCGCGGCCGACCGCGCGAGCCGGCAGCCCATCTCTCCTCTGCTGTGACGTCATGTTGTCACGTGGTGTCACGTGGTCACGCTAAAGGTCAATGGTAGCTCCACCGCCGCGCTCAACGGGCTGTAGTGTAGCTCTAGTAATATGCTTTGCATAAAAACAACCACATGCCACCGGTGGGATCCAAACCCACGACCTCCGAATTACGCGTCCGGTGCTCTAGCGCTGAGCTACGGCGACGGCTGTCAAATCTTCTGCTTTCGGGGGTATTTATGTTTACAAATAACCTAACCTTGAGACTGTTCATCAGCGCCACCCACGTTCTTAAGCGGCGGACGTAGAACGTCCTGAGTTACCGCAGGTGTGACGTAGAACGTCATCGAACGGCGAGGGCGGAAGCTGTGTGAATACCCTCTTATGCTCCCTATGGTGTCAAGGCTGCCAGAACCGAGGCCCTCGCTAAGCAATTAAGCAAACAAATGGAGGGGATGAGGGGCTCGTTATAAATATGAGAGAAGCCAACAGCCACAGAAACCAAGGGACAGAGGGGATATTTTTTAGTTTATTTATTTTGTGCTTTTGTTCGATTTAGAATATTCTTGAATATGTATCGCTTAAAGCTAATGGTTTCTCTGGCTGTTGGCCTCTCTCATATATATATATATATATATATATATATATATATATATATATGCCTGGTTCTCAAAGACAAGGTCTATGCAAGCATTTCGTGAGGTTGTCAAAGCAGTGGGAGGCGTTGCGAGCGTTCGGAACGGGGTAAACTTCTGCATGTGGTAAGAAATTCCTATGCGTTTCGGCTCGGGCGGTGCAGAAATCGCGATCCACCGGCACCGATCCGGCACTCTGATTGCCGTCGCACAGGGGTGGCATTGCAGGAAGAGCGAAGAGAGCAGTTAAGCTATCCGGAGGTCGCGGGAGGCAGCGCGTGGCCGCATAGGAACGTTGCGCGACAAAGAGATAGCAGCGACTGACCGATGCCGCTGACGCTGCCAGCGTGCCAAGTGAACGTGGCTCTGTATTTCGGATTGGGATGCACGCTTCTTAATCGGCTGATGCCGAGCCGGGCGCTTCGCCAACCGGAGAACACCACGTGCTCTTGCCGCGGTTGCCGCCACGGATGCAGGCGATAGGGGGAGAAGGGGTTACACGCAGCGGTGAACGGCGGCGGCTATGCGTTTCGACTTGGGCGTGCGGTAGATGGCGCCAGGAATGCGCGCAGCTAAAGCAGCGCGCTGCCCCGGCTGCGTAGCTGGTTACGATGGACAACGGCGACAACGCGAAACGCAGGAACGGGCGCAAAGAGCTGCGCTCTAGAAAAGCCATTGGCGCTCTTAAAAAGCCACTCCTTTCGGAGGTAACAACCCCAAAGTTAGTTTGCGCTTTCATCGCATTCTCTCCGGTAGTATACGTTGTAATTGGGGTAACACTACTAATGCAATGCCCAAACGTTTCGATAACAGGCTCCAATGTCCAGCTGATATGTTAGACATTCTTGGTGACTCTCTCATGGTCCATCCCCTAATCTTGGTTACCTTAAGATGCTGATCATTAACGCTAGAAGTCAAGTAAAAAGTTTCGAGGCTTCTTTTCGCTAATTTACTCACATTCTCCACATATGAGTCTCTGCAACCAGGCTGCATAACGGTAAAGTGCACATCGAGGCTGCATAACGGCGAAGTGAAATTCGCAATAACCCCTTTAGGTTTCAACGTACTGTATAGTCTTTCTGGCTCTTGTATTAGTCAATAGTATACGCTCGCTGACTTTTGCATCGGTATAATTCTTCATCGTCCAATCTTATCCTGCTGGTGGATTCAAACGAAACCGGCATTGTCTGAACGGCGTTACCGTTAGGAGACATCTTTCGTGCTTGCTTGCGAGTTCGTGAAAAGACTATCGCCTGGTTACCAGCCTTAGAATGAGACGGGATGACTGATGACAATGAGATAATTTAATAGCTGGTGGCCTAGCGCGAGCGCTGTGTGCCGCGCCACTGCCAGCTTCTTTCTACACTGCCCGGGGCGACTCAGCGATCGTCCTGATTGTGAATAAAAGACGTCAAAGCGAAATGCCGATGGGCTTGAGAGGACGGTGCAACAGAAACGGCAAGGTGTGGTGAAGTGCTGGCCGCCACGATGAACGAGCTGAGCCAATGAGTTCAAATGCACAAAGCTTCTGTGCTGCAGGTCACCAGGAGAGTAGGCGAGTCCCTTGGACGCGCCAAACAGCATGGGCACAGGGCTGTGTCGTCACATGTGAGCTGTGTCTCGGGTCGGAGGGGTCGATAGATCGGGTCATTGCGTCTGTTCCAGCTCGTCGTGTCGGGTGATCGGGGCGGGGGAGCAATGGCGAGGTCGGTTCGTGCCTGGCAGGCGGGAGGCAGCCGGGCGGCGCCGACAAGGAGCACACGGCTCACGGCCACGGCTCACGCGGGAGCTGGAGCCTCAAGACCACAATGGCGATGATTTACCGTCATCATCATCATTATAGTCATCAGCCTGACTACGCCCACTGCAGGGCAAAGGCCTTTCCCATCTCCCGAAATTAACCCTGTCCTTTGCCAGTTGCGGCCACCTTATACCCGCAAACTTCGTAATCTTATCCGCCAACCTATCTTTCTGCCGCCCCCGGCTACGTTTGCCTTCTCTTGGAATCCACTCCGTTACCCTTAAGGACGAGCGGTTATCTTGCCTTCGCATTACATTCCCTGCCCAAGCCCATTTCTTCCTCTTGATTTCGACAGGATGTCATTAAACTGCGTTTGTTCCCTCGCCCAATCCGCCCGCTTCCGATCTCTTAACGTTACACCTATCATGTTTCCTTCCATGAATCGCTGCGCTGTCCTTCACTTCAGATGAACTCTTAACTTAAGTCGATTTACGGTACCTCACACCGAATGTTAGGTAGCGGCCAGACGAAGAATGAGACGAGATGACTAATGGTAACGACCATATTTAATGGCTGTTGTCTTAGTGCGAGCGCTCTGTGCCGCGCCACTGTCAGTAGAAATCTTCAACACCTATACGGAACTAACAGATGCCATCCGTACATCTGAAACGCTAAGACTTAAGGCCATCCAAGCTGGATGAGCTCTCGTACTCCGAGTAGGCACAGTTGCGGACATCGGCGAACTGGATACTAAATCCTCCTTAGGCAAACAACACAGCAAGTATATCTATCTGCGTGGCTCCGGTACTGAAACATATGCTTAAAGACGGTCGCACAGGCACACGACGAGAGCTAGGATCCTACCTTCGTCGACTCCTAGCCAATTACCCGAACGTGGTTTATGTGGACTCCGCAGCACATCTAGGCCATGACAAGTACTCAGTTTCGGTGGTGGACCACCGCTTGTCGACTCTGCTCGCTGCTTTTGAAAGAGCCGAAACACCAGCGTCCGCGCAGACCATCGCCGTGGACATTGCCATTATTCATTACGAGTCACGACGCCAAAGCGCTCATGCGCCAACAGATTCACAACACGCGTGTCGATACGTCATGAGAGGCCGAGTTCCCAAGCACGTCAGCTGGCTATGGACACTATTCTCTTCACCAAGCACCACCAAATAACCTGCACTCCACATGAACTGGAGGTAAACGAGGGCACATGCTCTAGCTCGAAGCATCATTAACCGAGCGGGGCCACACTCTGTGCCCCCTCTTGCCCCCTACCTTCTAAGTGCAACGAACGCCTAGTGCTTCAGCGTCTTCAAATGAGACACCTACCCGCCCCCCCCCCCCCCTCATAGGAAATTACACAACGGAGATACCGTGTCGTGACGGTAGATACAGACCAACACATTTCCAAATGGTCATAGACTGCATCTTGCACATCAACATTATACACCAACACATGACCCTGGTCCAAGGTCCGCCTTACACTTTTCGACATTTCCGGGGTCGGTGGGGGGGGGGTGCAAATCAAACAATCTACCTACTGAAAACACGTATTTTGAGCGGTGGAAGGCATTCATGACCAGCCAGAAACTTGAGGACCAACGGACCCTCATACAAAAGGTCCGCAGGGCCGCTGAAGCCAGTGGAGCCCTGGAATGAGGACTCCGCCCATAAGCTCTGGCACAACTCTCGTTCTTCTTTAGTTTTCCTCCTTCTTCTGCTCCTCCTCTATCTTAACGCAGCCAGCGCTGTCGGGTTTGAACCAGGGTACGGCGGCCGCGTTTTGAAGGAGGCGAAACCCAAAATGGCAGCCGTGTGCTGTGCGATGTCAGTGCACGTTAAAGATCCCCAGGCGGCTGCTGCCGTTGCTTCTTCCAGCATGCCTGCCTTGACAACTCAGGTGATTATTGAAGTTCATTGTGATGCGCGCCGAGATGCAACGTTTTGTTCAACCACAGACAGTGGACTGAAAACTTTTGTTGAGTATGTCACTGCGAACAAGCACTTGTCCGGTCGCAATCAGTGCGTAACGGGTGAAACAGTTTGTGTTTTGTTTTGAGTTTAATGGGCTCTGGAAGCAAAATCGCTGAAAAGTAAACGCGGCGCAGAGACACCAGAGTAGCTATGTGGACGCGGCTACCTATTCAATCGGCCATCGCAATGTACTAGCCGTCACAAACAAGAGCAAAACTTTTCACTGCTGGCGCTGTTCTCGCCGATTCTACAACCGATGCACAGGAGAGAGAGAGCGAGCAGAACTTGATTATGGCAAGTTTGTTTAGACACTCCTTGGGTGCCTGGACCACCGCACGGTCCTACTCTACGTCGGAACGTTCTTGTGGTGTTTGTTCATGACGTTGGCACCCCGAAGCACCGCATCAAGCTGCGATGGCGGGTCCAGAGACGAGAGCACGACCTCCCAGTCCTACCAACTTGATAACGCGGGCTGTCCGAGGCATTCATTGCGCTAGCCATGACCCCACGCGCGCCACCAAAATCATCTGGGACTCTAGAACGGCTGTCCTTAACCTTTCCAATGGCATAGTGTTCCGAACCGTACGCCGCCTTTTGCGTTCTTAGCACCCCGGACAATCCGTCACCCTTATTTGGACACCCGAACATGTGGGTATTCCAGACAACGGGGAGACTTGCTCCCTAGCCAGAGGTCTACCTTTGCGAGCTGAGGAGGAACTGCCACCCATGGATGCTGGGAGTCCCTGCTGTCTTTTAGAGACATCTTTACATACTACCGCGGAAACAGGAAAACATCCGCTTCCTCTGCCACGACTCTCACAATCACACCAGCCGCTCATTGGCGCAGGTTATAAACGCGCACAATCCGATACCCCATTGTCATACACGCCCGCTTTCCTGATCAATTTCATTCCACCTGCAAGCTCTGTGGCGTACCTGGAGGAGGAGGAGGAGGTAGAAGAAGAAAGGCAGGGAGGTTAACCGGAAAAATAATCAGTTTGCTACCCTACACGAGAGGAAAGGAGTGCGGGGATAAAAAAAAGAAAGTGAAAGGAGAGTAGCAGGAAATTGACGTCAGTCTGAAATGTGAGTGTTCGTTGAAGTCACAGCCTATCATGCAGGCCAGAAGTTCGCAAGAAGCGGAGCAGTGCCTTGGACTCCTTCACCGCCGACTATCGCCGCGGCAAGTGGCCGAGAATCTTCACTTCCGTCAGAGGGCGTGGATCTAGACGCTCCAGCGCACGGCTGAGAGACTGCCTTTCGGCGCTGTAGGCAGGGCAGTCACAAAGATTGTGGGTTATAGTCTCGTCATGCCCGCAGATGGCACATGCAGGGCTATCAGCCATACCGACTGAGAATGAGTATTGGTTGGTGAAAGCTAAACCAAGCCAGAGGCGACGCAGCAAAGTTTCTTCTCGTCGTGGTAGGCCTGATGGAAGCCGGAGCTTCAGACCTGGGTTCAAGGATTTTAAACATGAATTGCAGAATTGCCCGGAATTCCACGCGGCAAGCATGATGTTCCGCGCAAGTGCGCGAAGCCTGCCCGCTTCGTGTGATCTCGAAAGGGGGATCGACACAAAATCGCCGTCGTCGTGAGCAGTTCGCGCGACCTCATCCGCGCGGTAGTAATTGCTTGCTATGCCGCTGTGCCCCGGTACCCATTGGTAGATAATGTCATGTCCTTTGTTGATGGCAGAGTGATGTAGTTGTCGAATTTCTGCGACCAGTTGTTCATGGGCTCCACGGCGAAGAGCAGCTTGTAAGCCTTGAAAGGCAGCTTTGGAATCGATGAAAATAGACCACCGCTAAGGGCGCTGCCGACTGATGTGTTCAATGGCGACACGAAGAGCGGTGAGTTCAGCACACTTCGAAGAAGTGTGGTGAGCTATCCTAACTCTAATTTCTTTACTCGTTGCGGGGATGACCACGGAGCCAGACGAAGTGATGGGGTTCACTGAGCCGTCGGTGTAAACGTGCGCCCGGTTTGCATGGTGCTCGTAAAAATATTCAAAAGTGACTTGTTTTAGTTCAATCGGTGATAAGTCTATCTTCTTCCTGATGTCAGGTATCGAAAGAAGCACATCTGCAGGGAATCTGCAGGCTCGAAAGTGGGGAGGATGGTCTAGAGGCGGGTCTAAACTGGGACGGAAAAATGGCGCGATGTGCGTCAATGATGTCTGTAAACGATCTGCGCGGCCTAGTAATAGGAAGACTGACAATTAAAGATGCTGAGAGGGAACCCGGACGCGGCCGTATGGGCACATTTCGGCAATCCTAGGCAAGTCCGGAGAGCTTGAGCTTGAGCGCTTTGCAGAGTTCTTATTTTTGTTTTTCGATTTTTGGAATGTTTAAGTGCAGGGTGGCTGTAGCGAGGAAATCCCATGAAGAAGGCGTTATAGAGTTGCATCATCAACCGCACCGACGCACCCCACGACTTGCCCTCAAGAATGGCGAGAACGTGAGAAATCGCTGTCAGTGTCTTTTCCATGTATGAGGTATGAGGGGTCCATGATAGATTTCGGTCGATGATTACTCCCAGAAACCGATGGCTCTTTACGTAGGGTACTGCTGTGCCGCTTATGCATACGGTATAAGGAGAGATGTTCTTTCGTGTAAAGGCAACCAGCGAGCAACCAGCGAGCAGCGAAACCTGGAGACTTTTTATACAAACTACTCACCTGCCCCTCATTACCACATCCTCCCGATCCAGAGGTGGTCCTAGATTACTGCGAGCGCCTGCTCACCAGTACTTGCGATCGGCACTGGCGCAAGGATGTTACTAACGTTCTCTCTGGGATAGCACTTCAAGGGCTATCTTTTGCTTTGTAAGGGAGCACTCCGTACATGGGGAGGGCTCCGAGGGGTCAAGTAGGGGGCTGCGCCCCCACTTCTCTAATATTCGTAATAAATGGTTCCACCACTTCCAGAACCAGATAAGATTAAACTCACCGACGACCTTCAGCTATTGCAATTTCGTCCGCTACCTATATTAGTACTGACCGACTGAGGTGTGGCCCAGGCCCCTCTGAACGCTGAGCGCGTCCTCGTCCACGTCCAGAGCCGAAGATGAATAGTGGTAAAAAACAGTCTAGCGAATGATGCTGCTGTTGTCAAAATACAAATCCGCCGTTAAATTTATTGCTGCCGCCTCTCATGAAGTGTTTTCATTAAGGAAATATAACTATAGAAGCAGTACCTGCAAACAGCCCAGGTAAGTACGTATGTTGTCTTTTCAGCAGCTGACAACAGCGTTCGTGAACGCCACGTCGGTGACATCGTTGGGTCTTACGTCGTTGATGTCGTCGACAAGTCAGGAAAGTAGAGCAGGTTTAAAATGAAACTACTGTGGAAGGGGCCCCTTAGTGGTCGAAGACGAAGATAATAAAGGAAATGGTGAAAAGAATGACGTGGAAAGAGGTATGGAGGTGAAAGAAGAAGTTGAAGAGAAAGATGACATGAAATAATGGCGTGGCAGAAAGGTGCAAGATTAAAAAAGATAAAGAAAAACGTGCACGATATGAAAGCGCGTGGCATGACGTGGCAGGAGGGGACAGAGTGCCAGAGAAGAACGCGGCAGCTTCGAATGTGAACCCTTTGCGCTCCAGCCAGTGTCTTGTACAACGCGAGGTCGCAGCAGGTCAAGAACACCTCGGTTGGTAGGAGACATCGCCGGCTGCGGTTCCCACTTCTCACTGCGAGGTGACTTTGGACCACGAGGTGCAGTAGTTGCGAAGTGTTAAGGTCCTAATTCGGAGAAAGCGCGGCAATGAGTGTGCGATTCAAAAACAACGAAAAAGCGAACATGACTCATTTTCCCCCATGCGGCCCTCTCCGTATGACATCAAGTGGTTTATACCATGAAGAGGTTTATCATTGCAGTGAACCCAATTCTAAGTTGTCTAAAGTTAATCACATATAAAAGTACATATAAACCTGCGCTTCGGTAATGCACGACAGAAAAAAAGCGACGGTATGTGTAAATTAGCCTCTGACACGGAGAGAAATTGTGCTTGTGGGGAGGGGGTATGCTTGAACATACGTAACGCGTTTTCGAACTTTGTTGTGAGACAGAAATAGAACATCAGCTGCTTTTAATAGAAAATTTGCCTGCCAAGAATGGACAATCGCAGCCCCGCCTCCCGCGCTTGTCTTCGAGTTAAAACCCCCGAGTTGTTTGCCTGTCTCCACACTCGGAGCTCTCCGAAGCTGTACCAGTGGTCTGCAATAAGTGTGCTGCATTATACTCTCTCTGAGCGCAAATAGTGCGATGTGGAACTCAAACAAAGGGTCAGCCACGAGCGCTTGTGGCTCAAATTTAAAATGCAGCACACCTTAGGTAGCAGGGGTCGGATACTTAGTCCAATCAATGTATCCCTTTAGCCACTGGCAGCTGTGGACTCTTTTTGAGCCTAAAGTTGAAACCTTCTGATCGCCATCAGCAGCCGTTTATAACAAAATTTCCATTTTTATCGTTTGCAATATGTTACTGCTAACAGGCTCGCCTCGACTCGGCTGACAAGGGGAAATTCTTAAAGGACTGCAGTGCAATATTTTTTACGCGATTGCTCTGTGTTGCAGGCAACGCGTCACTAAATGTTGCGTTACGCGACCTGTTTTCCTCTCACTAGAACCGCAAGCATCTTTTAAATATGCGCGGTTTAAGCCTCTCCAAAAAAGGTCGTATATTTTGGTTTCATGCTTTATGCGTGTCTAACTCAAGCAAAGAGGAAAGCCGTAGTGAAGGGCTCCGTAAATTTCGACTACCGCGGGTTTTTAGCGTGCACTGACATCGCACAGTGCACGGGCCTCTAGAATTTCTGACTCCATTGAAATTCGAGCACTGCGTCTGGGATTGAAATCGCGTCTTTCGGTCAGCAGCCGAGAGTCATAACCAATGAGCCATCACTTCACGCAATTTGTTATTGAGAAGTGGTGGAAAACTTTCGCATAAAAGGAAAAAAATATCGCGCATTAAAACGAAGACTTTGTGCAGTATTTGATAATATAGCAATGAAGCCATATGTTTCATTAGTCTACAAATGTTGATGAGAATTTCCAATATATTGTAGTGGAATATAAGTGCACCACGTATGTTCTTTTCATCGAACCCCGGCTGCATACGTCTGTAGCAGTAAAGGATAGTGAGTACCCAAGTTCACGGATTGTTAATAAAGGTAATTTATTTATTTTGAACATCGTTTACAATCTTTCTTTCTTGTCCACTTGAAGCCATCAATGCTTCTACGCTGACCACGGCAGTGCAGGGTGAGACTGCAACACAAGCGTCCACAATCTTCAGGCACATATATGAAATTCCTCATTCTTTCTCGCTTTCTATACAGCCATAGAGGCAAAGAACTAATGTTTAACCACTAAAAACTACATAAAATAGGAATACCACCATGAGATTTTAGTAGGCACTATTCAGGTCAAATAAACTCTTCTGTGTCGTTTGAATTTACGCATAGGAAGAAGAGTAGAAGAAAAGCATTGAAACATAATACTTATGAAAGTTTGCATGGAAAAGAACCTATTCAGGAATCAGTTTTTTCTCTTTGCCTATCGAAATTATTCCAGAATTTGAAGATAATTGAGTAAAATAATAGCGCAAATATAATTTCCTTGTTCTTTTACCATACCCCGCGAAAAGTTGCCGCCTTACAAACTCTTCCATTTTTCTCTATTCGTGCTGCCAACAGTAACACTTTATGCACCCTGAATATGAAAAACCTCTTAATTATTTCCGACATGTCATAATAGTTTCTTCTTGTCCTGTAAATGACGTATTATATTAGCTAGTACCTTGCCTAATCGATATATACGATATTACGAGGCCACATATAACTAATGAATGTAGACTGGCTTCCGTCATATTGAAGCTTCGACGGCTTAAAACGATTTTCTGAATTAAGAGTTTCATGTCGTTCTTATTCTGTGATTTACTGCGGTGACATCCATAGACGTATGCTGGGTGTTCGGTGTCAAATTTTGATGAGCATATTTCGTCAAATACTAATCCTAGATATATTACAGTCATGAAATTTATGAGCGTGAACACGGCAGCGCGTGGCAAATAGCCTCCAGCCCTACTTGTGGCGATACGCGGCGGCTGCTTTCCGCAACGTGGTGGAAAGGGTTATACCGCCTTGCCTGCTTCCGACAAGCCGAAGGACAGACCTCCCTTTCCACTTTGTGTACGAAAGCGGCCGCCGCGTATCGCCACGAGTAGGGCTCGAGGCTATCTTCCACGCGATGCCGTGTTCGCGCTCATAAATTTCATGGCTGTACGCATCATTGCTCAAATAAAGTAGTCTTGAACTTTTGGGTCTTCAATGCTTGTTGAAAAGACAAGTGAGGTTTTTTTTATGCAGAAAACTGTACTTTCTAAGAAACTATGCTATTAATTTGTGGATACGTGTATGCATCATATATATGCCGTTTTTGTAATCTGAGCCTGCAAGTACTTGCGCGGTATCACTAACGTATCACAACAACCTTCAATGCAAGGACAGATGTCATTACGAGAGCCGAATGCATGCCAGGCAGAGATGCTGCTTCAAGGTGACCGAGAGCAACCTTGTAGTTAACAACACCTGCCGTGAACTGATATGTGACATGCTTTACGACACATCTCTGAAGAATCGTGTCTAGAAAGATTTCAGCGTTGCAGCCCTGATATAATGCGCTTTTATGCGCTCTGGTGCAAATTCGTGCGGCTGTCTGTTTTAGTTCAACCCGAAATAAAGATGATGTGAACGTTTTCTGCACTCTCTTCTTTACAAGCACTCGATAGAGCGGCAAGCCTTTTCTGGTCGCATACAAAGAGAGAATTAGTGGCCTTTTTCACAGCTGTTCATTCATATGCTATGTTTCGGAACACTGAGGAATACAAGGTTAAACACACAAAAACCTATCTAATCGCTTAGACATTTGCAAGCCTAAAGTATATCTGAATATTTGATATTCCGTCTAAAACAACTTCTTGCATATTTCTCAATGTCTACGGTCGTGCGACTAGTTTGCCGATATATGGCCATCACCAATGCAAACTCGAAACGGCTTGTAACTCACAGTTTCAGCTATGTCGACGGAGGAAAGCAGTTTGGGGTAACGCACTCCTGCGACGCTTGCAACAAGAAATATACTAAATCGAAAGCGTGCAAAGCTGGCCGCTGCAAACATGCGTTGAGTAGATTTGTGTTTAATTCGTCCTCCTACTTGTGTTTCATTCGTCCTCCCACTTAGGAATATATTTAATGCAGGCAAAATTGCGTTTTTAAAGTAAATTAGTTATGGATTCCTTCTCGCAGGTGTGAACGAAGCTTGATGACAAAACCAAACGGGGAAGCGGTTATCCAAGCGTGGTTAATGCGGATGGCGAGCTCGCTATGTTCTATGGGAACACTGCTTGGCTGCTTTACCCTGCATGAGCTGAACCTCCGTGGGCAGTGCGTTGAGCAGACAACCGTCCCTAAAAGTCTATGCGGTGACGCAGTTGAGCTCTATAATGGCATTGAGCTCAACGAACCGGCTCCCAATAGAGCTGGTTCGAAACTGCCCGATGGGCGGGCGAAATGACGAACTGAGGTCTTTGGTACAGTGCGCACGGGCTGAGCGATGCTCTATTAACAGGGGACCGGTTGCTGGTTTCTCGTGGCCTTGTAGTGCGCGTTCATCATGTCCATTCGTCTAGAAACGGATGACCGGTGTCCACCGAGATATGAGAAGCAGTTACTGCGCAATTTCATTTCCTCAAATACAATTTTCATTTTCTTGATTACGGCCCCTCTTTCTCTTTCTTCTTTCACTCTCCCTTCCTCCGTTCCTCTACAAACGGATGACGGGTGTCCACCGAGATATGAAAAGCAGTTACTGTGTAATTTCCTTCCCTGAAATACAATTTTCACTTTCTTCATTACGGCACCTCGTTCTCTTTCGTCTTTCACTTGCCCTTCCTCCAATCCTCGACAAGCGGATGACGGGTGTCCACCGATATATGTGAGACGGTTACTGCGTAATTTCCTGTCCTGAAATACAATTTTCATTTTCTTCACTACAGCCACTCTTTCTCTTAATTCTTTCACACCCCCTTCCTCCATTCCTCTATAAACGGATGACGGGTGTCCACCGTGATATGTGAGACAGTTACTGCGTAATTTCTTTTCCTCAAATAAAATCTTCATTTTCTTCATTACGGCCCCTCCTGCTCTTTCTTCTTTCCCTCTTCTGCCCTCTCTATACGGTGCGGTTCTGGTGTCTACCGAGATGACAGAGAATTACTCCGCCATTTCCTTCCCTCAGAAAGCGTTGCGTTCAAAGGGGCAAGTTCAAGAAGAACAGCGCGAAATAGACAAGGACTAAAGGAAGATACACACAGACAGGCGCTAGATTGAGAAACAGTTAATAGGGTTCGATGTACTAGGAATGAAACTCGTTAGAACTGATGCTTGGGCGAGTTGGTTTGCCATGTTCAAGAAGAACAGCGCGAAATAGACAAGGACTAAAGGACTATCTTCCTTTAGTCTTTGTCTATTTCGCGCTGTTCTTCTTGAACATGGCACACCAACTCGCCCAAGCAACAGCCCCAAACGGCAATGCATCGCGCCGAATGGGTGGTGGCGTTCCGTGGACTCCCTAGCAGCGCTACAACACGCTGTTCGTTCCACTCCTAAAAGCGAAGCTTAAGCGTAATTAATTAGCCATTAATTGGTATTTTGTAATTAATAATTAATTAGCCATTAATTAATAATTTGTCATTACTTAGTCATTAGTAACTATTTATGTGTGACGGCATCCAGTGGCGATGTCACCAGTGCCACAGAGGCAGTCCAAGTGGTGTGGAAAACGCTTTCGCCTCTATGCACTTTCGAAAAAGTGCCCCATGAATTTTTCTTGCTATAATTCAACTTTCTTTTCATTGTAATGTCTCATGGCTTCACAGGCGACCAACTTTCGGCGACACAATTTTGTATACTTCCGGCGTCAACATAGCCTTCTATTGCTTTCTCATTAATAATTTAATAATGAGCGTGTTCCGATCAAGCGAGTAGCGGTTTTCAGAACGCACTCAACGCTTCAGACGCCAAGCCGCGTCTAGTTGCCCGATACACCACACCTTGCGCTGTCTGACCAGGTTCAATAGGAGTTCTTGCTTGGCACAGGAGGAGCACTGTGCGTTTAAAGCCCCGCTTGACATTCGCGCTGAGCCGAGACGACGACGACGTGGAAACAGCCGTGTGAAAAGCGCTCGAGCTAGACTCGAGTATTTAAAAAAAAATCATGGCTTCACTTGAAGTCACAAAAGTCCATGGTTAAAAGGTCGCGAGTGGAGTTGCTTGTCAATGGGGCCCGGAAAACGGGATTCATCAAGTATTGCGAGGAGAGGGGGTCAATAAGGCTACAACCCTATCACCTCTTCCCAATCATTTAATGATTAATAGATGTTTTTCACCACCACAACCTCTGCGGGTGCCGGCACTATTCTCTTGGATGTTGGCAATATGCAAGTCTGTTTCATCTTTATAGTCACCATACGGGCTCCTCCACTTCCGGTTCGGCCGTTCGCGGAAGGAGGTTTTCTTGATTCCTTAGACTTAATCTTTAGGTGAACTCGAATAATACCTCACCTCCCTGCCATTCTTACAACCTAACCCATATGCCCTCTACGACGTGGGTTCTCGCCTGCTTTTTACTTTCTTGCCGTTCAATTATTTAATCTTCTATGAGGACATTCAACTACGCTTTTACATCACTAATTGTCAATTCTTTACATACATTTCGGCTACTTCCACATTCATTAAGCTGTGACCCACAGTTCCAGTGCGAGCTCTAGCGCGTCTTCTATGTAGCGACTTTCAACAAGAAACTTGGTCCACAATACCAGGTGGCGGACAGCAGCAACGAATGCAGAGTATGCGCTGACCTCAAGTGCGGTCGACGAAAGCCAGTGAACGCCATTATTGTCAGGCATTCAATGTCTGCAGAAATGCTTCCACGCTGTCGTGGTCCCGACGAAGCGCGCGCTCATTGGGCATGTACTGTCTGAAGACGAGCATGGAGGATATTACCCCAATCTGTTTGTATGTGGCTTAAATGTCGGTCTTCATATTGTGCAACGAGCTGTTATCAGGAGGAGATTATGACATTCCCCGCAATCTGTTTGCATGTAACACAAATGTCACTGTTCACACTGTGCAATGAGCTGTTATATCTTGCTGTGGAGCTTTGTGCGTTCTCACCGCGGATCACACTGACAGGCTCCCCGTACTTCTAGAAAACTGTCCCATTTCCAGAAAAAATTGCTTGTCTGCCATTGCTAGCCCACCGGCTAAGCAACGTTTCCAGGAAGATTTAAAAAATACCTCGAAAGTAGATTAAAAAGAAAGGCACATCAGCAATGGAGGAGCCGGGGGTCGAACCCGGGACTTCTCGCATGCAAAGCGAGCGCTCTACCTCTGAGCTACACCCCCGCCGAATATTGCAGAAATTTGTTATCACTATATCATTAAAAGAGTTGCGCGCTAATTTTTTCTCCACGCATACTCTAACAATTTCGCATTTATTGCTACAAATGCGAGAGAGTGAGTGTTGCCAGTACACGTTAAAGATCTCCGGCTGGTAGAAAGTGTTCTGGTGCCCTCAATCACGATGTCACTTTTTCTCTTTCTTACACTCCAACGTTTCCGCTTCCTTCGCGGTGCGGCTGTGTCCACCGAGAAGTGAGCGTTTCCGCACCTTTCATTCTGGCAACTATTCCCCACACAATATATCAAACGAATCTTTCAAGGATGTTTCTTCCGCTGCATTAATTTCGAAGGCAGTACTTCTGGGCATTATGCATACAGATGTTTGGATGCATGTGGTTTGAGTAGTTTAAAAGTGTAGAAACACAACTTGTGGGAAGAATTGAAAGCACCAATAAAGGGAGTGGTTCATGGTGTTTTAACGTCCCAAATCGACTCAGGTTATAAGGGACGCCGTAGGGAAGGGCTCCAGAAGATTCGATCACCTGGGGCTCTTTAACGTGCACTGACACCACACAGTACACGGCCTCTAGAATTTCGCCTCCATCAAAATTCTACCCTGCGTCTGCGACCGAACCCGCGTCTTTCGGGTCAGCAGCCGAGCGCCATTACCACTGAGCCACCACGGCGGCTGAAGACGACGAGGAGAAGAATGACGTGGCAGAACATTGCTGGTGGTTTATCTCCGGTTTACCCGTGTAAGCGAATGCTTCATCGCATGGCTACACAAGAGTACAAACCTTTTCGTTAGGCTGCCTGCTTTCGACGCTTTGATAGGCGTGCTTCTCGTTCCTCGTACGTCTCGGCGTACCTCTTGGCCTTCTCCGCTTCTAGCGCTCGCTCTAAAGCAGCAACTGGACGAGCAATGTCAGGCCTGTGGTCTGACGCAAAAGACGGTGAAGCAAAAGGCAGCAAAAGACAATACAGAGGTATTCACACTAATTGAAAAGATCTCAAAAGCAATGCAAAACATGCAACAGAAGACACTTTACTACAAACAGTGGTTTAACAATTAACTATGCACGAGAGTAAGAACAAATAAACACCAAATTATTGACTGGGCACTGTAGTACACCGATATCTGGAGAGTCACATTGTGGCCGTCCCGTAGACGTGCGCCTCCCGCTCGCAGATTGGTGGGCTTACCGAAGAGCGGGTTGACCCCCGAGCCGAGCGGTAGCACTTCATAATTCACTGCAACATTAGCTAGCTTCCCTAAGCAACGTGAGCTCAAATTATAACGCGCCTCATCTGTCTGTCACAACGCGCCAAAGCAGGCGTTCACATTAACGGAGCTTTTACAGCACAAATGTCCTCTGTCCCTCCGGAGAGAGACACGCGTTGTCATTGGTCAGGTGCGCTGGAAACGTCGGAAACCTTCTATTGGCTTCCCCGCCTATGAGTCAAAGCCGCCTCCGAGCAATGAGGACATGATGAAGCCAAGTGCGCGCAAGTTTACAAACTTTCAACGCGTTAAAAGGAGACCTTCGCCATAATTCTCGAACAGTCTGTGGTGCGACGCGCCCGCGCTTCCTAAGCGCCCCGTAGGCTTAACAAAAAAGCGCACCAATTTTCGTGACATACGAGCCTCCCAGGGTCTGAGGAGGCGTCGGACCACCACTTCTTGCGTGACGAACACCGCTATGTTCTCTTCCCAATTAGGGGAGAGAGTTAGAGTGGGATAGGGTGATAAAGAAATGCCCAGAACATAACCAACCCTTACATATAACGTTCACTGATTACAAGGAAGCATTTGACTCAGGTTAAACCTCAGCAGTCATGCAGATATTGCGGAATTAGGATGTAGAAGAGAATTATGTGAAAATACTCGAAGATCTCTATAACGAGTCCACTGCTACCATAGGACTTCATACAGACAGCAATAAAATTACAATAAGGGAGGGCCTCAGGCAGGAAGACACTATCTCGCCATTGCTGGTCACCGCCTGTTTAAAGGAGGTATTCCGAGGCTTGGATTGGGAGCAGTTGTGGATAAGAGTTACGGGAGAATGCCTAAGTAGTTTGCAGTTTGCTGATGACTGCCTTGCTAAATCACTCAGGTCATAAGGTTCAAAGCATTATCAAAGAGAAAGGAGAAAGGTAGGTCTTACAGTTGACACGCAGAAGACCAAAGTAATGTTAAACAGTCTCGCAAGGAAAGAGCAGTTCACAGTTGGTAGCGAGGAGCTGGAAGTTGTAAGGAAGTACTGTACTTAAAGGAGGTAGTGGCTGAAGATCCGGACCACGTGGAGCGAATGAGTAGAAGAATAAGAATTGGGTGGAGCGCATATGGCAGGCTCTCTCTGATCATGGATGGGAGTTTACCAATATCGCTCAAGAGAAAAGTATACAACAGCTGTATCTTCCCGGTAATCACCTACGGGGCAGAAACGTGGAGCGTAACAAAGAGGTTTGAGCTTAAGTTAAGGATAACGCACCGAGCTATGGAAAAAAAAAGATCGGTGTAACGTGATCGTGCAAGGTCGCAAGCGGGCGGAGTGGGTGAGAGAACAAAAGCAAATTAATGACATCCTGGTCGAAATCAAGAGGAAGAATCAGCTTGGGCAGGGCATATAATTTGAAGGCAAGACATCTGCTGGTTCTTCAGGGTGACGGAGTGTATTCCAAGATAAGGCAAGCGTAGCAGGGGGCGCCAGATTAGCAGGGGGCGGATGGGATTGAGGAGTTCTCGGGGATGAAGTGGCTGCAGCTGGCAGAAAAAACAGGGTTAATTGGAGAGACATGGGAAAGGCTTTTGCCCTGCAGTAAGCGTAGTCACGCTGATTATGATGATGATGGTGATTTTAGGGCACTGAGTTTGGTTGGTCGAGCGCAATGAGTGAGGGCAGCTCCAACTCACCGGCTTTGAAAGCTGTTTTGAGAGAGACCGTCGCTTCAAGCTTGAGCAGTACCACATAGTCCCCGGGTTGCATGCGCAGAGTTGGTTTGGGCACACACGAAGATTCCAGTGTCTTGTGGTTCTTCGTATGAGTGCTGGAGGAGAGCGCGATTTCCTCTCTCGGAGAGTTAAGAGTGGAACCTGTAACCCCGCCCTTGCCTTGTTGGCGACGGCGTTGCTGTATAACTTGAAACGTGGCCTCTTGCGATGGGGAAAGTGCTTCCGCTAGGCTGAAAAATGTCTTGCAGTGATGTTTGTCTACGATAAAGTAGTAAGATGGTATCCGTGAATAGTCAATAGACGTTGCGCTATACGTCCGACGCGGGCGCGCGCTCGCAGCATTCCCCCGGGATGTGGGAGAAGTAGCTGTTGTGAACACGAGGCTTCAGAACATGAGCAAATCTACTGGCTGAATTGATGTCTTGCCTAGGAGGATTTGAAGTTTCTGGTTCACAAATTTAACAACTCCTACTTGACACTCAGGTGGAAGCCCGAGGATGAGAATTATCTAATAGTTCGACCGCATGTTTCAGCAGAATCTCAAGGCGGAGTTCGTTGATTGCAGCACCCTTTATGCAGTCTTCCACCATGGTCGAAACATGGTCAATCTGTCTTAAGTGAGCGATCTATCCTCTCCTACACCTCGGAATCTGATACTGCAGACTAATCAGACAGCGATTCCATAGAATCTTACCACCCCCGCCCCCCTGTGAAAAAGAAAAGGACGCAACAGCCCGAATCATTAGACGGTTACCCCACATGCGTATTTCAACAAATTCGTATAGAGCACAGGTGGCTAACACAAAGGTTGTTTTAGGCTTTACTCAAATCGCCGAATGCTTTACATAGATATTCTCAACATGCTAGTTGCTCGACTCTCTCCCTTGGATGCCCTGCCCCAATCCACCTCCTCTCAAGCGCCTTCCCAACCATAACCCCCTCCTGCACCCTTGCCTCATCTTCCCGCTCTTCACTCTGGATATGGCAACGGAACTACGACGGGTTGGAGATGAAGAGAGACAGTTTCTCACTTTACCTACAGCAGTCTACACCCAACCCTAATGTCATCTGCGTACAAGAGCCTTTAAAAGCACGCAAGCTTCTCATCTATCAGGCTATACACTCCAATTCTACTTCTCCGTTGGTTACCACATTTATCCAGAGAAATCTCGTGTATATAGCTCACGATCTCTCCTCCGGTGTCATACAGGACAAGTAACAAATTTTATTTTAAATATCTATTCTCGACCTAGAGATAACCTCACTGCTGTATCTGAAGCAATTGACAAGGACATCCAAATAGCAGGCTCCGCTCCTATAGTGCTAACCAGTAATTTTAGTGCACTACACGTAGCAGGGGACACAATAAGAACACTCGCATAGGCACCAGCCTCTCTCATCCCATTCAGCAAAACAGGTGGATCCTCTTCACTGACTGCGCGCTACCCACACGCATTGACAACAGTCTGAGCAGAAATACCAGCCCCAAACTTAATTTCACCGTGAACGTCCGTCAAGCTGACTGGACTACCACGGGAATCAACCTCGGCAGTGATTATTGCATCGTATCAATTACCCTGTCATGTGCCAGTTTACGGCCATGTTCCACCTTCACCTATTGTAGACTGAGAAAAGTTCCGCAAAATTAGAGACCAAAACCCAGCACCACAAATTCAGGACTACATGAACTGGGCTTCCAAGCTCTAACAGGACGTTGCTCTTACCAAAAAACTGGCCCCGGCAGAACATATTGGCACCTCTGTAGATAGCAGGAGACTGCACCCATGGGAGGCCTTTTGGAGAAATGGTGGCTCAGACAAAACCACAATTGCAAACTAAAACGAAAAATGCAGCAAATGCTTAAGCCCATCACCGAACACGGGGATGTGCTTTCGTCACATCACTGAATTCCTTTATGCAACAGACTAGACGGCAGTCTCGACAGGAAGAGCTCGTCGTCCCTCCTCCGCCATATGTTAGACCCCTGGTTCTCTCGGTCGGAAAATAATAAATAAACCATCAAACTACGGCACGAAGTGCAAAAAAAGGCAAGACCATGAAGCCGATCCTAAAGCCACATACTTCCCCGACCTAAAGCAGGAACAATGACCGACCTACAAAGGAACTCGCACTTCGGACTTCGACGCTCCCATCACAGAGTCGGAGATATGAGCTGCCCTGGGGCAGCTTCGCACCTCATCCGCTCCTGGTCACGATGGAATAACTAACAAAGCGCTCCGAAATTTAGACGCCAAATCATTAGAAGATCTCACTAGGTACATGAATCAACAATGGGAGAAGGGCACTCTGCCCCCTGAATGGAAATGAGCTAAGGTAACTTTCATCCCCAAGGATAACAAGCCTTTGGAGCTTAAGAATATGAGACTCATCTTTCTCACCTCCTGCACCGTAAACTTATGGAGCACGTGATCCTAAATTTACTTAACTGCTAGATGGAGAAAAAGGAACTCTTCCCCACTACCATGCTTGGCTTCTGAGCGAGGCTGTCAAATCAAGACTGCATGTGTCAACTTAAGGAGCATGTTCTCAATCCTGGTTTGCCTCAAATTACCACAGCTATCCTTGCATTGGAACTGGTGAAGCCTTTTCATAATGTTGCCCAACCCTTCATTTTACATTCACTGAGCGACTTAAGCGTGGGCTCTCGCACGCACGACTATTTTGCTGCCCTCCTCAGTAAAAGATCCGTCTGGCTAAGATTAGGCACTGTCAATTAAGACCTACCCCTTCACGCTAGGAAGCAGCGGAACACCCCAGGGAGTAGTTTTGTCACCCTTTCTTTCAAACATTATTCTTAATTTGTAGCGGGGGATCTTACCAAAATTGCATAGGTTTGGCAGTCCTTGTACGCGGGTGACATTACCACCTGGGTCAATACCGGCAACCATGGCGAAATTGAATCCAAGCTCCTGCTGGCTGCTGACACTGTTGCTATGCATGCGAGCAGCATTGGTCTAAGCTTCTCGGTGGATAACTCTGAACTCCTCCTCATGGACCTAAAAGAACGGGACCCCCCTAACATTCGAGTCACACTAGGCGACACACCCATCAGCATGGTCAATAGAATCAAAATTTTAGGTCTCAATATTTCTGACAATGGCTGTAACCCCGGGACCATAAAATTAATTCTTACTGCCATTCTTAAATCCTCGATACAGCGCCTCTAATTAGGCCTATCACCAATCGCCATCGCGGCATGAAGAAAGCAGACACACGTCGCCTCATTCAAGCCTTTTTCCTATGCAGGATCACCTACTCAATCCCTTACCTCTACCTCACACCCACGGAGACCAACCAACTCCATTGACTCCCCCGCACAGCCTACAAAACTGCTCTCCTTCTCCCTAAATGAACGCCAACTGAGAAACTCCTGCAAATAGGGATGCACAAAACTCTGGAATAGTTGGTAGAAGCGCATCTAATAAGTCAGTACCATAGACTCACGGACCGAAACCGGCCAAATTCTCCTGCGCAGAGTTGAAATAAACCTCCCCGGCCATACCATCGCGAAACTAGGTCCTCCCACTGCTGTGATGGCAGGAGCTAGCGTGGGTGCCGGGCGGTCGCATATCGCGTCGGCTCCGTGACAGATCGCAATCAGTTGCGCTACATCAACGTTTCCCCCTGCCAACCTGGTATCATCGTCTCCAGGAACCTCAGCGGCACCCGTCTACACCACGTTTGTTAATGCGGGGCCAATTTTTTACCACTTTTCGGTCATTGGAAGCTTTCGTCACGCCGCGGTGGTACTGAGCCTAACTGCGCCGGGGCCTGCGATGGCCCCTGTCGGGGATCCCTCGGCTCTGGTGGCTGGTGTCACCCAGCAACAGGCGCCGGCTAGCTCTGCGCATGCGCAGGGTGGGAGTGCGCTGAACGCAGCCTCGAAGCGCTCTAAGCAACTCCGGTGGCGGCCGCAGAACACGCCGTGCATCGAAAAAGACGGCATCGTCGTGGTACAGAAACTGCGAAACACGGTCGACCTCAAGGCAACTTTTCGTCCTTGACAAGCCGGCGCTGCAATCCGCAGCATCCTCGGGGACGACGCAAATGCGAGACTTGCGGTGTGGCCCGTTTCAGACCAAAACGTGCTATTATGTGCACTGAGATCAGTCGACGCCGCGGAGAAGCTATTCCGAGATATTGTACTGCCGGTAGGGGAACGTGAGCTACCGTTCCGGGGACACCCCAAACTCTCCGGTGTGTTCTGTCGAGGCGTCGTGATTCATTCGCCAGACGAAACGTCTGAAAGCGTTAAACGCAAGCTCAGTGCCGAACAAAATGTGGTGTCTGTGCGCAAGCTGGGGGGAACCCCGGTTCCGGTGATCACCATCGCGGGGACCAAGGTGCCACGGACGGTGTTGTACCGCTACGAACGGCTCCATGTTCGCCTATACAAGAAGACAGTGCCTGCATGCCACCGCTGTGGCAAAGTGGGCCATCGGGCCGATGCGTGCCCGCGACCGCAGCCGGGGCACTGCAAACGCTGCGGGGTGCAGGTTCCTGCAGCCACTCCTGACCGCCCGGCGGAACATGACTGTGTTCCGACCTGCCTCATCTGCGGAGGCGGCCACCCGACCGGAGTTCCTGGCTGTGCCGGGCGGTTCCCGCAAGCCATCAAACCGATCTCCCCATCCGGATCCAAGCCGAAGGCAAAGACGGCGCCCAAGCAGGCTCCTCCGCCCAAGGCCAAGAAAGCGCCAGCCGCTAAGGAACCCAAGGCCCAAACCAGGCCATCGAAACCTGTCAAGTCCGGGACCCAGGCGGTGCCCCCGGTCGTCAACGCCAGGGACCTCCCCCTTTGGCACCCGTCCAGCCACAGGTTAGCAGTTGGAGTAGGGCAGTTTCCGGTCCCCTACCGAAACCGTCCTACAGCAGCAGGTAGAGGTGCTCAGGCGCCAGAACCAAATTTTAGCACGCAAAATTCAAGAATTAGAGGTCAAACAGGCCGGGTCATCCGAACTAATGCAGAAAGCAGAGCCAAATGACGAGGATGACGGATCACCCGTAACATCTTGCCTCACTAGCGTCTCGGGGCAAACCGGAGACTCGATAGTTGGATCAGTTTCCACTGCTGGTCGCGTCGGCGGCCTCGGGGCAAACCGGAGACTCGATAGTTGGATCAGTTTCCACTGCTGGTCGCGTCGGCGGCCTCGAGGCACTGCGGCGCCAAACCGAGCAACTGGATGAGCAAGTGGCGGCCCTCCCGAATCAAATTATGTCAGCAGTCCGCGTGTCCTTCCAGGACATGTTCAAGGCGGCTTTAACGCAAGCGCTTAACGCAATTCAATGAAATTGCCCAGGAGATAAAGGTACCTGGGCTTACTGCAGAATCAATCGGGGCACTGCACCGGCTGCCCGCCAAACAAGGTAAAGCACCTGGAATAATTGTTCGTTTCCTCCGACAGAAAGACCGAGACTATTGGTTTTCACAGAGTAAGGCAGTGAAAAACACAAAAGATTCTGTGTTCATCACAGAAAATCTGACAAATGGGAACAGAGAACTGTTGTTCAAGACGAAACCATGGGCCAAAGTCTATAACTATAACTTTGCCTGGCATCACAACGGCAAGATTTTGCTTCGAAAGGCAGAAGGTCTTTCCGCACAGGTCATACGGAGCGTAGACGATCTCTCAGAGCTTGAGTAATTCTTTTCCTCCATTCATAAAGAGTATTTAGAGGACCCTTATGCGTCATGTTTGAGCAATGTTTTAAACCAAATGACTTGTGTTCGCTTATCAAAGGAAGACCTGCATCAACCCTTACCTTCTTACACCTGAATATGCATTCAGCCCGAAATAAGAGTGATGAATTTTGTGCATTTCTAGAACAATTTGATTTTGATTTCACAGTCATCATGATGACTGAAACGTGGTACAATGACACCAGTGATGTTATGCATCTCAATGGTTACGACCCATTAGTTTTGAACCGTGAATGTAAGCGCGGCGGTGGTGTTTGTCTATATCTTAAATGTGGAAATGACTATGAAATTATGAGTGACTTATCACTGTCTACTGATCATTATGAAGCTATTTGTGTAAAGAGAGGTAATTTTGTGTTCTCTGTCATGTATAGGCCACCCGAAGGTGACCTAAACAAGTTCTTTAGTTATTTAGATTTGGTGTTTTCCTCTGTAAATCAGTGTAACTACACAATGGTTCTTGGTGGTGACCTTAGCATCGACATTCTCTCTTGCACCGCGAAACAAAAAGAGTTTTTAATGATCCTTGAGTCGCATTCATTTTACAACGTTGTAGAGACCCCTACACGCGTTACTGCAAATAGTGCAACGGAAATTGACTTATTTATTACTAATATTCTTGATAATAATATACTTAGTGGTACTGTAACAGCAGCAATTAGTGATCATTTACCTATATTTCTGGTTGCCGATCACAAACTTGTACCCACAAAAAATTGCGTGCAAAGTTTTATCATTCAGGATGTTACAGAAAATACACTTCAGCTGTTTCGAAACGAAATAGCTATCACACACTGGCATGACTTGCTATGTTACTCTTCGCCCAATGACGCATATGCCATTTTATTTCACTGTTTTCTTCAATATACAAGAAGCATTTTCCATATAAAGTAGTAAAGAAACCCAAACGTGCACGAAAGTCCTGGATGACTAATAAATTACTAAAAATGATAAAGGTTAAAACAAGGATGTATCACAATTTTCTTGAGAGTCGTGACCCTGAAGTTCTAGAAGATTTTAGAAAATACCGGAACTTGTTAAGTGTTTGAAGCATGCAAAACGCGACTATTATGCACATCTCTTTGACCGAATTACGGATTCTAGACAAGCATGGAAGAAACTGCGTTCAATTCTACCTTCCAGGCATCAGACAAGAACTTTGGAATTAAAAATAGATGGCCAACAGTACGAGGGAAAAGCACTAGCAGAAAAATTCAATGATTATTTTCTCTCATTAGTTGAGAGTCCTTACAACACCGACGCCCAGCGATATCTATCTGCCCCATTAGAACATTCCGTTTTTTTGAATCGTACTGACGAGTGTGAAGTCCTGAATTTATTCCATGCTTTGAAGAGAAGCAAATGCGAGGATATAGATGGAATAAAAATGCAGCCGGTTAGCTTTGTCATTTACCTTATTGCCCCATACCCAACCCATATTTACAACCTAGTTTTATATACCGGTGTATTTCCAGAGCAACTAAAGACTGCTAAAGTGACAGTAGTGTACAAAAGTAGAGAAAAAGATAACTTAGGAAATTATAGGCCAATATCAATATTACCAATATTGTCAAAACCACTCGAGAAAATCATTTTTATAAGACTCACTGGTTTCTTTGATGCTAACTCTGTTATTACATCATCGCAATATGGCTTCCGCACAGATAGATCTACTGAGACAGCTCTACTTCACCAAGGAGAATTAATTTTAGATAATATTGAAAGGAAGCCATTAACACTAGGACTATTTGTGGATTTCTCCAAGGCTTTTGACAGAATCAGTCATAATATCCTACTAGAGAAACTGTCTTGCTATGGTGTTCGTGGTATTTCTTTTAATTTGGTTCAAAGTTACTTGACAAATCGACATCAAGCAATATGTATAGGAAATGAAATGTCCTCATTACAAAAAATAAGCATGGCGTACCTCAGGGGAGTATTCTCGGCCCACTGTTTTTCAATGCTTACATCAATGACCTTGTATCTCTAGATAGCACTATAAATTATGTTATATACGCCGACGACACGAGTACATTTTTTACAGGAAGCACTGCAAATGACCTTTTCAAATCCGCCAACCTATTCTTGGACAAACTATGTAAATGGTCAAGCGCTAATAACCTAAAATAAACTGTTCCAAAACAAAAGCAGTTCTCTTTTAAGCTAAACAAACAAATGTTGGCATAAATCAACTGATGTTCGATAATACTGAAATAGAATTTTCATCATCAGCAAAATCCCTGGGTGTCGTTATTGATGAAAACATGCTGTGGGATTTTCACGCCGAAAACATACAAACTAAACTGTGCAAAGCATTAGGTATATTGAGAAAAGTACATTTTTTACCTCTCCCCCCAAAACTAATGCTCTATAACACGCTTTTTGCACCTCATCTCTTATATTGTCATCTTGTTTGGGGTACTGGCACCAAGAAATCACTAAATAGATTAGTTACATTACAAAAAAATGCAGTTAGAGCCATTTCAAACTCTCCATATAATGCCCACACTTCCGACCTATTCCTTAAATACAAGATTACTAAAATTTTCACGCTTTATGAGCGCCAGTTGCTGGCATCTTTGAAATCTGAAATCCATAAAAATATAACAACATTACGAGCCGTTGCAAAGTTGCAGATTAACATGTCATCTCGCTCCACCCACCACCATGAACATTGGCACGTTCCGCGATCACGTACTAACTACGGTCTCCAGATGCTTCGAAACAGGCTGCCTAGTACACTTAACAAATATAAGCTAACGGAAGAGCAGCTGCGGGTTCCAACGAAGAAAAAATTATTCGACATTATTAACTAACCTGTACTGTAAGATTTGATTGTATTTTTTAACTAATGCACTCATTCACTGTTTTTGCACTTATCTTGTTCGTATGTTTTTTTCCATTTTTTCCTTGTTATTCTTCCCATCATATATATTTTATGCCCTTCTAATCTGTCGTGCTTGCTGCCATGTTGTTCGGGGAGACGGGGCCAGTCAAGCTGCCCTTGATGCAGCTTTTATCCCGTCACCCTCGCCACACCTCGTACATGCCATGTATTTGTTGTGGGAAATAAATTGAAACTGAACTGAACTTCCCGACCTCATGGTCCAGGTCACTGACCAGGTCCGTCCTTAAAGCCGTGCAGCCCTGGGTCAGCGCCCAAATTAAGTACTCCACTAGCTGCGAATCGCCTCACCTCAAACGTAAAAAAGCCTCCCACCAGGCAGCGGAGGAACACGGTTCAGGCTCGGCTGATTGAAGGAAACGTAGGGTGCAAAGTAGAATACCTTGTTGAGGGCCAGCGTGTGGGCAACTCGGCAAGCATGAACCTCGTGGAGACCTGAGCGCCGAGTGACCACGCGCCGCAGGAGGTGAGTTACGGAGTGGCAGGTGGTGACAGCGTGGTGGAGGGCTTGCACGTTCTTGGCTGCATGCAAAGGAAAGTCAACAACTTTTAACTGCGTGACGACAGGAATGGGAGAGCCAGAAAGGTGGAGAGAGACGAAGTGGTTGTGTGAGCGCTGGGATGAGGAATGGTTGAGAAGGAGGAGCTCGGATTTTTCAGGAGCACGAGAGAGGCCAGCGGTGGTGAGAAAGGAGTCGATGAGATCTAGCCCACGTAGCAGGGTGTCCTGTACGTGACCGGTAGAGCCAGACGAACACCAGATAGTGATGTCATCGGCGCAAAATATATGATGCAGGTCGGGAATTTCAGCTAGCTGGGAGGCGAGAGGGGCCATAGCAAGATTGAAAAGGGTAGGAGATAGAACAGCACCTTGAGGAGTGCCTCGGGTGAGGTTGTGGAGGTGGTGGTGGTGAAATCTTTTAATTGCTGAAATCGAGTTTGGGAGCCACAGAGTGGCCCTGCTACATGGTCGGCGTCCCTAGTCCGGGACACCGCATGACAATGCCCCGTCTCTCGCCCGTTTCACTAGAGCCCTTTGGGACTCAAGCGAGGAGCAGTTGAGGAGGGCAGTCTCCCATGCCTCTCTGGAAGGGGTAGGGGAAGTGGGGAGGTGGGGATTTCGAGCGTATGCCCACACCATGTGGAAGATATCACAGGTCTCCCCACAGTGCGGGCATCGCCCATCCGTGTTAGGATCGTAATGTTTTAAGATTGCAGGACAGAGTAGAGCACCTGTCTGCAGGCGCCTTAAAGGTCGCTCCTCCGTCTTACTCAGCCCCTTTGCAGGGGTCGGGAAAAGGCGGTGGTTGTCGCTATAATGCGTTATTATTACCCTGAATCGCAGCAGCGGCTGGTTAGACTCCGAGCCAGAGGAGCTTGGATGAGGAGCCCGGTGAATAAGCGCTCGGGCAGCCGCGTCAGCGGCCTCATTACCTCGTAAGCCCTGATGGCCAGGAGCCCAAAAGTCCGTCTTAGAATGCAAGCAGCTAAGGGGGAGATCTCCCCTGCCAAGTAATGACCACATGCTTGTCGGGAGTCCGTAATGATTATTCTCGAATTGGCGTGGGCGGCAGCAAGCGCTATCGCTACTTCCTCGGCTCTTATTGAATTCGGGGCTCGAAAAGAGAGTCCATCAACGTGCATTTCCTGGTGAACGACAGCGGCCGTGTAAAATCCCGTGGGCGATGGCCCTGCTACGTCTACATAATATACACCGGCTCGGGAGCCGTGTTGTCTCTCAAGAGCCCGAGCCCGCGCTTGTCTGTTTTCGTGCATGTCGGTGTCCATGTTACGGGGGAGCGGGGAGACCCACAGCATATGGCGCCACAGTACAGGGATACGCTCCGCCTCCTCTGGAGTGCAGTCCTGTTGGATGTGTAAGCGGTTTAGCAGGCGGCGCGCAGGGGCCGTCTGCATAAGCCGCATGTATTGGTTCACGAGATGGGCCTCCCGCAGCTCCTGGTAGGAGTTTAGCACCCCAATGCCTTGACTTTGGCATTAGAGGTAGCCACGGGAGATCCAGCGCTCGCTTAGTTGCCTTGCGGATGATGGCGTCTATTCGCGCCTCGTCTTGCTTAGTAGTGCGGAGATATGGCACGGCGTAGAGGATCCGGCTAGTCACGAAGGCATAGACGAGCCGAAGCGCATCCCTGCCACGCAGACCGCCCCGCTTGTTGGAAATGCGGCGGATCATGCGCCCTACCTGTTCGCCCACTCTCTTTAGTTTCACAATGGTGGAGTCCGGTCTGAGTCTGTGGTGAATGAAAAGGCCCAGAATACGGAGCTCCTCCACCTCTCTAATAGGACCTCGTGACAGAGAGATGTGAATTGCTGTCCTATCCTTTGGGTTCGCTCTGACATGCAGAAGCTCTGATTTCGCTGGAGGACATTGGAGCCAATAGTCAATAGCATACGCATCGACTATGGAAGCGGCCTGCTGAAGGCGGGCCTCCATGTCCCCAAGGCTCCCATCAGTGGTCCAAATTGTAATGTCATCTGCATATAACACGTGTTGAATGCCTTCCACCCGGGCCAGTTGGCTTGGGAGGCGCATCATAGCTATGTTGAACAGGAGCGGTGATAACACCGCTACCTGAGGTGTCGACTCGAAAGCGAGCGACACGTTTAGAGACGAATGAGCGGATATAAGAGTACATGCGGGAGCCACAGTCTAAGGAGGCGAGTTGGGAAAGGATGTGGTCGTGGCAAACACCTTCGAAGACCTTGCGAATATCGATGGTCACAAGTGCGTGAATTTGAGTGGGGGTAGGTGACAGAAACGTGTGCTGGAGAACCAGCAACATGTCCTGTCCACAGACGCGGCGTCGGAAGGCGATGAGAGAATGGGGGAAGAACTCCCTCGCCTCGAGAAAATTAGAGAGGCTAGTCAGGGCCATGCGCTCAAGGGTCTTACCAACACATGATGTCAGGGAGATTGGGCGGAGGTTAGAGAGAGAGGGAGGCTTGCCCGGCTTTGGAATCATAGAAATGAGGGAGGAGGTCCAGGAGCTGGGCAGGCAGCCGCTGTCCCATGCCTCATTGCTGGTTTTAAGGAGGAATTCTTTGGCGCAGTCAGGAAGGTTGCGAAGTGTGGTGTATGTAATGGCATCCTCACCGGGAGCCGAGCGTGTAGCATTAGCAGCCAGAGCCGATTCGAGCTCCCGGAGAGTGAAGGATTGGTCCAGATCGGGGTTAAGTCCACCTGAGTACACCGGGTAGGAGGGTGCCAGAGGGGGCGGGAGATAGAGAGAGGCGAGCTGATCAAAAACATCGGAGGGAGTCCCTTGAGTGAGGGCTTTAGCTAGAGTGGGAGCAAGGGCAGGCTTAGTGCCAGGGATGGATTTGAAGAGGTGGATCGCGAGTACAATGCAGAGTCAAGACGGTCACAAAGAGCACTCCAACCAGAGTGCTCGAGTGAGGCGCAGTGGGCGACGATCTCGGCCCGCAGAGCAGTGATCCGGGAGGAAAGTTAGGCATTGTGGGGTTGGCAGCGGAAGGAGCGTTGAAGACGTTTACGGCGACGCCATAAACGGAGTAGGTGAGGATCTCGCGTCTGAGACTGGGTGACAAGAGCGAACACGATGGCTACTGGACCTGAGCGCTGCAGTGATGCGCGACGTCCAGTCGTCGTAGGATTGAAAGGAGTCAGAGGCGAGATTAGCGCGGAAGGCGTGCCAGTCAGTATGAGTGACCGGATCACATCGAGGGATGTGGGAAAGAGAGGTGGAAATATGGACAAGAAAGTGGTCACTGAGAAGAGTTTCGGCTGTCACTTGTCAGTGAAAGGAAAGTGAACCCCGAGAGAAAGTGAGATAGTGTGTCGTGGGGCGCTGTGAGGCAGTGCCCGCTCGAGTAGGGGAGCCAGGAGTATTGAGAAGGTTGAGGTGGCGTTCCTGGGCCAGACAGTGGAGGAGGCGGCCGGGTTTAGGGTAGCCCCAGAGTGTGTGAGGGGAATTAAAGTCACCACCGAAGAAGAGATGGGAGCTAGAAGGAAGAGAGTGAAGGAACTTGCCCAGGGCAGAAAATAAAGAGGTGGTGACGGGGGGGTTGTAGCAAGTCAAAAGGGCGAGTGAGACGCGGGAAGAAGGGTGGTAAGAGACCACGCCAACTAAATATTAAGGCGAAACCCTTTAATGTCTCATCATTGTAAGCAGCAGTTGTCGACAGAAATGTCACGCTTTTCAATTGGTCGAAGCGGTCGTGACGTCACAGTGCGCGAATTTCAAACGGGCCAATTGTACTTTGGCTAGTAACCATGCAACCAATTGAAGGGATCGTATAGTGATGCTCGAAGTGGGACTGAGCTTAGTTAATTGCTTAATTACCCAATTAGCCTAATTAACTTTTCTAGTCAGGCCATATAAATAAATAAAACCGAGTAGGAAATTGGCCGAGCTCGGGAATCGAACCCCGGTCTTCGGCGTGCGAGACAAGCGTGCTATCCACTCCGCCATGACAGCGCGACGGTTAGGAATGAACAAAGGCGCCTCTAGTGAATAGGGTGTCTTCGCTCACTTCCATCCTCCTTCCTTCCCTCCTGGCGAGGTTTAGGTGTCCACCGAGGTATGAGAGACAGATACATTTCTTTTCTTCAAAAACCAATTTACCAACGAGCGAGGCGTAGAACCGAATGGGCGATGGCGTTCTATGGACTCCCTGGCAGCGTTGCAAGACGCTGTCGCGTTCCACTCTTAGAGGCGAAGCTTAACATCTTAACCACACATCAGTGACCACACTTTAGGTCAAAGTGCCCCCCTGAATTTTGACGGCTGTCCATCGAGATGTGCGAGACAGTTACTGCGTAATTTCCTTTCGTCAAATACAAGTTTCATTTTCTTCATTACGGGCCCTCTTTGTCTTCTTTCACTCCCCCTTCCTTCCTCTACGGTGCGGTTCAGGTGTCCACCGAGAAGACAGATAATTACTGCGCCATTTCCTTTCCTCAAAAAGCTTTGCGTTCAAAGGGCAAGGCGTCGCGCCGACGGGTGGTGGCGTTCCGTGGACTCCCTGGCAGCGCTACAACACGCTGTCGCGTTCCACTCGTAAAGGCGAATCTTAAGCGTCATTGATTAGCAGTGAATTAGTATTCAGGCATTAATCAGTAATTAAGTATTAATTAGTGATTTGTAATCACTTAGTAACTAGTACTCAATTATATGTGACGCCACCAGTGCCACAGAAGCAGCGAAAGTGGTGCGGAAAACGCTTTCGCCTCTACGCACTTTAGACAGTCAAAGTGCCCCCTGAATTTTTTAAGGAGGACGAAGGGGATACCAAGTGGCTCCAGGAGCACGTCGCTACGTACATAAATAGACGCAAGTGGTGTGGCCGTAGTGGCATGGTAGGCGCGGTAGCCTGGGACAGTGCGGGCCGTCCGGGTCTCCTGGAGAAGGAGAAAATGGGGCAGGGAGGGGAAGGCGAATAGATACTGGTGGAGGGGGGTCTTATTATGGCACAGATTTCGGCAGTTCCACTGCACAATCTCGAGGTCCTCACCAAAGGCCATTATGATAGTGTAGAGGTTGAAGCTCGTGAGGGTACGCGTACCTTCTTTTTGGCCGGGGGCAGAGACTCATGCAGGGATTGGAGTGTAGAAGTGAAGGATTCCAATTGTTTGGATTGTGCTTTGAGGGTGGTGAGAATCTGCAGAACCGATGTCTCTAGCTGAACCAAGCGAGTGTGGTGTGCCTGTGTGGTTGGTTTCGAGAAGATCAGCCAAAGGGGCGACCTGGGCGGTGGAGGAGGGAGTGGTGAGTGTGGCAAGGTGCTCATTTAGCTTGGTAAGCTGGGACGTAAGAGAGGAGGTGGTTGTCTGGAGGGTTTGGGTCAAGGAGTGGATCTGTTGTTGTAGGTCTTGGGAAATGCGCTGCTGCTCTCGCTGCTGGCGTTCCAGCATAGGGAGCCGGAGGTCAAAGGAGCGGCTCTCGTCAGTCAGGGATGGAGAGGGTGGTGTAGTGGAAGAGAGGCTGGAAAGGGACGCTGGAACCGAGGAACCTTTAACTTTGGCGGCGTAGGAGCCTGGTGGTGACGTGATCGGAGCTGACAGAGGTTCATGATTAGAGGAGGAGGAGGGGGTGGGTTGCGTGGCCCGGCGCAAAGCTAGGCGTCGGAGGTACGCAGTTTGGCACACTCGCGTTTTTATGCGAAGCATACTACTTTAGCTACCACTTCAGCCCTTCACCGTGGTTATGCGCCTCCAAATCACGTGATACATGACGTCACACCACGTGACACGATAACGTCACGACAGTACAGAAACGGGGGCCCACCTCGCGCCGTCGCTGTGGTTGTGCGCCTCCAAATCACGTGATACATGACGTCACACCACGTGACACGATGACGTCACGACAGTGGAGAAACGGGGCCCACCTCGCGCCGTCGCTGTGGTTGTGCGCCTCCAAATCACGTGATAAATGACGTCACACCACATGACATGATGACGTCACGACAGTACAGAAACGGGGGCCCACCTCGCGCCGTCGCTGTGGTTGTGCGCCTCCAAATCACGTGATACATGACGTCACACCACGTGACACGATGACGTCACGACAGTGGAGAAACGGGGCCCACCTCGCGCCGTCGCTGTGGTTATGCGCCTCCAAATCACGTGATACATGACGTCACACCACGTGACACGATAACGTCACGACAGTACAGAAACGGGGGCCCACCTCGCGCCGTCGCTGTGGTTGTGCGCCTCCAAATCACGTGATACATGACGTCACACCACGCGACACGATGACGTCACGACAGTGGAGAAACGGGGCCCACCTCGCGTCGTCGCTGTGGTTGTGCGCCTCCAAATCGCGTGATAAATGACGTCACACCACATGGCATGATGACGTCACGACAGTGGAAAACGGGGGCCCACCTCGCGCCGTCGCTGTGGTTGTGCGCCGCCTCCAAATCACGTGACACATGACGTCACACCACGTGACACGATGACGTCACGACAGTAGAGAAACGGGGGGGGGGGAGAAACGATGATGCTTCGCATTCTCCAGGCTTAACCAAGTTAAGCCTCAGCCATTTTAGCGACGAGGAAGGGGCAAGTGGGGTCGAGGGAGGGGTGGGTGTTTTCCTGGCAATGAACGCACCATGACTGGGCACATACATGAGCGGAAGGGTCGGCGGGTAGAGGAGCAGCACAGCGAGGGCACTTTGCCGGAACGCTGTGCTGGGGACATTGGTGGGCGCGGTGTCCAAAAGCGAGACAACGGGTGCAGGTGGGAGGCTTAGGCTTATGGGGACGGCACCGGAAGGCAACGCGTTTAAAATACACAAAGTGGGGGATTACGGTTCCAGCGAAAGATATGAGCACCGATTGAGTGGTGCCCATCATGCGAGCAGCAAAATATTGGTTTTGAATGATTCGATATCATGCATGAGGTCATCAGGGGTGAAGTGGCCACCGACGTTATGGATGACGCCGAGGCATGAGATGGGAGGATTAGGGGCATATGGTTTGATGGTGATAGGCTTACCGTGAAGCTGAAGATGCGTGATAGAATGTAGGAGGTGGGCGGTGAGAGGAGAATGCGTTTTTAAAAACACAAGGCTTTGGGCTGGCTTGGCTTGAAGGGTAATCTCCGCACTGCTACCGGAGGACAGTTGTGCAGCGGAGACGACTGCGGCGAGCACGTTGTAGAGTGGCAGCTTGGGGGTGACAGTGCCAGGCGGAAGCAGAATGGCAACTTTGATGAGCTCGGTGCGGGGCCGGGTGGCGGAGGCAGGCTTACGGCTGGCACCGATGGTGCTCCAGCCGACCTCAGGGGCCGGAATGGAATGGCCGTCGACCGGGGACGCCGTAAGGTCCATGTCTGCTGAGTCCTCAGCCTGAGCCGCAATCTGCGACGCAGGTGTCGAGCTGCAGGACTTGCTATCAGTGGGAAGTGTGGTCAGTGTAGGTGCGGCGGCACTGGCGGCGGCGACGAACGCAGTCGACTGTGATGCGTCTGGGGGCCCGAAGCTCTTGGCTTCCCTTAGTGCGCGGAGTTGGCCAGCAGTGGACGCCGCGGCGGTGACGAACGCTGCCGGCTGCGTCGCAGCTGTCGATCCGGAGCTCCCAGCGTCGGTGAACGCGACGGGAATGGGAGCGGTGGTGTGGGCGGTGTCGAACGCAGCCGGTTGAGACATGGCTGTCAGCGTAGTTGGAGTAGGCCCCGCGGCGGCCGCGTCGGAAGAAGTTGACACCGGCGAGGCATCGGTGGGCCTCGGCTTCAGGGGCTTGGTGAGACGCTGCATGCCAGAGGTGCAGGCGTGGCGCGTTAGGGTTAGCGAGGCGCCGCGCCGCAGCCGATTTTTGGAGGCGCTTGGAGGGCCATCTCGACAGCGGGCCGTGATGCCAATGGTGTCCACGTGGTGCGGATGTCTTCCTGACGCGATGGAGTGTAAATCCAGGGGCGGGCAAGGCCCTGGACCAGGCCAGGGGCAGGTGAAAACGGAGCACGATAGTCAGCCAGCTAACCAGGGTGGCGCCACCTAGCGGTTGTATCTAATTAGTAGTTAATTGTGTGTGACGTCATCAAGTAGTGAGGTCATCAGTCCCATAAAGGAAGTCTAAGTGGTGCGGAAAACGCTTTTGCCTCTCCGCACTTTGACAGTCAAGGTGCCCCCTGAATTTTTCTTGTTATTTTTCAACTTTCTTTTCATTCTAATGTCTCATGTCGTCACAGGGGACCAACTTCCTGCGACACATTTTGCGGACACGTTCAGTGTCAACATAGCCTTCTCCTTCTTTCGCATTAATAACTTAATGATGAGCGTGTTCCGATCAAGCGAGTGGCGAAGTTGTTCGGAACGCACTCAATGCTTCAACCGCCAAGCCGCATCTAGTTGCCCGATACAGCACACGTTGCGCTGTCTGACCAGGTTCAGTAGTAGTTCTCTTGCTTTGCACTGGAGAGCAGTGCCGCGTTTAAATTCCCGCTGAACATTCACGCTTAGCCTTGACGACGATGACGCAGAAGCGGCCGCGTAAAAAGCGCTCGGGCAAGACTCCACTATTTAAAAAAAAATTAACTGCTTCACCTCCAGTCATCAAAGTCCTTGGTTAAGCGGACTCGGGCAGCGTTCCTTCTCAATAGGGCCCCGAAAAAGGGGCTCCTCCTAGTATTGTTGGGGAGGGGTGGGGGGGGGGGGGCAATAGGGCCACAACCCTATCACCTCTCTGCCACCGTTTAATGAATCATCATCATCATCATCATCAGCCTGACTACACCCACTGCAGGGCAAAGGCCTCTCCCATGTCTCTCCAATTAACCCTGTCCTTGGCCAGTTGCGGCCACTGTATCCCCGCAAACTTCTTAATCTCATCCGCCCACCTAACTTTCTGCCGTCCCCTGCTACGTTTGCTTTCTCTTGGAATCCACTCCGTTACCCTTAAGGACCAGCGGTTATCTTACCTTCGCATTATATGCCCTGCCCAAGCCCATTTCTTCCTCTTGATTTCAACTAAGATGTCATTAACCCGCGTCTGTTCCCTCACCCACTCCGCCCGCTTTCGATCTCTTAACGTTACGCCTATCATTTTCCTTTCCATAGCTCGCTGCGTTGTTCTTAACTTAAGCTGAACCCTCTTTGTTAGCCTCCACGTTTCTGCCCCATAGGTGAGTACCGGTAGGACACAGTTGTTGTATACTTTTCTCTTCAGGGATATTGGTAAGCTACCATTCATGATCTGAGAGAACCTGCCATATGCGCTCCACCCCATTCTTATTCTTCTAGTTATTTCCCTCTCAAGAACCGGATCTGCGGTCACTACCTGCCCTAAGTAGACATATTCTCTTACTACTTCCAGCACCTCGCTACCAATGGCGAACTGCTGTTCCCTTGCTAGGCTGTTGAACATTACTTTGGTTTTCTGCATGTTAATTCTTAGCCCCACCGTTCTGCTCTCCCTGTCTAACTGATTGATCATGCTTTGCAGTTCTTGTCCTGAGTGGCTTAGCAAGGCAATGTCATCAGCGAATCGCAAATTACTCAGGTATTCTCCATTAACTCTTATCCCCAACTGTTCCCATTCCAGACCCCGGAATACCTCCTGTAAGCAGGCAGTGAAGAGCATTGGCGAGAGATGCCCTAAAGACAAACAGGGCAATGTCATCAGCAATATGGATAAGATAGTTGAATTAGCCGAAGATTTCTACAAAAATCTATACAGTAGCGAATCTAATCAAGTTACTGAGGGAGGCAGTCGAGCACAGCAATGTGACATCCTGCCAGTAACGAAGGAGGAAGTAAAGAAAGCCTTAGGAGCAATGCAAAGAGGGAAAGCAGCTGGTGAGGATCAGGTAACAGCAGATTTGTGGAAGGACGGAGGAGAGATTGTGCTACAAAAACTAGCCACCCTGTATACGCAATGCCTTGTGACCTCGAGAGTACCAGAAGCTTGGAAGAACGCTAACATTATCTTAATTCATAAGAAAGGAGACGTCAAGGACTTGAAGAATTACAGACCAATCAGCTTATTGTCCGTTGCCTACAAGGTATTTACTAAGGTAATCGCTAATAGAGTCAGGACAACCTTGGACTTTAGTCAACCAAATGATCAGGCAGGCTTTCGTAAAGGATACTCGACAATAGATCACATTCACACTATCAATCAGGTGATAGAGAAATGTGCAGAATATAACCAACCCCTATATATAGCCTTCATTGATTACGAGAAAGCATTTGATTCAGTGGAAACCTCAGCTGTCATGCAGGCATTGCGGAATCAGGGTGTAGAAGAGTGCTATGTGAAAATATTGGAAGATATTTATAACGATTGCACAGCTACTATAGTTCTCCATAAAGTCAGCAATAAAATTCCAATACGGAAAGGTGTGAGGCAGGGAGACACGTTTAATGAATAATACATGTTTTTGACTACCACCGCCTCTGCGGCTGCCTGCTCATGTCCGTTGGATCGTGACAATATCCAGTCTTTTTCATCTTTGCACAAACCATGCAGGTTCTTCCACTTCCTGTACTGCTGTTCGCGGAACGTTTTAGTGAACCTTAGACTTAATGTTAAGGTGAACTCGACAAGCAAGGCCACTCCCTGCCATTCTTGCAACCTTAGCCGTATTCCCTATAAGGCCTGGCCTCTTGCACCTGTTTACTTTCTTCGCATTTAAATATTTAATTTCCTATCAGGAAACTGACCTTCGCTTTTACATCACTCATTGCCAATTCGATACGTACGTTTCTACTGATTCGTCATCATGACTGGATGTAGGCGCTTAAGACCGTAGAAGCTTCAGTTTGTGCCTGGTATAAGATTCATTAAGCTAAGACCCACAGTTCAAGCGCAAGCGTGTCTTTCCTGTAGCGACTTTCAACAAAAAACTTGGTCCACATTACCAGGTGGCGGACAGCAGCAACAAATAAAGAGTATGCACTGACCTCCACTGTGGTCGACGAAAGCCAGTGAACGCCATCATTGTCAGGCATTCAATGTTTGCAAAAATTCCGCCACGCTGTCGTGGTCCCGACGGTGCGTGCGCTCATTGGTCGTGTAATGGTGAAGACGAGCATGAAGGCGATTACGAGAATCTCCACAATCTGTTTGATTGCAACTTCACTGTCACTGTTCACATTGTGAGGAGAATTGTTATCACATCTTGGTGTGGAGCTCCTTGTGTTCTCACCCCGCGTCACACTGGCAAGCTCCCCGTAATTCTAGCAAAGTGTCTCAATTCCGGAAGCGGGGGTGTAGCTCAGAGGCTTTTAAAGATGGGTACACTGGCATTGTTCTAATCCTTTTGAGCACATCTGCTCCTGCGCTCCGCAATTTGACAATCGGTAAATTGGTACAGGGAACATTGATTCTATAAAATCTTTATACAGATTTTTCCTAGTGACATTGGAGAGGTACTGCATTGAAAATCGCACTTGTAACATTCTCTACGCAAGCACAACTTCACGCAGATAACCTCTCACGGTACCACGCATGTTTTCAACAGAACTTACTACAACTCATTCATCCTTAAACTTCAAACCGGTACACAGTCGGTAAAAACATGGATGCATGATAAAGGTCTCTTTTTCCCTTTGTCGACAGATTGTTTTCTATGTAAAAAACCTGAAACAATAGATGATGTGTTCTTAGATTGTTTGGGATCGTATTTTTTTCTGGGATGTGCTTCAAGGAATTTTAGTTGAAGATTTACCGCTACACCCGCATGGCATCAGGTTCTTACCGGTAGGAACACAGGACATCCCCTATGACGCTATTATGCTCCTTAGCCTCCATAGTTTATGGAAAACAAGGACACAATTCAACAATGCAGAAGTAGTTGTGAGATCTCCACGCGAGCATTTCATTGAATGTGTCATACGTCTTTGGGAAGTGTATCAGGCGCTGCCTGATCAGCCAACTTGGATAAATGTGCTGTATGACTTGGTTGAACTGAAAACATTTTAACTTGCCGTGTCAGTGCAAGTGTTTCTGGCATGTTTTATACGTTTGTACCAGTTTTGAAAATGAAACACGCAAAAAAATGGGTGTAGCTCAGAGGTAGAGCACTCGCTTTGCATGCGAGAAGTCCCGGGTTCGACCCCCGGCTTCTGCACTGTTGCGCTATTTTTTTCGATGCTTAATGGCTTTGAGGCATTATTTTATTCAAGATATTATTCTTGTAAACGTCGGTTAGCCGGTGAGCTAGCATTGACAGACAAGCGAGATTTTCTGGAGATGAGAGAGTTTGCTAGAAATAGTGGTAGCCAGCCAGTGGGACGCGGGTGACAATGCATGAGGCTCCACACCAAGATGTGATAATTCTGTCATGCTGTCGTGATCCCGACGATGCGTGCGCTCATTGGGCATGTAATGTTCAAGATGAGCATGGAGGAGTTAGATTACGACAATGTCCGCAATCTGTTAGCATGTAACTTAAATGTCACTGCTGACATTGTGCAACGAGCTGTTATCACGTCGGTGTGGAGCTTAGTGCGTTCTGACCCGCGTCACATTGGAAGGCTCTTGTATTTCTAGCAAACTGTCTGATTTCCAGAAAACCTCGCTTCTCTGCCAATGCTAGCCCACCGGCTAACCGACGTTGGCAAGAATAATGTCTTAAAAAAAATAATGCCTCAAAACAAATGACAGATTGAAAAAAAAGCACATCAGCAGTGGAGGAGCCGGGGGTCGAACCCGGGACTTCTCGCATGCAAAGCGAGCGCTCTACCTCTGAGCTACACCCCCGCTGATTTAGTATGAATTTTAATGACAATACATGGCTTGAAACGTCTGCGGTAATTTTTGCTTCCCACATTCTCTCACATTTCCGCATTTATTGTTACAAATGAGAAAGAGTGAGCGATGTCAATGCACTTTAAAGATCTCCAGGCGGTGGGAAGTATTCTAGCGCCCTCCATCACGACGCCACTTTTTGTCTTTCTTTCACGCCCACCTTTCCGCTTCCTTCAAGCTGCGTTTGAGGTGTCCACCGAGAAATGAAAGTTACCGCACCTTTCAATTCTTGATAACTAATCCCCACACACTCTGTCAAACAATTCATTAAGGTTTCTTCCGCTGCTTTAACTTTCACAGGCAGCACATGCGTGAGTTATACATACAAATGTTTGGATGCGCGTGCTGTAGTATAAAAATGAAGAAACACAGCTTGTGCGAAGAAATGAAAGCAGCAATAAAATAAGGCTCGACTACTGAAAGCCCATCGCAGCTCGTAGCCCATCGCACTCGCATAAAAAAACGTCCGTAAAGACGGCATTTTCAAGGGGAAGTACATATTATTTATTTGAAAAAATGTGAAAACTTTTGAATGTATAAAATATGTTAAGTTTTGTCCAAATTAACCACAATTTACTGCCCATTTACGTTTCCTGATCTATGCCTTTAGTCATGGCGTTCACCGTGATTCAGTTATTCCTTAACTTACACTCAGCTTTTGCCGTTGCTTCTTTGGACACGCCTCTTTTGAGAACTCGGGTGAATAAGGAAGATCATTGTGATGAGCGGTGAGACGCTACGTTCTGTTCTCGCAGGAATTGGACTAAAATCTCCGGCTAGGCATGTCACTGCGAAGTGCTTGCCCGTTGGCGATCAACGCGCATCGAGTGGAACAGTATGTGGTTTGTTTGGAGTGTAACGAGCGTCGACAGCAAAACTCCTCGAAAAGTCAACGTGGCGCGACAACTAATAATGTGAAACTCACCACCGATCTTCAGCCGGTGAAAGTTCGTCGACTATCTATCGTGTACCCAGCGATGGAGGTGTCAGCGACCTAGCTGAAAGCAGAGCGTGTCCTCAGGTCCACGTCTAGAGCCGAGGACGAATAGGTATACTCAACAGGGGGGTGACTGTCATTTCTGTGTTAAAAACACACAGAAGCCATGAAGTTTGTGGCCGCTGCCTCTTTTAAAATAGTTTTCTTCACAAAAATATAACTAGAGAGACAGTTCCTGCAAAGAGCTCAGGTACGTACGTCTCTCTTCAGCAGCCGACAACAGAGTTCGTTCTTGAACGCTACGTCGCGACGTCGTCGAGACGTTGGGAAAGTTGAAGAGTTTTGTTTATTAGAATACACTTGAGGAAAGAGGCCATTTAGTGGTCGACGACGAAGTTGATGAATTAACTGACAAAAAGGGTGAGCGGCAAGAGATACGGAGGACACAGAAGAAAAAAGATAACGAGAATAACGCTGAATAATGACAAAATGAATAAAGGCAGAAAGGTGCAGAACTCAGTGAAGAGAAAGACGTGCAGGATATTAAAGCGCCGGCATGACGTGGTACGGGGCGGACAGAGGACCAGAGAAGAACGCGGCTAGACAGTGTTCTAGACATCGGGTGCTCCCAGCAGAGCAGGAACACCTCGGGTGGCAGGCCAGATCGCCTGCTGCTGTTCTCACTTTTTACCGCGAGGTGTCTTTTCACCCTGAGGTGCAGCAGGTGTGACGTGTAACGTTCCTAATCGGGAGAAGAAATGTGGCGCGGAAATGATCGACCCACAATACACTACATTACATTAGAATGAACCGAATCCCAAGGTGTGTAAAAGAAATCACGGATAGAAATGCATACAAACCTACACTGCGGCAATGCATGACAGAAAATAGCGACAGTATAGCAGCGTAAGTCAATTAGCAACAGTAAAGTAGAGAAATTGTGTGTGTGTGTGTGGGGGGGGGAGTATGCTTCAACATATGTAGCTTATTTTCAATCTTTGTTGCTAGATAAATGGTGGACATTAACTTCTTTTAACCGCAAATTTCTTTACCAGGATCGACAATCGCTGCCCCACCTCTTGCACTCGCCTACTAGTTAAATCTCCCGTGGTTCCTTGCTTGCCTCCATACCCGCACCTCTCCGAAGGTGTACCAGTGGTCTGCAATAAGTCTGTTGCTTTATATTATTTTTGAGTGCAAATACCGCGATGTGCAACTTAACCTAAGGTTTGGTGTTAGATCTCGCTATGTGCGTTTGTTGCTCCATTGTAAAATGCAGCTCACCTCATGTGCTAGAGAGCAGATACCTAGTCCAATACATTAAAGCCTTTAGCCGCTAGCAGCTGCAGATTATTTTTTCATGCGTAAAATTTAAACCTTTTGATCGCCATCTGCAGCCATTGATGTAATGAATTTCACTTTTTTATTGATGTGGGGCCCGCGCTATATGTTACGCCTAACAGACGCCTCGACTGGGCTGACAAGGGGTCGTTGCTAAAGATCTCGACCGCTACATTTTTGATGATATTCCCTTATATTGCAGGCAACATAATCCGCTCAAAAAATTGACAGTCTTCTAACTCATCTAAAGATAGTTACAAAGAGTGAAAGCTCCATTAATCTTGCCTATGCTTGGTCGGACGCTTGCAACGCCTCGCAGGCATTTCAGACACACTGTAGGCCGCGCTCTCAACATGGCGAAACTACATGCTGTTGTTGGTGTGACTGAAAGAAGGATGTAAAGCAAATTGCATGGGCGTGCCTACTGGCTCGAGCTGAGCCACAACCACTGCCACGTGGAGATAGAGGAGAGCTGAAAGATATGAGAGGAAAGAGCGAAAGATCAGATGCGCGTCGCAACAACCGCGTCCGCCGAAGTAACGATGTTATCTGTAACAGATAGCCCAGTGACCCCTCACTGCATGCGAGACCGGCGTCGCCTTCCTAAACTAATGCCGAGCCTCGTGTTTAATCACATGACCACATCTGGTGAAGCAGCGTTCGGCGCTACGCGGTCGGAACAGTGGAGCGGCGGCTGCAGCTCCGGTGACTCACGTGGTCTCACATCACAGTCACACCTCTCGCACTCCTCCTGCTGAAGGTCAAACTGTAACACTCGATGACGTTGGCAAAACATGGCGTTGTTGACCGCTCACTCCATTATAGTTGATTTACCGGCTTTTTTCTCGCCAGAGCCACTTGCAGGCTTAAAGCATGTGCTGCTTAAGAACGTATCAAATCACTCGTAGATTTTGTTCTTCGGGCGATATGTTATTGCGAAGTGGTGAAAAACAGTAACTGCAAAAACAAAATAATGAGCGCAATAAAATAAAGGCTTTAGGAATATTTAATAAGCCTACTGTCGCGTCCGGTCGCTGTGTTAAATTCAGGGAAAGACGCACACGGTACTTTAAGATTCTCTATATTTAAAGATGAGGGTGTCACCAGCATCGAGCAAGGTGGAAGCCGAACTGGCCGCCCGAAGGAAGGATGGAGCGGTGAAGCATCCACAGGAGGGAGTGGCTTTCGGAAGCAAGAGGAGGGTGCGGGGGAACACCGGGGGGGGGGGGGGATCTGGAGACAGCGCGCGAAGAGGGGCAAGTGGCCTTCAGGGCGTAGCATTACACTGGTGACACACACAGAAGGAAAGAAGGGGACACAACACTTCCTTCCCCCTTAGAAGGTTGCCTGGTAGCGTGCACGGGGTCGGCGCGGATGCATTGAAGAGCGTTGGCTTTGTTTGCTCGGGGGAGAAGCACTTGTAGGCTGTCTGTTGTTCGCTGTCTTCTAGGTCTGCCCTGGAACTTTTCTTCCGGGAAGAGTTGCCAGGCTACGTGTTAAGATGGTGAACGTGTTCTCTCCGCTGGCGGACAGCTCTCAGACGGTGTCGTAAATCCACGCTGCTGGTTGAGGTCTCGGCGTGCTACTGTGCCATGTATGTTGACGAGTCAAGAGCGCTGGCCTATGCGTCTGACAATCGTAGCTTCCTCCCAGTGTGGCTTTTTGAGAAACTGGCGGGCTAGGACGCGCTGCCCCTCATGAAGCGTACCGCAGCGCGGAATTGGTTTATCTTCCTGGAACGCCTCCGCCTTTGGCTCGGGGAGTATGGCTTTAAGCAGCATTCTCATTTCGCGCTCTAACATCCGCTGCGGTCTCGCCTATTGTGCCCAAAACCGTCGTGTGCTGCTTGTAGTGAAAGCGCGCAAGGTGGCGCTGCAGCGACCCTGTCTCGTCCCTTTCAAGGGCGCGTTTTAGTTCGGCCACGTAGCGCTCGGCCGATGTAAGTGATGAGATCCCGTTGTCGCGATAAAACCTGAGAATCTCCGCAGACACAAAACGGTGTTTCGTTGTCCGACGCGACCTTGCGAAGCAGGCCGAACGCTGCGAACTGTGTTCGGAGGTTGTCAATGGCTTCTGCCGAAGTCGTCAGTCCCATTTGCCTTATCTCAAGCCACTTTGTGTAGGCATCTACCACCACAGGAAAGGTGCAGCCCTCAATTGGTCTTGCAAAATCAATGTGCAAGGTGTGCCAGAGTGTGTCTGGCTTTTCCCATTCTGGAACAGGAGGTTTCGTCGGGGTGCTCCGGCTGCTCTGGCAAGGCTTGCATTCTCGCATCACTGTCTCAATGTCGTTGTCGATACCAGGCCACCACACGCAGCTTCTGGTACACTTTTTCATTGCAACGATGCCCCGATGCCCAGCGTGGATGAGAGACACAGCTTGCGCGTGTAGTTCTCTCGGAATCACAACGCGGAACCCAAATATAATGCAGCCGCAATGAGTGCTCAACACTTTAGCTCGCCTGCGGTAAGCGCCGAAGTTGTCCCCTTTGAGTTTGTGCACGTTGCCTTGTTCATTGCATCACACCTTGACGCCAATTCTTTTTTTCTTCTGAATCAGCATGGTTCCCGTCGAGGCCTTTCATGCGAAACACAGCTATTCGAATTCACAACAGACCTTCACCTTAATCACGATTCCGGCTTTCAAACTGACGTCATTTATCTGGACTTTTCTAAAGCGTTTGACTGCGTACGCCATCGTCGCCTCATGGCCAAACTTTCGAGCCTCCATCTTGACCGGCAGGTTTTATCGTGGATCCATTGTTTCCTTTCTAACCGTTCGCAACGCACTGTAATAGACAACCACCATTCTTCAGCCTCAAACGTCATTGCAGGTGTTCCTCAAGGCTCTGTGCTCGGCCCTCTTCTTTTTTTGATATTTATTAACGACCTTCCTTGCAACATATCATCGTCAATTCGCCTATTTGCAGACGACTGCATTCTGTATCGACGCATATCATCAAACACCGATCAAGCCCTCTTCCAAAATGACCTCAACGAAATAACCAACTGATGCAGCCGGTGGCTGATGACATTAAACGTTTCAAAATGCAAGTACATGAGAGTATCACGTAAACGCAATAGCTTAAATTACCAGTATTCTTTAAGGTCGATCCCCCTAACACAAGTCGAGTCCTACCGGTACTTAGGAATAACAATCACTAGCAAACTTTCATGGTCCGAGCACATCTTAAACATAGTAGCTGAAAGTTCTAAATCGCTCAACAAACTGAGAAGGTACCTAGCCGTGTCCCCTCCATTCATCCGCAAACTCGCTTATGAAACATTCATTCGTACTAAACTAGAATATGCCTCACCCATTTGAAATCCGCACCAGTCATACCTAATTGAAGCATTAGAATCAGTACAAAGTCGTGCAGCCCGATTTATTTCTTCAAGTTATGATAGCAGGACCAGTGTTTCTGGCACAAAATCATCGCTTGACATACCGCCACTGTCTTTTCGCCGTACAATTTCCCAACTCTGCCTTTTCCACAAGTTATACTACAGTTTTCCTCAATTGCAATGCACACTTCTACTCCCTCCCAATAGAACATCTCGTCGTTTTTTAACAGTCTGAGCCTACAGCGTTTACATGGTTCCACCAATGCCTTTCAAAAATCCTTCCTGCCATCCCCCATTGAACAGTGGAATGAGCTGCCTGAGGCAGTTGTAACTGAGTGCGACCCAAATAAATTCAAAACCCTGCTTTTATCATATCTTTTTCCTTAGCGTACTTACAGTGTAATGCCCGACACTCTTGAGTACCACCTCTGCACGTGTTACATTGTTGAACCCTTGTCTGCTAATCAGTGTTACCATTTTCCTCCCCTTGATATAGCGTGATGGCCACAGTGTGCCTGTGATTGTTCCCTTTTTCATTTTGCATTGCTCTCTCTCGTCAGCAACAATGCTTGACCTGTTAATTGTCAGCAAGTCGACTGTACTTATATCGGCAGGAGTCATTGACAGTTCCCTCAGTGACCATCTTCCAGTTTACGCAATTTGTACTTATGATGTCACACATACTAACCCTAGCATGAAAATAGAAAAGAAAATGCAGCATATTAATTGTGACACGTTAGATACTTTCAGAAGTGCTGTTATCAAGTTTGACTGGGGGCCTGTACTCAAATATAAAAATGCTGATGAAGCATTCCATTTTTTCTTAGAACAGTTCATTTTAATTTATAGAGAATGTTTTCCATACAAGACGGTTAAAGCAGCTAAAAAGGCTCGCAAGCCCTGGGTCACGGCCCATATTCTTAAAATGATTTCAATGAAAAACAAACTGTATCAGAAATTCCTTAAAAGTCGCGACTCAGGTGACTTCTTAGTCTTCAAAACACATCGGAATAAACTAAATTCTGTCCTAAAGAAAGCGAAAGATGACTATCACATCAACCTATTTTATGGCATCAAAGATCAAAAGATCGTTTGGAAAAGACTAAACACACTGTTGTGTAAGGAGCAGTCTAATGTACCTAGCAGTTTAATTATTGATAACGAAACATTTACCGGTAAGGACCTAGCTGACAAATTCAATGACTACTTCGTTTCGCTTGTAGATTCTGGACATGATCCTAGTGCTATTGATTACATAGACAATTATAAGTCCAATACTCTCTTCCTTACTTCGTGTGACGACACGGAGGTACTGTCAGCCTTCAGGCGTATGAAAGTTAGTAAATGTGAAGACCCATTTGGATTTAAAATGCAACCAGTTATACATGTTATAGATATTATTTGTCCAATTTTAGCTCACATTTATAACTTAGCTCTAGATACAGGTGTATTTCCTTTTGAAATGAAAAAGGCAAAAGTGATTGTCTTACACAAAGGCGGTTCTAAAGGTGTTCTCAATAATTACAGGCCTATATCTATTTTGCCAATATTTTCCAATGGCTTAGAGCGAATAATGTTTGTACGCCTGTCTGATTTCCTTCAAAAATATAATGTCATTACAATGAAACAGTTCGGAATTAGGCAGCACTCATCTACACAACTGGCACTGCTCCGACAAAAAGAATTCATTCTCACGAACATCGAGAACAAAATGATCACTTTAGGAATATTTGTAGACTTCTCAAAAGCCTTTGACAGAATAAATCATACTACCCTTCTCTTAAAACTTTCTGCATACGGTATTAGGGATAAGATGCTTAATTTAATTTCCAATTACCTCAGTAACCGCGAACAGTCTGTCGCTGTTGATAATTTTCACTCTGCTTACAGACCTCTTAAACACGGAGTTCCCCAGGGAAGCTTACTGGGTCCGCTGCTATTCAATATATATATTAACGATCTAACAAATATAGACAAAGAAGTTGAATATATAATGTATGCAGACGACACCACTTTCTTTTTAACTGGCTCAGACCTAAATGGCTTAGTGGCAAAAGGAAATGAAGTCTTGCATAAACTGCATCTGTGGTCTATCAAAAATTCTCTCTTAGTGAACTCAAGTAAAACAAAAGCTGTATTTTTCAGAGCCAAAAACACGAATTATAACATAGAAAATCCCCTGAGATTGGGGGTGAATGACATAGAAATAACTAAGGTAGTCAAATCCCTGGGTGTTTACTTTAATGAATACATGCTGTGGGATGCTCATATTGAGCATCTACAGACCAAGTTGTCTCGTACAGTCGGAATTCTTAGAAAACTGCAATATATGCTACCTGAGAGAACCAAGCTTCTTTTGTATATCGCACTGTTCGAACCCAATATAAGCTATTGTAACTTAATCTGGGGCAGCACAACAGCCACCAATAGAAATAAGCTGTTAACGGTACAAAAAACCGCGCTGAAAGCAATAGCAAATGTGCCTTCTTTTTCGTCTTCTGGGCCTTTATACTCAAAATATAATATAATTAAAGTTTCCTCGTTTTATGATTTTCGCCTCCTCCAACTGTACAAATCCTTGTCCGAACGTCGAATGCCGTTCTTAGAAGAAACTATCAATCTACTCGAAAATACGCACTCCCATCTAACTCGCCATCATGAAGTTTGGTATGTTCCACGTCCTCGCACTAATTACGGATTTCAGACACTAAATTACGCCTTACCTACTTTGCTTAATCAGTTTCGCCTACCCAGCTCTTCCGTTCGTTTACCTTCGAACCAACAGATGAAAACTTTATTTTTGTAATATTTGCTAGCCTTGCCTTTGCGATGCCTTGATTTCTCTTTTTGTTGGAATGTGTTTGCTTTGATATGCTTTTTCTTTTTGTATGTGATGTAAGATATATTATGTTGATTGCTTTTCCGGTTGCGGATAAACCGTACATTCTTATTTTTTTTCGATTTCTTTTTTGTTATGTTCAAATTGTGAACTGAGTGCTTTGTATGTTTGTATGTATGCTTTACACGCTTATCATTATCCCTGCCGCCGATGTAGTGTGGGGGAAGGGAACGTTGTCAAGCCACAATATTGCGGCTTTTTTCCCTCCTCCCCAGCCATGTGATTTTCTTTACATGTCTGAAATAAAGTTGACTTGACTTGACTTGACTTCTTTTAACAATTGTTTTGCCTTCTTCGCTGTTATATTTCAAATGTTCCTATTGTTTGTGATTTTGCTTTTTGCTCCCCCCTTATGTAATGCCCCACCTAGGGGTTCTTAAGAGAAACTAAATGATGATGATGATGATGAGTGCTTAAATCCGCTAATGTTTTTTCCAACTTAGCTATTAATTGCGTACCAGGTACTATAGTTAGTTACCTGAAAACTGTTTAAGCAAATGTACGGGTGTTTCTATTTGCGCTCAGTTATTTTCTATCTCTGGCGGACATAGATTTTTTAAATAAAATTTTCAATGTCCTCTCAAGGAACATTTTTGTCGGTTTTGCTGGTCATTGTCTCAAAAACGGTTTGTCGCAGAGCGGCAGTAATTATGCGTTATGTTCTATGCTAACTGGTCTATCGTACTACGGACGTTCCTATCCATGCGGCTTTGTGATAAGGAGATATGGTCGCTCAAACTTCACCAAAATACGAAAAAAATAGAAATTTCTGATGAAATTAAAAAAACGATATTTTTTGTATTTGTTTATGCTTTGCCCGCATGTTCTTTATATAGGCTTGAGCAATCATTAAAACCATGCGGTGTAATTTTGCCACTCGGTTACGGTCGGTGACTGGTGCAACCAGCGGAAGAAGAAATCGCCACGTCCACAAGTTTTTCCCCATCATAGGTCCACGCACTTCTAGAGATGCAGTTCAACATTGCACAGCGTACACGACAGCCTGTCCTACACCGAGAAAAGGATGTTTTTAGGGTAAACGAATTAAACATTAACTGTATGCAGCCAATGCAGACACCTGAATAATTAAAAACGTTTTTTGAAGGCTCATCCGAACACACCCCATAAGCTTAGCGCAAGATCGATGCTCTTCAGTTTCATTCAAGAGAGCACTGAAGCATCTTCATGATTCCCTTGCCACTGAGCGGTTTCCGGAGGTTCAGCATTGCTGTTCTGTGTTCCAAGCTGCGCACCATGGTTTTCAACGAACAGACACAGGTGGAACTGTCGCAGTCAAACTATCTCAAAGACTTTGTGTAAAAAGCAGAGTTGCCTGTTCCTGTTCCATTTACTTCCATGTCACTAGAATATTGTTTTCCATGAAATGATTCCTGTTCAGAAATCAACTAATAGAAGGTCAAGGAAAGAATTTTTTTGTCATTTACTGAGTGTCACTGATGTTAAATTAGATTTTCCACAGACCTTTTGAATTCTGACCTCTCTACAAGTAGCTGATGTTCTGGGTACCCTTCCAACAACCCCTGCGGACGCCTAAGTTCAAACCAAGTTATCTAAGCGTAGCTGCAACAATGGTCATCTCGAGATGACAGACGAGGAAAAACACAGGGTGAACATTGCGAAAGGCGATGCAAAGTGTCTCACCTTACATGTGAAATTTTTATTTTGCTTTTGCGTATATTTATATCTGTTCCTAAATGTTTCCAGTGGCATATGTGCATACTTCCGTGTGCTTAAAACTTTTCTGGTGTCAGTTTTTCGAAGGAAGGGAGTAGGTCATGTCTTGAGTTTCTGTTTGCGTTATATTTCATGCCCTTTTTACTTGATTATTGGAATTTTTTTTCACGTGACCTTGTCTTATGTACGCCATTTCCCTTTAAATAAAAATGTCTTTGGTCCACGCCACGACCCAGCCTCAGCCTACTTCAGTCGGACGCCGAGGGCGACACCACTAAGCCGAGCACCAGGCTGAGGGAAAGCTCGCTGTATCACCTGTTGGCCCTCCGCGACACTGAGGATCCTTTCTGCACATTCTGCAGGTTAGGCGGGTCCACAATCAGCTATTCGACCACTTTTTTTTGCAAAACAAAGAATTTACTCAGAAGAATCGATTGGTGGGCGAGTTGGTACGTGACTAGATGATACAAAGCGCAAAAGGGACAGGACGAACGAAGAAACAACAGAAGCGCCTTGTCCTGGCTGTTTCTTCGTTCGTCCTGTGCCTTTTGCGCTTTGTATCATCTATTCAGAATTTACTACCCGCATTTATGCATGCGAACGACCTATTCAAATATTATTTAAAACAACGCCAGCTACTGCTTGCGCTGCGCTGCTGCTCTTATGTTGCCTGTAATCCTATATAAGTTTTAGGTTTATAGAGGTTTAACGTCTAAAAGCTTCTCATGCTGTGAGGGACGCCGTAGTGAAGGGCTTCGGAAATTTCAACCATCTGCGGTTCTTTAACGTGCACTGACATCGCATAGTGAACGGGCCTCTCCACAATCTCGTACCAGTCTACAATTTCGCCTCTATCGAAATTCGACCGCCGCGGCAGGGACCGAACCCGCGTCTTTTGGGCCAGCAGTCGAGCGCTAAAGCAACTCAGCTAGCGCGGTGAGCTAATCCTTTATAAGGTAGGTTTCTACTTACAACACGGATTTTCTGTCTACCGCTATTGATAACAATGCAATGTATGCTTATATATCTGCCATCATCATATATTTGTCATAAATGCCGGCAAATATAAAATTTTCTGACCCTTGAATACATGCGTCACACGCAAACAGCCATGGTGCTTGCATAGTGCTCCTAAAAAATTCTTGAGACTGTAATCAAAAGTAGCAAGAAAGCTGCGTCCTTGTTTTGCAACTTTTTATTTCGGAAACAAGTGAATAACAGGCCGCAGAAGACCACAGCGCATCAGAAAAGATAGCGGCAACCGGTTCCTTCAGGACACCTCGTATTTAAAAAAGGTGTGGTCTGCTCTGCACTGAATACAGTCGTGTGGTAGCCGTGTTGCCAGAGCTGAGCTCCCTCGCCACTTCCTGGCTGGCTGCTTCGGCGCGGTAGGTCTCCATGGGAGCGGCTCTGGACTCTGGCTCCAAACCAATGACAAGGGGCTTCGCTACAGCGTCTAGAAGTAGAAAAATGTGCGCAACCACCACAAAAGATTGGAACTAGAGTCATTGCTACTTAAAGTGTACAGGCATGAGCAAAAGTGTAGAGAGTGCAGCTCCGGCGGGAGAAGCGGCTGCGGGGATGCATCACGGCGCTGCTATTTCGCGCTGCGCGCTCACTGCGAGAGCTAGTGGTCGCCCTGGTGTTTGTCACGCTTGATAAATTTCCAGTGCGGTACTTGTGTACTTCGCTGCTGATGGTCGTGACGAAATGAAGCTTGCATCGCAAAGTGTCCAGTACGGCGCTTTCGTCCAGTAGATGGGGCAAACGAACTGCAGCGTGATGTCCAAGCACTCGGCATAGGAGCCGCAAATGCCAGCTTGATTTAAGTTGCAGAAATTTTTCGTATTTGCCCCGCTCTAAACAAAAGCTGATTTTTTTTTACCTTGAGTTGCGAACTCGTCTCCGCGATGTTCTGGCTGTCTAACCCATGTATTACGATGTTGAAATCGGTGATCCAGAGCAAGCTTTCTTGCTCGTTAAATCGGAAATCGGATTTATATTCAGATCCTGAATTCTGATTGGCTACCGCGACTTCGCCGCGTATATTGTGGTCGTTCTCCTGTCGATTGAATTGCGCCAGATCGAAGGGAAACAAACGTGGAGAGTCCACAGGAACTGTGGCAGACCTAAACAGAACGGCCTATCAGCGACATTTGACGGCGCATGCCTTCATGAGCAGTGTGCCCTTCGTAATCTTGCTGTCCTGTTCAATAGTGCATTTTACTGAGCCACGGATTCTTCAAAAAGAAAAAAAACTCAAGAGTCCGTGCTTTGTTTTCGCTGTGACAGGCAAGCTTGTTCTGAATCTCCGAATAAAATACGCTTTTAGAAGTGCCGCACTGCGGAAACCACCTGCAGATAAATTTGCCCGTGAAGGTAAGAATAAACCAAAATTTCTTCGGTGCCAAGAAATATTTAAGATCAGTGCAGCTGAAATCAAATCGCCTTTTGCGACTGCGCAGCGCAGTGCCTTGACGCCCAAAGCCGACATGCTTGGAAGCGGAAACGGTATGTCCTGAACACGTTGTGAAGATCGCTCCCCTTCACAATCACTGTGAGCAGCAGAGCAGCAAAACGCCGCACTAAATGTTCATCAACCCACGCACGAGAACGAGGCCGAAGTTTGTCGGCACTCTGGACGCTCTCGGAGCCATAGAATGTAGTATAACTAGAGAGAGCGCTGGCGGCCTTGCACTTCATCCAGCATGGGTATTTGCAGTAAAACCAGGAAGGTTAGATTTCTTGCCCAGGTTCGATATCTTTGGCGTTTAACGTGGATTCTGGCGTAAAAATACGACTCTCCTCCAGGCAAACCTCGAAGAAATGCTGTGCGAGATTTCATGGCAGCCCAACACCGAATTTTCACTTCTGTTAAATCTATTTAAGGACTGAAAAATGCAGCATTGAAATATCTTAATATGGGCACAGAGGAGACCATTGCGGCGTAACTACCAATTTCGAGGCACAACGCACCTTTGCGCCGTACCATTTGCCACGCCGAGCACGAAACCTCGTCTACCCGGCATTCTCGCGGCAGATGAAGTGCTCTGTAAGAAACAGGGATAAACTATGGCCCCAGCTTTCGCTTTAGATAATATTTAGAAACTCTGCTCTCAGGGAGCGCGCGGCGCGAGATAGCAGCGGCGTGGTGCGGGCGTGTAGCCGCTTCCCTTACCAGAGCCGTGGTCTATATGTTTAGCCAAACCTTACTTGTCACTGAACACGGAACAAGCGGACGTCATTCGCACAGTTTAAACTAACACTGTCTTCAATACACAAATTCTCTACAACTTGAGGTGCCGTGACACAGCTCACTCTGCCTGCTGTACAGAGATCGAATTAGACACCGAACACATTCTCCGCTCACGCAACGCTGCCATTTCCTCTCCTTATTTCCATCCCCCTCCCTACTGGATGCTCTGCCTTCTCTCGGGCTCGGCAGGTTGTCAGGGGCCTCGGCACAGCAAGCCATCATGCTCAGTTGCCCTGAATGCTGACCTCAAATATTTTTTTTACCGCCTTCATCCTGTTCTCCATTTTTGCTGATGTCTCTTCTTTCGCATGGTACTGCGAACAGCAAAGAATGATCTCTAATCTTTTGGTGCCATAGCAATTGTCATAGCATTCATGTGCTCGAAACTGGAACGAAATTGGTGTTCAAGAGCATTGATTTTTGCGCAGTTTAATTTGGGATCCTTGTTGTGATGCATTCAAATGTTACATAGCAAGTGGTTTGAAGAAACACACTCACCCAACAAATATTCTGGATTTAAATCAACTCCTCTATTCCTGAGCTCACGTGTTGCATGAAAAATAGTGCTTTTGAGCTGGTGTTGAGCCTATTACTCCTCATAAAGAAAATTATTATGAGGAGTAATAGGCTAAACGCAAAAGTTTGGTCTACTCATAGAATATACATCAAAAACAAATTAAGCACGTGATATATTCGCTTATTAAGGGTATGTTTATTAGGAAGCGAGTGATGTGCAACATGTAGGCCTCAATTGTATGGGCAGAAAATAGTACTATTTTTCAGTGTAGTGATGCTTCAGGTTAAGTATTTCTCCAATACAAAAATTTGATGGAATTAAGGAACTGCTTGTGAAGGCTTACCACAGGTTAGAAGAGCGCAAACGGTGAAAGCAAAAAGCACTGCTGGCGTCTTCATGGTTTTAGTCTAGCTGAAATTACGTCAAGAAGTGTCTGGAAGAAAATACAATGAATGCAGCTGAGAGATAGACAAGAAGCTTTCAGGGCAATCGATCTGAAGCAAAGTGGTTCGCTGATTAAATAAAATAATATTATCTAAAGGAAAGCACCTCAAACGTGAACAAGGTTCAGCTGCGGGGAAGCATGCCGGTGTGTCGCTGATAACGATCGAAACGCACTGTACTGGCTCTCGTTCCGCTTATTCCTGCCATATTCTAACCAGTTATTGCGCTCAAAAATAAAGAGGAAATAACATGTGCTTCTTAGTTCTGAAAAAAAAAGAACCCTTTTGAGGTACCCTAATGTGTAGCAGCGCCGAGTTTTGATCCGATTGGCTGTCAGCGCTTTTTTCGGGTATGCAGGGACTGGAAAGCACAGTGTAACCTTCACCTGCTATTCACAGTTAATTCTGCTGCCTGAAAGGAGCGAGCACGACCGAGTTGCCGAATGTACCCTGGCCAGCAAGAGATATTCTTCTGACGATGCTTGGTGTTGTACTTTTGAAAACGGGACTGAAGCCTATAAGTACTAAATATTGAAAGTTTTTCTTTCCTGATAAAAAAAGAGTTTGAAGTAGCTTTCAAGACGTCGTCGTTCCCAAACCGGGAAAGAGGTGAAGATTGGCCAACCTACGCCCAATATATCTGATATCGTGCGTGGTAGATCTTATATAAAAGTCGGTTCACAACCGCCTACCGAGCTATCTTGAAGACAAGGCCCCCCTCCGCACAATTTGTTCGGTTTAGGGGCATCTTATATAAATGTTGGGTCACAATTGCCTACCAAACTGTATCGAAGACAGGGCCTCCTACCACACGTCCTGGTCGGTTTTGGGGCTCATATATAAGGGGGATCCCCCTCCCACTAAAGAAAGAATTTATTGATCCACCACGGAAAAACAGCAAGATAACTATTCTGGCGTTGAACCTGGAGGTAGCATTTGATCACGTGAAACACTCTACAATAATGAACAACCTCTAAGCTATTAACTAGGGAACACAGACCTAAGCTTACACCCTCTGCTTCCTCAATGAACGGGAGGTACAAATCAACATTGCAATGCAGCAGACTCATAAGGGAAAATGGGGGCAAGGGTTCTCAAGCAAAAAGTGGTGCTCTCTACACTTGTGTTCACCATAGCTATGATAGATCTCCCATCCGAAGTAAATCATACTTCAGGCATCAGTTATGAGTTGTGCTCACATGACACTAATATGGACGACGACGGCCCGCATGGGCCCAATGGAAGTCTCTCCAGCAAGCAGCAGCGACTGTCCAGATCTATGCACAAGGCTGTGGACTCGCATGCTCACTTGAAGAATCAGAGCTCCTTGTCATTCGATAGCGGAAGAACCAAGACACCACAGAATTCGAGATCAACGACACCTCAATACATGAATTTGGAAACACTCAAAATTCTTGGGCTTCACATCAACAACAGGGGCACTAATTCACTAAAACAACTTTAGCTCCGTGACCTGGATGAACAAGTTACCCGAATGCCTACCCGAATCACAGTCAGGAAACACTGTACGACAAAAAAATGGCACCCCTCGCCTCATGCAGACAATTGTTATCAGCCGTATTGTATATGTGGCACCGAACCTTCGCCTTTTAAAAAACATGATATAAAGTATTATGACTCAACAGTTAAAACGCCCTAGAAAAGAACTATGCCACTGCCCATATCAACACCAACAGACCTACTGCTTACTTAGGGGTCCACAGCACCAACGAAAAACTAATCGAGGCACACTTCACGGCTCACGTCGCCCGACTGGCAACCACACAAAAAGGAACAAGGGTCCTCAGTAACCTCAATATTCACTGTCCCTCAGCCTTCTAACTAAAAGAGCCATCCCAAGTGCCTGGCGATGATGCTTCAACGCTACTACTCTCTTTTCAAGGAGCGTGCCCCTGACGTACCACAAAGCACGAAGACAAGCAAGGGCAAAGGGAATCCCGAAACACTACGGCATGCAAGAAGGCGTATACGTTGATGCCGCGGGTCTTGAAAAGTATTAGCCACACTGGCGATCTTCCAAAATTCATGGGGCACTTTGACTGACTAAAGTGCGTAGAGGCGAAAGAATTTTCCGCACCACTTACACTGCCTGTGTGGCACTGGTGGCGTCACATGTAATTGAGTACTAATTACTAAGTGATGACAAATCACTAATTAATGATTGATTACTGATTAATGTCTGAATATTAATTAACTGCTAATTAATGACGCTTAAGCTTCGCCTTTAGGAGTGGAACGCGACAGCGTGTTGTAGCACTGCCAGGTAGTCCATGGAACGCCACCACCCGCAACGTTACTAGATTACCTGACCACCCGTTCGGCGCGATGCCTTGACCTTTGAACGCACATACGTCCCAATCCAAGGTGCACAACCAAAATTGCCCTCTCCCTGCTTAGTGGCCCGATACCTGAACACGGTGAAATCAGAGTATTGCGACTCTACATACAAAATAACCGCAAGATTGACACCACGCTGAAGAAACTCCGCAAGGTGGGGGATCAGGTGGGCCGTATGGTCCGCCGGGTATCAAACAAACGAGGGGGGTTGCGATGCAAGGACGCCCTGCGGCTGGCCAATGCATTCGTAACCAGTCGAATCCTGTATTCGGCACCGTACCTCCACCTGCGCAAATGCGATGAGAACGCTTTCGAAGTGATTCTCCGAAAAATCTATACGAGAGCTCTCGACCTCCAAATTGCAACATCCAACAAACGTCTCCTCGGCCTGGGGATGACGAACACCTTTGGGGAGCTGCGCGAGGCTCATCTCAGCAATCAATACTTGCGGTTAAGGAAAACACGTGCGGGTAGCCGCCTGCTGACCCGCCTCCACATCAATTACACAACCCAAGAGGAGAAGCGGTTATCCATGCCCGAGGCCTGGCGCTTCGCACTAAAGGTTCGCCCCCTCCCCAATAACATGACAAAAGATGCCCATGATGGCCGCCGCCTCGCGCGAGCGGAGGCCATTTCCAAGCAGTATGGTGCTCGACCAGGGGTATTTTACACGGACGCGGCAGGTCCACACCATGGGGGTTGGTACACGGCTGCCGTTGTCCACCAAAACAACCCAGTTCAGAGCCTCACCTTCCGTGCCCCCAACATTACATTCGCGGAGGAAGTTGCAATCGCACTTGCAGCTGCGGATCCAGCGTCCCGAGTCATTATCACCGACTCAAGAGAAGCTTGTCGCAATTTTGAACAGGGCCAAATTCCAGATCGTGCTTTCGAAATTTTACACAGATGTGAGTACCGGGATTCCCCAACCCGGCGCACCATCATCTGGGCCCCAGCACATGCGGGGATAGAGGGAAATAAGGTAGCGGACACTACCGCCTGTGCGCTTAACCACCGGGCATCGCCTCTCTCGCCGCCTGATCCGGCTACTGATTTTAATCCGGCCGTTACTTTTCGGGAGATCTCTCTCCTGTATCAAAACGCTCACGGCCGATACCCACCCCCCTATAAAGGCCTCAATAAGGCAGAGGAGCGTTGGCTACTTCGCCTGTACACCAACACGGTACTGTGCCCGGCAGTGCTCAAACATTTCAATTCGGCCTTTTCGGCGAGTGTCCACACTGTGGGGAAGTGTTTGCGGACACCTATCACATGGTGTGGGCATGCCCTGCCAATCCTGCTTTCCCACCCCACCCCCACCCCACCCGAGAGGACTGGGAGGCTGCCCTGCTCGGCTGCTCAACTCTCCAGGACCAACGAGCCCTGGTGACAAGAGCCCGGGCCGCCGCGGAGGCCACAGGGGTCCCGGCATAGGGATCCCTCCTAGTGATTGTGAGGGCCGGGCCCTTCAGGCACGGTCCAAGCAATACCTCTGTATATAGTATAAATAAATGTTTTACACCACCACCACCTTTGAACGCAACGCTTTTTGAAAGGAAATGGCGCAGTAATTCTCAGTCATCTCGGTGGACACCTGAACCGTACCGTAGAGGAAGGGAGGTAGTTTGAGTGAAAGAAGAAAGACAAAGATGGCCCGTAATGAAGAATATGAATATTGTATTTCAGGAAAGGAAATTACGCAGTAACTGTCTCACATATCTCGGTGGACACCCGTCAAAATTCAGGGGGGGGGGGGTGCACTTTTTTGACCTAAAGTGCGGTCACTGATGTGTGGTTAAGATGTTAAGCTTCGCCTCTAAGAATGGAACGCGACAGCGTCTTGCAACGCTGCCAGGGAGTCCATAGAACGCAATCGCCCATTCGGTTCTACGCTTCGCTAGTCGGTAAATTGGTTTTTGATCAAAGGAAATGTATCTGTCTCTCATATCTCGGTGTACACCTAAACCTCGCTGGAAGGGAAGGGAGGAGGATGGGAGTGAGCGAAGCCACCGTATTCACTAGACGCGTCTTTGTTCTTTCCGAACTATCGAGCTGGCATGGCGGAGTGGATAGCATGCTCGTCTCGCACTCCGAAGACAGGGGTTCGTTTCCCGAGCTCGACCAATTTGCTACCCGGTTTTATATATTTATATGGCTTGACTAGAAAAGTTAATTAGGCTAATTGGGTAATTAAGCAATTAAATAAGCTCAGTCCCACTTACTTGGAGCATCACTATATGATCCCTTCAATTGGTTGCATGGTTACTAACCAAAGTACAATTGCCCCAGTTTAAAATTCGCGCACTGTGACGTCACGACCGTTTCGACCAATTGAAAAGCGTGACATTTCTGTCGACAACTGCTGCTTACAACGATGAGACATTAAAGGCTTTCGCCTTAAAATGTGCAGCCAGTCGCTGGACTTACAGTAATCAGCCACGGCACAACAGTAGAAGAGATGGCAGCAGCTTTCGTGGCGCCACATCCCGCCTCAAAATAGATACTCACACACTCCAAAATAGCATAAAGAAACTTTATTAAGGATAGGGCTGCCCACTTGCGCCATGATCCTCCAAACCAGACAAGCCTGCGCTGGCGTCAAAAAGTTGATGTGTATAACTCCCGGCATTGGTACAGAGGGGAACGGGTTGGCACACAACTCAGCCCGAGCTTTTCTTCCCCGGGGACTTCAGAGATGAACCTCGGAATAGGACCAGTTTCATCCACTCACAATTGGAAACGATATACTGCAACACCTTAGATGCATATCTTCCACCTGCCGAAACCTAACCAAACACGAAGTTTACCTCTGTAGACTACAGACTGAGACATTACATGGCCCTTAGTTATTAGACAACATAAATCCGAATTCAATGAAATCAAAATGCAGCTTTTTGGAGCAGAAGGCTGTTCTTTACCATATGGTATGGGCCTCCCAGAAGTCAAAGACGTGGATATTATAAATAAGCAAACGCGGGAGGTGTGGGAGGCAGTACTGTCTATGTCAACCTATGCTTATTGACCGCGCAAGGACAGCAGCTAACACCAGCCTTATCTTCCTCACCGTCTGCCTGTACTACAATGAATATTTTTTATCGTCTAGACCTTCTCAGGAACGAAAGGCACGTTAATCGTAAAAATAGACCGTCATTAGCGCGTTCGCAGAAAATGCGCAGTAACCACTTAATTTTTTTTTTCAAATATTATATGCCCAAACAAACACTGCTCTATATGATTCAGATAGTGGTGTGGAACTTGTATGGCTCTGAGAGGTTATTGCTTCCTAGATAGAAAAAAAGGTGCCCTGACTACTCAACGCAATGAAGAAGCAGCGTGAATCTAACGATCGAAAATTTTTTATGCCCAAACTCTTCCTCTGGGTGTACGTACTTCGACAGCGAATGAGCTGTCCAATATTCAGAAAGTTTCAGAAGGATATTAAGGCCGGAAATTAGGACCACAGGAGATCAATAACGTTAAAGTACCGTTTTTAGTTCGGCAACTATGGCGCGGGCACAGAAAACAATTATAGCAGCATATGGCCGACACAGTGATACCATTTGTGAAAAGTGATTTAACCTGCTCGATGACGGCATTTTTTGTCATTTAAGAAACATTGTTAAGTTGTGTTTGAGGTGCAATACTTATCAGACCTTATGTGCGTAATCTATGAAACACTTGGTGTATTTTTCGATGACGGCCCTAATACCAATTGTGTTTCAGCGTGTTTAGATACGCTGCAGTACAATGCCCCTTTTAGAGGTGGATAACAGCGCGATGATTACGCTAGGTGGGTCCGCTCTGGCTAGCTGGCTGCCTATCGTGCTCTGCTTTCACCTGCCCCTGGCCTGGTCCAGGGCCTCGACCGCCCCTGGTTTTATTTTGCATCGCTTAAGGAAGACTTCGGAAATCCGCGGACACCATTGGCATCACGGCCCGCTGCCGAGGTGGCCCTCCAAGCGCCTGCGAAGCTCTGAAGTGGCGCGGTGCCTCGCTAACCCTAAAGCACCCTGCCTGCACCTCCGGAATGCAGCGTCTCACCAAGCTGCTGCTGCCGAGACCCACCGATGCCTCGCCGGCCTCAGCTTCTTCCGACGCCGCCGCCGCGGGGCCTACTCCAACCACATCGACATCCATGCCGCCATGATGATGATGTTCGTCAACTTTATCAGGCATAAGCCCACCGCGGCCTAAAATTCAGCATCACTCAATCCCATTGACAATTGTAGTACATGGCTTTCTTGCCTCACCATGTAATGAAAAATTACGAGGAACTTTAGCGGCTAAAGTGGTGAAAGGCGAAAGCCTGAGTGCTGCATTCTGCTACGCGATTGTTCACTGCACATTTTGTTGGTGCATTAATTAACTGACAATTAATGACGCTTAAGCTTTGCTTTTAGGAGTGGAACGCGACAGCGTGTTGTAGCGCTGCCACGGAGTCCAAGAAAAACCACCACCCGTTCGGCGCGATGCGTTGCCCTTTGAACGCAACGTTTTTTGAGGAAAGGAAATGGGACTGTAATACTGTGTCATCTCGGCGGACACCTGAGCCGCACCGTACAGGAAGGGTGGTGGTGGTGAAAAACATTTATAATACAATAAATATTTACAGAGAGGTGATTGGGGTAGGCCCTATTGGCCCTTCCCCTAACAATACTAGGTGGAGCCCCTATTCCGGGGCCCCATTGGCAAGCAACGCCGCCCGCGTCCGGTGAACCAAGGCCTTTTGGGTCTTTAGGTCCTGACAGCCGAGCAGGGCCGCCTCCCAGTCCTCTCTGGTGGGGTTGGGGTTGGGGGGGATAGATGGGTTTGACTGACACGCCCAAACCATGTGGAAGGTGTCAGCCACCTCCCCACAGAACTGGCACGCGCCATCAAAGGATGTATTGAAATGTTTAAGCACCGCCGGGCACAGTACAGTGTTAGTAAGAATTTTGATGAGGAGGCGCTCGTCAGCGCGATCCAGACCCTTACAAGGGGCCGGGTAGCGCCGGTGCTCCTCCTTGTAGTAATCGGTGATTTGTTTGAATGTAATGGCCAGATTGTCTGATTGGGAGTACCCTTCCAAAGACAGGGAGATAGCCCGGGGAGAGAGTGCGCGGGCGGCCTGATCGGCCTGTTCGTTTCCCTGGAGTCCCTGGTGACCGGGGGCCCAAATCAGGTTGCGTGGAGTTGGATCTTCAGATCGGCAGCTATATTCCAGTATGCGCCAGGCAAGCGGGGGAGCCCAGCCCAACTCGTAGTTCCGACAGGCCCCTCGCGAGTCGGTGATGATGTGTTTCGACTTGGGAGTAGTGAGAGCAAGAGCAATGGCAATCTCCTCCGCATGTGTTGCGCTGTAGGCTTTGAAAGTGAGCCCGTTGACTGTGTTTGTGGTGTGTACGACTGCGGCCGTGTACCACACCCCGTGGTGTGGGCCGGCAACGTCCACGTAATACACATGTTGTTGGTTACCATAGTATCGCGCCAACGCTTCCGCGCGCGCCTGGCGACGACCGCTATGGTCTTATCTGGACATGTTGCGGGGAAGGGGTCGGACCCGGAGGGCGCGTCTCCAGGGTGCTGGCACTCTCTCCCTTTCCTCAATATGGTAGTCATGTTTGATGTGTAGCCGGTCCAAGAGGCGGCGACCGAGGAAGTGTGAGTGAAAGAAGAAGGAGGGGCCGTAATGAAGAAAATGAAAATTGTATTTGAGGAAAGGAAATTGGGCAGTAACTGTCTCATATCTCAGTAGACACTAGTCGAAAATTGTATTTGAGGAAAGGAAGTTGCGCAATACCTGCCTCAAATATTTCGGTGGACACCCGTCAAAATTCACGCGCGGTGACGTCACGACAATTTGGACCAATCTGGAACGCGGAGAAATACGCCTTGCTCGTCGGTAAATTGGTTTTTGAGGAAAGCAAATGTGTCTGTCTCTCATGTCCCGGTGGACACCTAAACCTCTCCGTAACGGGAAGAGAGGAAGATGGGAGTGAACGAAGACACCGTATTCACTAGACGCACCTTTGTTCTTTCCAAACCATCGAGCTGGCATGGCGGAGTGGTAGCGTGCTCGACTCGCACTCCGGAGACCGGGGTTCGATTCCCAAGCTCGGCCAATTTCCTACTCGGTTTTATTTATCTGGTCTGACTAGAAGCGTTAATTGGGCCAACTGGTTAATTAAGCAATTAACTAAACTCAGTCAAACTTACTTGGAGCATCACTATACGGTCCCTTTAATTGGTTGCATGGTTAGTAGGCAAAGTACAATTGGCCCCGTTTGAAAATCACGCACTGTGACGTCACGACCGTTTCGACCAATTGAAAAGCGTGACATTTCTGTCGACAGCTCCTGCTTACAACGATGAGTCGTTAAAGGCTTCGGCCTTAAAATGAAAGAGAAGGCTACGTAAATAATTTCGTACAAACTTTGAGTGCAGCTACCTGGTCGTACAATATATAGCTGAAAGACAGCGCAATAGCTTCTTATATTCTATTCTATGCACTTTTGCGTTGATGCTAAAGTGCAGCTTTGATGTCGCTCAGCAGGAATAATTATAACAACTGGGAAACATGGAAACATAGACAGATATGGCGCTCTGTATCTGCAAACCGACATATAAAAATGCAGGAGAGGGCTGGAACAGACTACCTGATAAAAATAAGTGAGAAATGACGCCGCTGATATCATAGGCGTCATTATTAACATGCCCAAGGAGCAAAGGTGATTGGCCCAATATTGGAATTTTATTGGAAAATGCCCCGCGGTCCTAGAAAAGGCCAGGGTGAAACCATTAAATTGCAATATTGGGCCAATTAAATGTGCTGCTTGGGCTGAGTCTTTAGAGGTACCTCGGAAAAAAAGCACGTATTTTGCAACTGCTCGGGTGACCAGAAAGTAGACTATGCAGACCCATGCGTGCTCCTAGTAACTCCTGGCATCATTACTTGACCCGTGCATCAAATAGCAGTCAACAAAGACGGCTCATGGCACAGGCAGCAAAGGCAAAATTGGGGAGAAGATAGTTCTGATCCTTACCAAATGCCTAGGCGGAATTCTTTGTCGTGCACCGCGGCCGCTGTTTCTTTTATTCTGATGTCCCATCCCGCCCGTCTAAAATAAAATAAAAAGAAATGCATGCCGCATTGGCAACGACATGAACTGATGACGCATATGAGGCCGTAAATGTTCAAGGAAAACTTTACTGGCCGCGGCTGTCTAAGCCAGCCGCTGCAAGTTGATGATATCAAGCAAGGTGAACGCGCAGTTCTGTACGCCAAAATATCTGAACACCAACAAAGCTTCCCGACCGGATTACTATTTTGTCCGAACACTTCCTGCAGTGCTCGGTAAGGCCTGTAAATCCAGAAGCGTTCTGTAAGTTCGAAAGAAATATTTTAACGGCAGCTGCTAAAATGTACGAAGTCAAGAGGAAATGATATTTGTTGTCCAGCATTATTTGAAGAATTTGCGGGTCTTTAATATACGATTTAACGTACTGCAAACTATCATCCGGTGCGAGCAGTTTATACCCTTTGCAGAATGACACTCTAGCTTGACGGCTGTCGTAAGGACAAACAATGGTCATTGCCCATTGGAAGGCTGCGCTTATTTTTATAAAGTCACGGCATAAATGCAGAATATCCATTTCAGAATGCCACTTTAGGTTCACTGCTGTGGTAGGCAGAAACAAAGGTGATTGTTCATTGCAAGGCTGCGCCTATATTTATGAAGTCACGGCATAAATCTAGAGCTTTGTACAGTCAACGTTCCAGATACCACTTGCTTTTTGGAGACATGCTATACGCGACTAAACAGACACGAAAAGCAAAATTCAAACTGGAGCAAGAGTTTGAGCAAATTATTGCACAGGGAGGTCAGATGTCTGTCCGGTTATTGATCGCCTTGAAAATACGGTTGCCTTTAGCTGAAAGACATAACAAGCCAAGTTTATGCAGTTTATTCTCCGCGAATGTTGCTAGTTTGAACTTCCTCTTCATTCAAGGGCAGAAATATGGTGCTGCCCTAGAAAGGCTTCGGTTCGCATGTAATGCTGCGCTTTGTGTGTTTGTGTGTTAAAACACGGAACACGACAACGTTAGATACGACTTGGTGTGCACGCAAGCTGACATGGAGGTGTAGAAATGAATTTCAACGAGGCATCTCCTCGCATAGACAGTCAGCCGACGATCTTTTCGGTCTGTTATGGCAGCACAATGGATTCGTAGACACGAAAAATGGTCTTTATAGGAGGTAGTCATGTGGAGTTAAGCAGTTGGAAGGAGGGGGGAGGTGCGTGCCTCGGTGGAGAAAAGGTGAGATGAAAAAGTCGCTTCGGGAGCATGCCGGCGTTAATTCGTAGCAATCAGGATGGTTTCTTCTGCTGTGTGGCGGCCCTGAGCCTTTGAAGGGTTCAAACTCGCTCGCGCTGTAAGTGTTTCACCCATTCATCCAGGGTTGGTCGATAGGGAGCCCGAGTTAGCGGACGCGTTTAGTATCGGCTCCGCCGATTTCTGGTTCCTGTGTCCAGATAAATACTTTCTAGGACCTTACAAGGTCTTCAACAGATCTTAGGAGGTACACAGACACTAATGGCTACCATTTTTTGGATGTGCCCAATGATCTCGGTGAACTACTAAAAGACTATGGCCGCCACGCCACTGCGCTGAGCCGCTCCTCATCGAGGCTAGCCTCGCCGGTGGGCCGTGTTCCTCACTCCCCAACTGCCATGGAGGAGCCCGTGGATGGAGAGACCATTAACCCGTCGGGCTATCAACCTGGTGAGTGAAAAACTGCGCTCCATGCTTACGGAAATCGGACCCGGGTTCGAATTCGCCCCCAAAACACCCCGCATCGGCATCGGTTCAAAGTAAGCCAAACGCCAGCATAGCCGGGGCGCCACCGGACGCTGCATCTGCAACCTCTCCATCCACGTTCAAGGAGACGCCACAGCTGCTACGCATGACGCGCGCTGTCGTACAAAGAAGCAAGCAACTCGCCGCACAGCCGGCGAGAGCCATCAGAGTCACCTTTCGCCCGCGAGGCGGCCTCTCCCTGTAGAAGCTCCCAGCTCAGAGTATTCAGCAGGCACTGCAGTCAACGCTCAGCTGCTCACTGTTCGGTGAATTACACATCAGAGTGCAACCCACTCACAACACCCTCACAGTGGCGACGGTAGCGGAGGCAACAGCTCTCGCTTTGGTGAAAATACAGCGAATCACTTTAGATGGAAAGCAATACCCGATAGCCGCGTACATCACGGCATTCAAAGCGGCAGTCAAGGGTGTGATTTTCCGGGCATACTGGAATGAGACACCAGAGAAAATCCTAAGTGACTCGCAATAATGAAACCCGGAGGCTAACATCATTGCGGCACGACGCATGGGGAAAACAGCACTGGGGCGCTATGCCGGAAGGCCCGAGTTTGGCGCTCGCCCGAGTTTCATCCGAGTTTGCGATGACGGCTGTCAGTGAACGAAGATAGCGCGGAACATGCGCAGGCAGCGGACAATAAAATGTAGAGATAAAGCCACGTAAAGGCGATACAAGCGCACCCTGCGCGCCTGTTTCACACTTCAAACACAATAAATACACTGCACAATTCCAGGCCACAGCGCTACCTGAAGTTATCAGCGCCATATCAGCAATCGCGAAATCGTGACTTCTCTGCTATCTATCTGCACACTCGCCGCTAGCTGTTTGACACGCCTTTTCGGGCGCGTCAAAGGCGTGTCTCCTCTTTCAGCTCTGTCTGTCTCTCCATTTCCGAAGACGAAGAGTGCGCACTAGGTGCACTCTTGTATCAACCCTTTTTCTTCTCTCGAATACGTTAAAAGGCAACAGATAATATTATGAACATTTTGTTCATTTCTAAATAAATTTTAAAATCTGAATCCAATGAAGCGTTGTCGAAAAGCATAGTTTTAAGAAATTAACAAAGATTTGACACTTTCTGCCGCTAGAGGCGATAGTGAGGCAATTGCTTGCAGCGTGGCTTGCATACGAACTAGAGCGGCAGCCCACCGTGTCGCAAACGAGAGAGCTCCTGCGCTGACACGCCGCCGGTAGCGCTGCCTTCGACTGGAAAGACTGGGCAACTACTACAAGCTGAATCTGTCTTATTTTTTGGCCATTGCGATAATATATTTTATTGTGTCGTTTATCAAAATATAACAGTCATGCATCTTCTGGCTTGCATAATAAACAATAGCAAAAAACTGAGCTTCACTGCACCCCCGCGTCACTGCTGCTCTCTGCAGTGACCTCAGGTGGAGCTCTCCGCTGCTACGGCCGCTGCCGCACCCCGCTATGGCCAACCATTGCTTTTAGTACGCTCTTGGCGAATCTCAGCGGTAGAAATTGGCCGTGCGAGCGGCTGTGATGCGGTGTGAGAAAAAAAATGCTGTTTGGCTGTGTTCAATGATTCATTACGTATGCCTGTTGTGTGTGACGCCTCTTTAGTGCACTGCGGATGCGAAGAGCGTGCTACCCAGCGACACAACTCATCCTATGTCATCAGACGCTGACTAAAAGCTGTGAAGGGGGTGGCGCGCGTATCTGCGTAGTATTTGTTAACGACGCGCACTTCAAGGTTTTGCGGACTGGTTTGGTCACTAACGTCGATCGCCGTTGTACACCGCTGGGACATCGCAGTAATATCATTCGGGCAGGTGAGAGATCCTGTTTGTAATAATGGAATCGGAATTATAACAGAGAAAGGTGTTACGGTTGTGAAGTACGCAGTGCTTGCGTGCTAGAAATTACAAACACTTTATTGCACTGGGTCTGGAGCAGCGATCGTTTGTCGATCCCAGATGTATTTGACACATTGATGCTGAGCTTTATCACCGATGGAAGGACGGCCAAGCCAAACACCTGTGATGCGATGTTGTTGGAGTAGGACGTGCTCCAAGCACCGGTTCATCGTCGTGCTCCGTGTTTGACGCCTTGCAAGCTGGTGTGACGCGCCTTCAGCGTTGTGCTGTGTCTTACGTGGTTGCAACAGGCTATAGTGTTGTGCAATCTTGGTATGCGAGCGAAGAAATCGGCGGCTTTCGGCACGTTGCGTGTCCTTCGCAGAGGTGCTTAGATTTATCAGCGATGACGTCCGTTTTGCCTGTTATATTTCGATGGTCAACATCGTCGATGTCTGTCAGCAATCAGCACAGCCGCGCAGCATACCTGTAGCCGGCAGGGATGTTGGGAGTGGCCCACCCATAGCGCGTACGCCTATAATTTATGTACGGCACGCCGGGGGCGTGACCAATGGTTTTGATTGACAGGTGAACTCGGAGCTAAACTCGTGAACGGTGAAGTGCCCCGAATTCATCTCGGGACTGTCATGGCGGCAGCAGCAGCAGCCTGGGTAATCGCTTCCTCTGACGGCAAATGTCAGTACGGCCGGCTGGACCCGTTTACTGCCTTGGCCGACGACGAATTCTAGCGACATTTTCGCCTCTCCAAAAAATCGGTACGATGGTTGTGTAAATAGTTAGGCGACGACCCACGCCTGCGGAGAGTGCGTACCGGGTTTCATTCGCTTTCGGTCGATGAGCAAGTCCTCTGCGCCCTACGGTTCTTCGCGACTGGGAGCTTCCAGGGGAGCGTCGGCGCAGACCGCTTTATTGGACGCCAATAAAGCACTGTGAGCCGCTGTGTGAGGGACATCTCCAACGCGCTTATCGACGCGGCTGTGCAGAAGCGGTGGCTCGCATTGCCCACGACTGCGGCCGAGCGTGCGTATGTTGAGGAGCGTTTCCTTCTGCGCGGCGGCATCACAGACGTCGTGGGATGCGTCCACCGGACCTACATTGGCGTAAAGGCCCCTTCGAATTTGAGCCCTGACATGGTGAAGGCCAACTATTTCACGAGGAAGGCACATTATGCATTGAACATTGCAATCAGTAAAAAAAGATAATTGTTCACGCCAAGTCCTTTGGGCTATCTCTACAGCACAGTGCCAAAGTCGGTCCCAGACTCTTTTGGCGAAGACTGGATCAGCCGCTAACCGGTTCCACAGAACAATTCATAGCATGCCAGGTACCTTAAGAGAGGCCCACAGAAAAAAAAAGTGGGCTCCTCGGCAACGGCGAAATCGAAAGTTGCAGATGGCCACTTGTTAATCGGGCCACTGCAGAGTACTCACCACTGTGCTAATTAATTAAATCCGACGAATGAATGTCATCTTCCGCACACACCTCTCACTTGCATCTAAAAAGTATAGTCACAATGCTGCGGAATCGGGAAGATAACCGCCACTGCTGACCAAAAGCCGGTGCGAGCTCATTGACAACGAATTTCGGACAGCTCACATTAACGCGGTATGCATGAAATGAACAGATGCATGCAGTTCATTTCAGAACACGGCATAATATTCAAGCGATTCTGAACAAACCGAGGTTTCTCATTCAAGTCACGCGAAATTCAACTTGCGATGAAAAAAAAATGTGTGATAAAAAAGTTTCACCATGCGGGATTTCATCCCACGCGCTCCCATTGCCTGTCGACTCTCCGGAGCGACGCGTTAGACCACACGGCCACAGAACAGCGCGGAGTGATACACCTCTCTTTATTTTTTTTTGCGGACTACTTCCGTACTGGCTAGTGTGCCGAGGGCGCGCGCTCGCGTGGCCGCCGCGGTGATGCCTTCCCGAAGCCACCGCAGGATGGCGCTGCCAGTCGCTAAGGTGCCACCGCGCAGCGTTCGCGGCATTGGCCCGGCGTTGGAAACTAACCATGCGCTGCGCTTTTCGCTACGCAGCCCATCTTTCTCCGTGCTTTGAGAGCACTTTTGTTCAAAACCTTTCTCGACGGAAGATAAACTCAACGGCCTAACACTGTCCGTAGAAAATCATCAACCGAGATAGCGCCGCGAGACCTACGATGCGTTGTACAAGTACTATGGTTGTACCGATTTACTACCAGATCCAATCCGTAAAATTTTTATTCTTTCCACCGTACACTGAACACGCTGTACTCTGTACAGCGTCACTGTACAGAACCCGGGCCCTGAAGTGAAAAATAAAGGTAAATTAAATGCCGAATATCCAGCGAGGGGCCCAGCTTACCAACTTGAAACAAACACCGAAGGCTTACAGCTGCGGCCACAGTATCCCCGAAAACTCTCCGATCCGGATTCGTTGCTGATACATATGGGAACTTTCGATCACGATTTTACTCGATCCGAATTCAGTTGACTGCGATCCGCGCATCTCAACCGCGACCGTAGGCTGTTGCACGTATTGTCATGGTGTCATGCTCAACCAGCAGTATCCGGGTGGCTGGACCTCGCAGCGTCGACCATTCTTAAATCGCGATAAAACAATTTTCACCCCAAACGGATCGATAGCGATCGGAAGCGCCCGTGTGACACTGGTATTTGGAAATAGCATCCATATATCTTTTGCAAAGGTTATGACCCAAGGGATTTCAGTTCTACAGTCCAGTGCTACACTTCTGGACATGTTATACCGATGTTTTTTTGCAGTTCAACCGCGCGTACTGGAATTTTGATATATCAGTCAGACAATATTTAATAGCGTCGTGTATGTGCAAAAAAAATCACAGGGGCTCTTTCCCAACATTGCATCTGTTTGCGATGATCGTATGTAATGAACACATGCAGCCTGAAGAGGGCTCGTTGCATTTCATTTGGAAGTTAGAACTCGCTTTATACAGAAGTAGTTTTTATGCAGGTGTCTGCGAATTTTCGTCATCTCCCCCCCCCATACACCCTTAGTGGGGTCGGAACCCCCCAGGGGTCCGTCCTCTCCCCTTTCCTCTTCAATGTCACTCTCATTCCCCTTGCCCACAAGCTACAAACCATCCCTCACCTTCGGCATACACTCTATGCCGATGATATCACGCTATGGACCACCCATGGCAGTGATGGAGACATAGAGAACACCCTACAGTCCGCGGCTATCCTCACCCAAACGCATGCGCGGAGTATCGGACTCTCCTGCTCACCGGAGAAGTCGGAGCTCCTCATAATCCGCCCCACAACACAAAACTGTCCCACAGCCCCCATCACCGTGACACTGGAAAACCGGCCCATCCCGGAGGTAAACACTCTCCGGGTACTTGGCCTCCACATCCAGAACAACGGGAAAAACACACTCACCATACAGAAACTCAAGCAGACAACTGTGTCGATATCACACCTAATCCGCCACGTTTCTGCACACCACCGGGGCATGAAGGAGCATGACCTATGTCGTCTCATTCATGCCTTCGTCCTCAGCCGCTTTATCTTCACGCTCCCCTACCTGAAACTCCAGGCTAGGGAAATCTCCACCCTGGATGCCATGATTCGAACAGCATTTAAGACAGCATTACACCTACCCCAAAATACCTCAACCGAAAAACTCTTTCAACTAGGCCTGTACAATACGATAGGGGAGCTTATTGAGGCCCACCGACAGACACAATACATACGTCTCGCGAGAAACACCACCGGGAGACACATCCTACACACCCTCGGTATACGCCTACCAGTTACCGATCCCACACAGCTCCAGGTACCCCGCCTCATTCACCGCGATTTATTTATTAAACCTCCCCCCAAAAACATGCATCCCACCTACCACGAACCCCGCCGCAGAGCTCGCGCACGGGCACTCCACAAATACTATGGCACGGAACCGTATGCCGTTTGGGTGGATGCCGCATGCACGGGCGAGGACGCGGTTGTCGCCATCACGAACCCCTCCCTCCAACCCATTGCCACACTTCACATAACCCCTACTGCCACTTCGGAGGAGGCCGAAGAGGCCGCCATTGCCCTGGCCATCACCCGCACGGAGGCGCGATATATACTGTCAGATTCCAAAACTGCCATACTAAATTTTGCTCGCGGGAGAGTTCACGTCCCTGCATTTCGCATACTGGACTCCCTCGCCGCGCACCCGCCCCGCCATGTGGAGCTGATATGGGTGCCTGCCCACTGCGGGAATCCCGGAAACGAGGCCGCCAACGCTTTAGCCCGAGCTTCTCTCAACCGGGCACCGGCGGCCTCCGACCTGGGGTTCTCGCGGGAGCGCATGCACTCATTCAGTGAAATGACGCAGGCCTACAAAGCCGAGCGTCGGCTCTACCCCCCACCTCATCCTTCCCTCGACAATTACCATCAGACACTTTGGAGGCGGCTCCAAACACGCACTTTGCCCTCCCCTTATATACGCTCGCGATATCACCCAGTCCACACGAACCCTTCCTGTACCCTCTGCCACCACCCCAAAGTCACCCTCGACCATATTCTTTTCCTCTGCCCGGCGGATCCTCCCCCGCGGGGCCTGGAGCACCTTACCTCATGGGAGGCTTGGGAGACCCTACTGCGCTCCGAGGACCCGGCCAAGCAAGCCATCGCCACCGGCCGGGCTGCCAGCGTCATGAGCCTCCGGGACATGAACGTTTGAGTGCAGTGGGGCCGTGTGGGGGCCCAAGGACCGACGTGTCCAAAACTCCCTTGTTATAAATAAAGTTTTCATCATCATCATCATCGTTCCATCTTTTAAGGGAAGAAAAGGCAAGAACGAAAACAAAAAAGTGATCCTATCAGTGATTCTCTTCTACAAAGGGGTACAATATACTGCAAACTGTAAAGCTACAGCTATAATAACAGGTAAAAATAAGTGGTCACTGCTAAAAGTTTGTACAAAGTAAGCAAGGCACTGAATTATTTATTAACTGAACAAAATATCTGAAGTTGGTCGTTGGAGAGAGTTATAAAGAGAAGCGCCTAGAAACAGTACACAGCCATACCATTTAAGCAAGGCACTTTACATATACAGAAAGGAAAACACTGTATTGATATTAGCAAACTAGTTGCAGTGTCTGAACTTCAACAATTTTTTTCGTTGCATTTGTGCCTCTCTGTCTTTGTTTAGCCCTTTAACATAAAACGTAATTCTTAGCAAAACATAAAACAACAATCCACAGCCTGGTTGCTGCTTCGTGTTCGGGGCAACCAAGTGTTTGCAAGGCCACTGAACTGAAGCAACTCAAGCACGATTAGTTGCTGCAACTTTCAGTTCATTTGCTCAAATCACAGCGCAAACAAAACCAAAGAAACGCGCAGACGCAAGCTAAACACAGTGCACAACACAAGGCTTGGCTGGGCAACTGCAGCAATCAAGCACCTTTACGACAGGAAGCGCCCTCTGGCGGCGTAAATTGGAAGGCAGCGCTGGCGCTGCCACCTCCTCCCATGCGGAGACCCCTCCGCTCGAGACACTAGCCAGTATTCTAGGCACTATAGTTGCACATGTACCTCGTCGCCATTGGCGGTCAGCTGATCACGGTCGTTGGTAGCGTTCCCTCGCGGTACAAAGCAAAATTTAATAATGCATAAATCACTCCAAAGCGCTTTAAATCCAAATCTTGCACACTATAAAATGCTTATAAAGGTGTATTAAGTGCATTATAAAATTCAACAAACCATGTTTGTCTAATTGCACACGCAGTGCACTTGGTGGAGCGACACACAAATGAAAAGTGCACCGGCGGTTGGCTCACGTGACCCGTTCTTTGTAGACCGCCCAAGAAGCAGATGAGGTGGCGCCGATGTGATGATAATGCACGGAATATATCCAGATAACGCAATGAAGTTGGAGGCGTGACGAGGGTGGGATTTTGTCTAGCTACCATTAGTTCACTAATCTGAGGGCGTCGCCAGAGCTCGGGAAGATTCCGAGTTTCAGCAAACTCGAGCCTTCCAGCATAGCGCCCCTGATTCTTATAACCTTCGTCTCTGGTCCTGTGCTTCACGCCATTAAATATTTGTTTGAGGTACACCGCTATACCAAGTACATGGGCAGCCCTGATGCTTGTACGAACTGCAGGAAACCTGGTCACAGGTATGACGTGCGATCTCTCCCAAAGGCTGGATTGTGCCCGCGGTGTGGCGAGAAGCACGTCACTCAAGAGACACCTTACACGCCGAGAGGCATTCTTTGTGGTGGGAACCACCTTAGCGGTGCAAGCTCGTGCAAAGCTAGTACCTCAAAGACAGACCGCGCCGAAATTCAAACAAGCAGTGCCGACCCCAAATGACTTTCCACCGCTAGTGCCCCATCAAGACCGCCAGTGCGCCTGGACCAAAACCACCAGAACATCCCAAACCACACACCGGGAGTGAAAAGATAGCTCGCCTGTGGGAAGAGGTAAGGCATCTTAGGGCAGCGGTTAATTCTTTTGCCTCTACCGTTTCTCCACCGTTTCGTTCACAAACACCTCAAAACTCTTCACAAACTCCCCAACCCTCCACATCCCCTCCGCAAAGAAACAAAAGACCGGGCGACACTCCAGACTTGGATTCTAAATTAAAAAACTTTTCCCAACAACTCGAAGCCAGTGTTCTGGCTCAGGCTAAAAATTGCACTGAAGCCGCCATCACTAAGCTAGCAGAAACGATTATTAGTCAGGTAACCACCACCGTTATACAACAACCACAGCGAATTTGCAACAAATTGCAGCGATATTTTAATACCTTGAGTTGATACTGCACTTTGAGAATAATGTTTAGTAATTCCTGCACGCCAGTAATTACGGCGGCACGTCATCGCGCGTTCCCAGTCATTTCGGACCGCACTGGCTTCGAGCTGGGAATCTGAGCGAGTCTAATCAATGGGAGTGCCCAAATGATTTGACGGGTAATGACGCGGTGGACTGCAGCACGAACCTTTTTTTTTGCACGGCGCACTATACGAGTTGAGGGGGATCAGAGCTCCGTGCCTTCATTACCGCCGATTTCCTCGGTTTTAATGAAGATAGGTCAAGTTATGAGGCCACTTCTTCAGGAAAAATTTAAATGCCAGAAAAAAACGGGAAGTCTGTTGTATGTCCAAAGAGGAGTTCGTTTTATTCTACTAATAATCTTCAAACAGGTGAAAAACTTTTGCTTGGTTTTTAAAAGTCTACAAAATCTACATTTGACGCCAGCAGCCATAAGGTTTATTGCAAGTCAAACTGATTTTGCCGCCGTAAACACAAAGAAAGGAGCTGTGCATTGAATTAAGATAAATATGAAACCATCAAATATTATTATGCAAATCCTGAATGACCGAAAACAGTGGTTTTCGTATTGGCATTTTTTGAGAAAAAAAAGCGCCAGAGGAAAAAACTGCACAATATTACTCGCTATGATTTGTTGCGGAGCTAGATATATAAGAGATATGTGTACAAAGTTTCAATGAAAATATTGTAGGACAAAAAAGTTCGAAATAACTAAAAATGGCATAGGCAAATGTCGAGGGCGGTAAAAATCCGCCATATTTGTAGCTCAGCTCCTGCTAAGGTCTCCTTTATTTTGATTTTTATGGTATGGCCGGCCACGTTTCATTTTCTACTCTTTCTGTGACATGAGTAGATCAAAAGAAAGATTTCTAGGTGCGCTGTGTCTCGCCTGTCAAGGAAACGTTGCTTCGTGCGAACCAGGTTTGATCCCTATGCGGTTAAACGTCAAGAGTACCTCTGTTACGAAGGATGAAATTTTGAAATATACACTACAAACCAAGGTTTAGTGTTGGTATCCTGACATAACCATCCAAAATGTTCCAAACGTTTTGCGTCGCTTTTGCCAGCAATCCTGGACCAAACCCACCAGTACACCCAAAACCACACAGCGGGAGGAAGAGACCTCCTGCGGGAAGAGGTAAGGGCAGCCATTAATTCTATCCCTTCTACCGTTCCTCCACCCACACCTTCACCAACAACCCAACAGTACACACCGCTCTACAAAATAAACGCAGACCAGTCGACATTCTAGACATAGGTTCTAAATTAAAAAAAAACTTTAGCCAACAGCCCGAAGTCAGCATTCAGGCTTATACTCAAAATTACATTGAAGCCTCCATCACTAAGCTTACAGAAACGATTATCAGCCAGGTACCCATCACTATTCTACAACAAATTCCACAAATAATTGTTGGAATGTCTTCACATATCCAAACCTGCAACCCCATAGCTGCTCCCATCCTTCGCCTCCCCAATCTCCAGCATGGCCCCGTTGACGAGCAATAATCTCCAATTAAGCATCATACACTGGAACTGCAGGGGATTTCGCCGCAAATGAGACCCTGCAGCAGCTCCTCTCAGCTTCCACCACGACCCCTCATGTATTAGCCATTCAGGATGCTGGCACAAATTTGTCGCTGCCAGGATAGGCTCTGGTACCCTCTGACATCATCCAAACCTCAGTGTTACCCCCTATGTTCAACATTTTGTACAATACACTTGTCATGTACTAACCTCTCCGGTAGCTCGCACATTCCTAGAATTAATCACTTCACTCACAGAACTCATCCCACCCTTCATCCTCAACTGTTGCTTCCTTCCGAGGCTACCGGTCTCAGATTTAATTCTCTCATTAAATCCGCCTCCATAGCTGCAGACAAGGACCCCTTCTTTATAGTCGGGAACTTCAGCTGCGCACATGCAGACTGGGGGGTCACGCTCACTTAGACACGCGCCAACAAGAGGGTACAGAACTGTACAACACCCTTCAGATGACAGCCTGTCTATATACAATGATATGAGCATACCCACAAGAATCGCCATAGTGTCACCGCCGACACTAGCCCAGATCTTACTTGAAGGCACAACCTTCCCACACCGGTCTGGAGGAACGCAAGTGAAGCCCTGGGCAGTGATCATTATATCATAACTATAGGGCTTGACTTTGCCAAAAAAGGTAAAAACTACCGTGCCCGAATAACTAGTTTAGATAATCTTCGAACGCACAGAGAGGCGAAAGCATTAGAATCACCCTTTAACCTCCACACATGGATGAAAGAGCTGAAATATGATGTCCAGGCTTTGAAGCAAATGTTAGACGCCACCCCCGAGACCCCGGTTGCAGATAGGCGTTTAGCGCACCTGCTCAAAGAAAAAAAACACTGTCCTCAGTCGCTGGAATATGCAGGAACAGAATCGGAATCTTAAGCTTAAACTCGCGCAACTGCAAAAACAAATGGAAGAGCACAGTGCCGCACTCACTAAATCTAACTGACACCAGTTATGTGAAGGATTACGAGGTAATCTCTCCTCCACCAGGGCATGGCATCTTCTACGACGCATGACACACCCCACTAAAGCTAAAAAGCAAACCCGGCTTGCACTCCAAAGACTTGCTCATCAAAATCGATATAATCATCAAGCACTGTTACGTGAACTCCAATCAACTTATACCTCTGTGGGCCAAGCTGTATCATATCCCCACTACGTAGGCTCCAATCAACCTTCCCCCCGACGCCCCTTTTATGGAATGTTAAGCCAGAGCAGCCCTCATCAAGTTCCGAAACTCAACCCCTGGGCAGACCAAATCAAAAATGTCATGCTCAGAAATTTAGACGGCCGTTCCATTTCCCTTCTCACCGACTATTTCGAATGAGTGCTGGGAAATGGAGGAGCTACCTGCTGAATGGAAACACAGGAAAATAATTTTCTTTCCTGACCCCAATGAGCTCATTAATGCCGAAAACCTCCGTCCCATTTCGCTGACTTGATGGATGGGAAACTGTTTGAGTATTGAAATAGTTTTTAGGCGCAAAAAACAGACGAGACACATGGGAAGGTAACAGGACGAAGCGCCTTCGACACTAGGACGATGGCACTTCTTCCTGTTACCTTCCTATGTGTCTCGTCTGTTTTTTGCACCTAAATCCTATTTCATTTTGAACCAAAACCAACTAGCCCAGCAGTAAGTGCTCTTAGACTGTTTGAGTATGTCATCGTTACCTGTCTTACGCAACACATAGAATCTCATGGACTACATCCCCATGGTATTGTAGGATTTTTAGCCCAGCTCTCGGCACAGTGCGGCCTGCTGCAGTTTTCACATGCCATCCTCAATGACATGTTACATCACACCAGAGCAATTCTGGCAGTCGTCCTCACCAAAGCCTTTGAAAAACAGCGCCATCCTGCAGGGCACCGAAGAGCTGCAGTTAGGGCCCATGACTTATCACTATATCCGGGCCTTCCTAAACCCTCGCACTGCCTCTTTGCCTTAGAGGATATATAGACCCTCTTCTTCACCCTTGGTAACATTGGCACCCCGCAAGGGGCGGGTTTATATCCTTCCTCTTCTTCCTCACCTTCATCCCACTGACTAAGGCTCTCAGCCGAATCCCGCACTTATGACACACACTTTACGCGGATAATATAACGGTTTGGACTACGTACGGCTCGGATGGCAACATAGAATCGACCCCTCAGGAAGCAGTCACAACTATAGTTACTCACGCGGCAAGCATTGGGCTTGACTGCTCCCGCACAGAGTAAGCACTTCTCATAAACCGCCCGCGACGCGTCCCTACCTCCCCCATCACCATTTACCTGCATGATACTCCCATGCCACAAACACCTGCCCGAATTCTTGGCCTGCATTTGCAGGACACGGAGAAAAGCAACCTTATCCTGAGCAGTAAAAAAGTCCGCTTATTCCGTCATCTATCTTCTTAGAAGGTTTCAGATTCACGAGCCGGTCTAGACGAAGCAGACAATCTCAGGGTGCCTCATGACTTTGTGTTTAGTCGTATTCTTTACGACTCTCCTTACCTGGTCCTCTTCTGTGCGGAAAAAGACAAAACCAATGCTCTAATACGCATGACTACCAAAGCAGCGGTCAACCTACCTAAGAGCACCAGCACAGACAGGCTCTTAAAATTAGGAATGCACAACGCTATACTACAACTTATACCTGCACATCGCATAAAACAGTACCTTGGTCTTGCTGGCGCAGAAACAGTACAATATATACTGGATTCTCTGGGAATTCGAACACCCGCGCACGCTAAAAACTTAACCCTTTGCCTTTGCGCCATGCACGCCGCGCTTATCCTTAATCACTTCCCTAAGAATGCCCACCCTGAATACCATCCATCCTACCGAGTCGCGCGAACCAAAGCTCTCCATAAAGATTATGGCACTTCAGAAGATGTGCGATTGGTGGACGTCGCGTGTGGTACGGACCATTGAGTAGCTGTGGCTTGCCGTCCAGCAGCCCCCCCCCCCCCCCATCACCCTCTTTATAGACTTCCCCCTCTGTACCCCGGAAGAAGCAGAGGAAGCAGCTATAGCAATCGCCATCACCCAAACCAATCCGCCTCATATAGTTAGCGATTCCAATACAGCCATTCTTGATTTCGCTCGCGGACGCGTTGATCTCCCTGCGTGGCAGATATTGAGAATGTACATCCTAAATTCCGATGGGCGTTTTGAACTACAGTGCGTGCCGGCGCATTCTGGCAATCCCGGAATTTAGGCCGCCAATTACATAGCCCGCGGAATTATTTGCCGGGCAAATGGCGACTCCAGCCGGGATTGATTGAGGGAGCGGGCACACACGTTCTCAGAACTCACACAATAAGCACGCCTTGCCCGTAGACTCTACCCCCCTCCCCAGCGCCGCCTTTCCCACTCCCAACAAATGCTCTAGAGGCGACTCCTGACCCGAACTCTTCCTATCCCTCAGCTTCTATCCTACTTCCGTCAAGTTTCCCCATAGTGCAATCTGTGCGGTGGTGGGGATGGAAAACATTTACGTATTGATACACTTAAGAGGTTATGCATGAGCTGACCCGGGGGGACGGGGGGTCAACCCTCACATGTACCAGGTGGAGGTCCCTGTTCGAGACCACAGTGGTGTCGGCCGCTGCCTGGGCCAGCCCGACCAAGACCCGTTGGGCCTGCAGGTCACAGCAGCCGTGCAGGGTCGCCTCCCAGTCCTGCCGGGTTGGGTTGGGTTGGGGGGGGGGTAGCAGGGGTGGAGGGGCAGGCCCGCACTATGAAGTAGATGTCCGAGGACTTTTCCTCACAGCGCGGACAGCTGCCCGAGGAAGAAGGGTCGAAGTGGTAGAGAGCTGCCGGGGACATCAAAGTATTAGTACAGGCGGAGCAGAAGGCACCCCTCCACCTTTGAAATACTCTGCACAGAGTCGCACGCCACCCTGGACCACAATTTCTGCGCCTGCCCTGCCGATTCTCCGCCGCAAGTACAGCCCGCCATCGGAACATGGGAGGAATGGAGGCCCCCCTTGAGTCGCAGGACCCGGCCCGCCATCGGAACATGGGAGGAGTGGAGGCCCTCCTTGAGTCGCTGGACCCAGATACGCAGCTTCGCTGTGTGAACCAGGTTCCAGTGTCATGGGCTTGCGTGACGTGTACGCATGCGCGTAATGTAAGGGCTGTGCGGTGGCATTGAGACCTTGAAGGGTCCAAACTCGCTTGCTTAATAAGGTTTTACATCCTTCCTCCGCTGACAAAAGTACAACATAGGCCACTTATTGACAGTCAGGAATACTTAATTTCTTCCCAACTTCTCCGCTTCGGCAGCACATCTCCAAGACGGCGGCGTCTTTCGCGGATGTTCGCTCTTTAGCCATCATTGCGCATGGTGTTAGAGCCGTTCCAGAACGTGCTCTATTCCCGGCAAGCATATTAAGCAAGAACACCTAGACGCAGAAGCGGGCAGCGATATAAAAGTTGGTGCTGTTTAGTTTTTGCCTGAATCCACTCAGGGAAATTTACAGTTGGCCTCAGAGATGATGGACACAACGTCTGTTTCATACATCAACTACGCCGCCGAGGTGGCTCAGTGGCTATGGTGCTCGGCTGCTGGCTCGAAAGACGCGGGTTCGATCCCGGCAGCGGCGGCTGAATTTCTTTGGAGGAGAAATTCGAGGCCCGTGTACTGTGCGATGTCAGCGCCCGTTAAAGAACCCCAGGTGGTCGAAATTTCCGGAGCCCTCCACTACGGCGTCTCTCATAGCCTTAGTCGCTTTGGGACGTTAAACCCCATAAACCAACCAACCATACATCAACTACAACACCTGGAATGCTAGCGAGTTCCTCTTTCTCTTTTTGCATTTGTACTCTCACCGTGCTCCCTTCTTTTACGGCGAGGTTGAGGAGCCCGCCGAGAAGCGAAACAATACTAATAATAGTAGTTTATTTTGACCATCTTGTTAATTGTGATACAGGGGGCCCGAAGTAAAAGTTGTCTCTAGACAGTTTGACAAAGCAACGGGCCCCGCCTTTTGGCAAGAGCAAACAAAATAACATAAAATAACAATTAATTCCTTAGACACCATTCAAATTGATTACATGGCACTACAGTTGCCGATTAAAAAAAAGACACGGCAAAGACACCATACCCGAAGATATTAAAAGGCCGGCGCGGCTAGTTTCGAACCCAGCCCTGGAGGGGCGTCTGAGCGCGCGACGTGAGCAGACGTGTGTTTCGGCTCCGCCGATTTTAGGCTGGGGCCGTGACCCAAATCAACCTACCCCGGCCAACTGGCAGATATTGATCCCCAACCTCGAGCGGAACTGCATACCATGATCGTCCAGGTGGGCTCATTTTCTTCAAATTCACGGCCGATTTTTGACCGACCGCGTCGGTACCGTCGTTAAGCCTATCGACAACGCCGATGCTCGGCTGGTTGGACTCGGCCCTCCGAGTAAAAATGGAGAACTCCGCGCTTCAATTACGCGCCTACGACCCTGAGGCGATGGCGCAGACCTCAGTTCGCACCGTCGGCGACACAAATTGACAGTTTCTGCCAAAATTCGGAGTCAAGCTTCGCTTCAAGCGGCTGCACGCCGCGCCCAGGACAAAACCCAGATGGCGGCGTTCGGCGCCGCCTCGGCCGCTGCCGCCTCGGTTGGAAACGTGAAAGCTCCCGCGACACGCGATACGGGAAGCAATAGCAAGGCGTTCACGAAGTTGAAGCCGCTTCCGATGCCCAAACCCGCTCCTGAAGACGAAGTTATAGCCATAAAGCCCCGATAACGTGTTTCCCTTCACGAGGCGTTCACGGAAACCGGCTAAGGTAGCGCTATTTCGGCGTACCTGGGGCCGGAATGGGCCCGCGCCCTTTCCGTTCTTGTCTCCCGAGACCAAAACATCATCATCGTGCATACCACGGACATTGAGCAGGCCGACCGGATCATCGGGGACTTTGCAGGTATACCGAGAAGGAATCGGTCGAGCTTGAGGGTTAGCGGAGTCATGACGGCGGCAGCACGTGCTACGGAGTGATTGTGGTCCGTAACACGGACACCACGGAAACTCTTCAACAGCAAGTGTGCTGGCGCGCCTGCACCATCGGGGAAATCTGGAAATTTAGAACATCCAACAAGGCACGCAGCACCTTCGCAGGTAAGGAGAAGCCCCGTTACATGTATTTTGACAACATGGTCGTGTCTGTGCAAAATTATTACAGAACTATTCCGGCCTGCGTCCAGCGAGGGGCCGTCGGGCATCACGCGGGTGCAGGTCCGAACCTGCAGCCGAATAGGTGTGGACTCTGCGGACTCCAAGCTCCGCTAGTACAGGCGGTGCGGACCCCTCAAAACTGTGTGCCCCGGTGTTCGGTGTGCGGTGCTGCCCATGCTACCAACTCACGCGACTGTGTGGCAAAATTTCGCACACCCAAAATGGCCGCCAAAATGGGCAAGAAAAAGAAATCGGCGCCCAAGAAAAAAAGCCGCCAGCTTGGGCATCCAACCTCCAATACTGAGAAGCTGGCTCCACCTCCCGGAGGTGCTGGCAAGCGAGTGTCGACCTGGGCCGACATCGTCAAAACCGGACACCTGATGAGGGGTTCGGGCGGGGCTGCTTCTTCCTCCCCCATCTGACTCCCCTCCCAGGGGCTCGCAGCGCCGAGCAAAATCAAATTACAGCACTCAGGGCCCAAAATGAGATACTGCTAAAGAAAATTACAGAATTGGAATCTAAAATGCACGAACCACCTTCTCCTCCCTCTCCTCTCACGGCTGAGATTGAGAGTGAGATCGTGGCGCCGAAGGCGGCAACAAGCGCGGACACCGCATGCGACACCGGACACCGGACACAAGCGCGAACACTGGACACCGCGCTTACACCGCGGACACCGCGGACACCGAGGCCCGCTACAGGGCAATAGACGACCGATTCGAGACCATAGAAAAACAAATCTCCATCGGGATCAACGCCATCTCCAAATTGCCAAACACAATCACCGAAATGATTGCCCAACAAATTGGGCCTTGTTCGCGCCCCTCGTGCAGGCCAGGTGGTCCCTACAAGGACGTATCCGGACACCCTCTCAAACCTCCGAAGCGCACCCCTGAGGTAGAGGACGACGACAGCTCGCTCTCCGGTATGGAGGACGCCTCCCTCTCCGCGAGTGCTGGCTTCCTAGCAGCGTCTCTACAACCCGTCCTTAACCTAAATAACTATGGCGAGCAGCCCTAATATCAGGCGGTCCCCAAGAACCAATGCGGCCACCCCCGTCCAAATTGTCTAGTGGAACTGCCTGGGCTTCCGCTCCCGCGCAAATCGGCGGATCTTCAACTTTTCCTTTCAACCCTAGACTCGCTTCCGGTGGCGGTTGCCCTCCAGGAACCAGGGAGCGGCAAAGCCTTCCAGCGGGACCCGTCTTCTTGCGTCTGTGTTCATAAAAATTATACGGCTAATCTAGTCGAGTTGGAACTTTCCACTGAATACTCGTACGTGATGGTGGCACTGCTTCCGCTTAAGAAATGCGATGCACCACTCAAAATACTCAACACCTGCTGTTCCCCCAGACTCAAAAATATAACGGCCGCCGCGGTGGCTCAGTGGCTATGGTGCTCGGCTGCTGACCCGAAAGACGCGGGTTCGATCCCGGCCGCGGCGGCTGGAATTTCTTTGGAGGAGAAATTCTAGAGGCCCGTGTACTGTGCGATGTCAGTGCACGTTAAAGAACCCCAGGTGGTCGAAATTTCCGGAGCCCTTCACTACGGCGTCTCTCATAGCCTCAGTCGCTTTGGGACGTTAAACCCCATAAACCAAACCAATCAAAAATATAACGTTCGCAGCACTCTTTAGCTGCGTTCTAAAGGCTGCGGGCTGGGACCCCCTTGTAATTGTAGGCTATCGCAACGGCGACAATACGCTTTGGGGTTACTTGCGTGAGGAGAAGGGGGGACGCAAGCTAGCGCAACTTGCGTCCACGCTGGGCCTGACTCTCCACAGCGACTCTGCATATCCAATGCGGGTGGGAAACTCCGTGACCCGGGATACGTGTCCGGACCTTACCTTTACCGAAATTATTACGGAAGTAGAGTGGGCCAACACGGAGGAAACCTTCGGTGGTGACCACTGCCTTATCAATACCACAAGGATTAAACCATTGGCACAAGCTCGGCTCCCTGACTCGAATAAATTTCAGCAAAGTTACATCAATTCAGTCTCCATCCACGAACAACGATAACACGCGTGGACACAAGGATTGGTTACACACCTTCGTTCGTCCTTACACGGCGGACAAATTGAAGAGGGTGCACAGGTGCACAAAATAACGATCCAACCAGGTCAATTCAGTAATCCTAAATGAATATACGTTTAGCATGCTCTATAGAGCGGATGCAGCCTAATAAGCTGTGAAGAGAAAAGTAGGCATAGGTTAAAACCAGTGTATGCGATAAAAGACAAAGATGGCGATGTCATTAGCAATATGGATGATAGTCAAAGTAGCCGAAGGGTTTTACACAAATCTATACAGTAGCGATTGTAATCAGAATCTTTCTGAGAGAGGCAGTAGAGCACAGCAATGGGACATCCCGCCAATAATGAAGGAAGAAGTAAAGAAAGCCCTGGGAACATTGCAAACGGGAAAACAGCTGGTGATGATCAGATAACAGCAGATTTGTTGAAGGATGAGGGAGAGATTCTGCTCGAAAAACAAGCCACTCTCTATGCGCAATGCCTTGCGACCTCGCGCGTACCTAGAGCTTGGGAAAACGCTAACATTATCCTAATTCTTAACAAAGGAGACGTCAAGGACTTCAAGAACTAAAGACCGATCTGCTTAATTGTCTGCTGCCTACAAGGTGTTTACTAAGGTAATCGCTAATAGGGTCAGGACAACCTTAGGCTTCAATCAACCAAATGATCAGGAAGGCTTTCGTAAAAAATACTCGAGAATAGACCACATTCACTCTGTCAATAAGGTTATATCAAAATGCGCAGAATATAACCAGCCCCTATATATAGCGTTCATTGATTACGTGAAATCATTCGATTCAATAGAAACCTCAGCAGTCATGCAGCCATTGCGGAGTCAGGGTGTAGAATAATATTGCGTGAAAATATTGGAAGATACTTATAACGATTGCACAGCTACCATAGTTCTTCATAAAGTGAGCAATAAAATTCCAATAAGGAAAGTGTCAGGCGCGGAGCCACGATCTCGCTTATGCTATTCCCCGCCTGTTTACAGAAGGTATTCCGGGGCCTGAAATGTTAACAGTAGGGGATAAGAGGTAATGGAGAATACGTAAGTAATCTGTTATTGGCTAATGACATTGCCTTGCTAAGTCACTCAGGACATGAACTGCAAAGAGGGATCAATGAGTTAGACAGGTAGAGTAGAATGGTGGGGCTAAAATTTAACATGCAGAACACCAAAGTAATATTCAACAGTCTAACAAAAGAACAGCAGTTCGCAATTGGTGGCTAGGTGCTGGAAGTAGTAAGAGAATGTGTCTATTTAGGCCAAGTAGTGACAGCTGATCCGGATCATGAAAAGGAAATGACTAAAATGAAGAATAAGAATGGGGTGGAGTGCATATGGCAAGTTCTCTCAGATCGTGAATGGCAGTTTACCAATATCGCTCAAGAGAAAAGTATAAAACAGCTGTATATTACCGGTGCTTACCTATGGGGCAGAGGCGTGGAGGCTAACAAAGAGGATTCAGCTTAAGTTAAGGACCACTCAGCCAGTTATGGAAAGAAAAAGGATAGGTGTAACGTTAAGAGGTTGGAAGCGGGCGGTGTGGGTGAGGGAACAAACGCTGATTAATGACATCCTAGTTGAAATCAAGAGGAAGAAGGGGGCATGGGCAGCGCATGTAATGTGAAGGCAAGATAACCGCTGGTACTTAAGGGTAACGGAATGGATTCCAAGAGAAGGCAAGCGTAGCTGGGGGCGGCAGAAAGTTAGGTGGGCGGATGAGATTAAGATGATTGGGGAATACGGTGACCGCAACTGGCTAGAGATAGGGTTAATTGAGGAAACATGGGAGAGGCATTTGCTCTGCAGTGGGCGTAGTCAGGCTGATGATGATGATGATGACTCTGTTAAAACTACTGAGAGCTAACTACTATATTATTGTGGATTCTTAGCATACCTTTAGCGCTATATTCGTCTTTGAAAACCCAAGTCGCCGTAGACATTTTTGTTAATCTCAACAGTGTGTGTAAACATTGTTTCACTCTCAGGGATTCTGTCTCCATTCAAGAGATGCAGGAAATGGCGCCACTGGAAACGTTGACTCTAACTGTGTGTATGATACAGCCATAAAGCATGAAGCGATCATTGTTGTCAAAAGCCAAAGCCCGCATTATGCTGTAATGAGCCTATCACACCATTTCGAGGCGTCTAGGCAGCTACACTTAAATCTTGCCTTATAGCAGGGTGCATCACAACTTTCATTTTGTCAAGCGGTTATTTGGCCGCCTCGATACTTCTGACTGACTGCCTTGTGAGGAAGTTAGAATGGAAAAAGAATGGAACCAGGGTGGCTGATGAACATCTTAAATTTACTTTACATTTTTATATATTGTTGCCTGATGACTCGAAACAAAAGTTCCGCTATTAGTCCTGCCCCTAAAATTTTTTTTGAAGCGCCGGAAATTTTTGTTCTCTAAAAGGTGGAGTACCGCGCTTAAATTCTCTGCTGTTTTTTTCCAACTTTGCTGTTAATTGCATACAATGTATTATGGTTAGCTACCTGAAAATCGTTTTCCCAAACGTACGCGTGGTGCTATTTTTGCTCAGTTATTTTTTCTCTCTGGAAGGCATAATTTTTTAAATAAAGTTTTCAATGCCCGCTTAAAAACCTATTTTTGTCTGTTTTGCTGGTCTTTCTCTCGAAAAAGGTTTCCTCGCAAAGTGGTAGTAATTATGCGTTGTGTTCTATGCTAACTGGTCGTTCACACTATGGATGTTCGTATCTATATGGCTTTGGATAAAGAGATATGGTCGAGCAAACTTTAGCAAAACAGTAAAAAATAGAAATTTCTGATGTTGTTTGTATTTTGTAAAAAAAGATATTTTTTGTATTTTTGAGCTTTGTCCACATATTCTCCTTTATATTAGCTTGAACAATCGTTAAAACTATGCTGTGTAACTTTGGCAGTCGGTTAAGCTCGTTGACTTCCGTGCAACCAGTGCAAGAAGAAAGGGCCACGTCCAGAAGTTTTTCACCATCAGAGCTCCACGCACTTGTATAGATGCAGTTGAACATCGCACAGCGTCCTCGACAACATGCCTTACGCCGAGAAAAGAAGGTTTTCAGGGTAAACGAATAAAGCATTTCCAGATGGTATGCAGCCAGCGCTGAGACCTGAATAATTAGAAACGTTTTTTGAATGCTCATCTGAACACAGTCCATATGTTCAGCACAGTATAAAGGCTCATGAGTTACATTCGAGACACCACTGGAGCCTCTTCATGATTCACTTGTCACTGAACAGATTCCCCAAATTCAGCATGAGTATTCAGTATCCCGTGTTACACATCTGAGCATCATGGTTTCCAACAAAGAGACCCAGAAGGAACTGTCGGAGCCAAACTTGCTCAAAGACTTTGTGTAAAAAGCAGTGTGGTCTCTCCTTGTTCCCTTCACTTCGCTGTAATTAGATTATTGTGTTCCATGAAATGTTCACTGTTCACAAATGAACTAGCAGAAGGTGAAGGAAAGAAGTTTTTTTTGTGATTAACTGAGTGTGACGGATGTTACTTTAATTTTCAGCAGACCTTTAGAATTTTGAACTCTTGACAAGTAGCGGCTGTTATGGAGACCCTACCAACAACCCATGCGGACGCCGAAGTAGCCAGCAAGCTGTCTAAGCGCACCTGTAACTAAGGTCATTCCCGAGATGAAAGGAGAGATAAAAAACATTTGAACATTGCAAAGGAGAGGCAAGATGTCTCTCCTTACGTGTTCATCTTTTATTTTGTTTCTGTGTATGATATCTATGTCCGTGTTATATATGTGCATACTTCCGTGTTCTTGAAACTTTTCTAGTGTAAGTTTTTCAACGGAAGGAAGGATGTTGTATCGTGAGTTTCTGTTTGCGTTCGATTTAATTCCCGTTTTTTCTCGAGGCCTGTGTACTGTGGGATGTCAGTGCACGTTAAAGAACCTAAGGAGGTCAAAATTCCCGGAGCCCTTCACTACGGCGTCTCTCATAACCTGAGTCGCTTTGGGACAAACCCCAGACACCAAACCAAACCAATTCCCGTTTTACCTGTTTATTTGTACGCGTGGTTGCTTATTGTATGTTCTTGTCACGTGACCTTGTCTTATGTATACCATTTGCCTTTAAATAAAATCGTCTTTGGTCGACCTCAGCACAGAGCGTCGGCCTACTTCACTCGGCCGCCCAGGGCGACACTACTAAGCCAAGCACCAGGCTAAGGGAAAGCTACCACTCACTATATGACCTGTTGGCCCCCCGCGACAATGGGGATCGATTGCCGCACTTTCGGCAGGTTAGGCGGATCCAAAAACTTCTTACGAACGCTTTTTTTTGCAACACAGAATTTACTACACACATTTATGCACACGAACAACTTATGCAAATATTATTTAAAAAGATTCTAGCTACTGGCTACGCTGCGCTGGTGCTCTTATGTTTCCTGTAATGCAATATAAGTTTTAGGTTTATGGGAAGCTTTAATTTCCCAAAGCGACTCAGGCTATGAGGAAGGTCGTAGTGAAGGGCTCCGGAAATTTCTGCCGTCTGGGTTTCCTTAACGTGCACTGACATCGTACAGTAAAGGGCCTCTCCCCATTCTCGTACTAATCTAAAATTTCGTCTGGATTGAAATTCGATGGCCGCGGCCGAGATCAAACCCGCGTCTTGTGGGCTAGCAGCTGAGTGCCATAGCCACCTAGCCACTGCTCTGGCTAATCCGATATTAGGTGCGTTTCTACTTACAATACGGATTTTTTTCCGCCATTGATAACAATGCAATGTATGCTTACATATTTGCCATCAACATATATTTGTCATAAATGCCGACGAATAAAAAAATTTCTCACCCTTAAATACATGCGTCACACGCAAACAGCCATGGTGCTTGCATAGTGCTCTTAAAAAATTCTTGAGACTGTAACCAAAAGTAGCAAGAAAGCTGCATTTTTGTTTGCCAACTTTTTATTTTCTGCTCTGCACTGAATACATTCGTGCGGTAGCCTTGTTGCCAGAGCTGAGCTCCCTCGCCACTTCCTGGCTAGCTGCTTCGGCGCGGTAGGTCTCCAAGGGCGCGGCTCTGGCTTCTGGCTCCAAACGAATAATAAGGGGCTTCGCTGCAGCGTCTAGAAAAAGAAAAATGTGCGCAATCACAGCAAAAGATTCGTACTAGAGTCATTGCTACTTAAAGTGTACAGGGATGAGCAAAAGTGTAGAGTACGGCTCCGGCGGGAGAAGAGGATGCGGGGATGCATCACGGCGCTGCTGTTTCGAGCTGGGCGCTCACTGCGAGAGCTAGCGGTCGCCCTGGCGTTTATCACGCTTGATAAATTTCCAGTGCGGTGCTTGTGTACTTTGCTGCTGATGGTCGTGTCGAATGAAGCGTGCATCGCAAAGTGTCCAGTACGGCGCTTTCGTCCAGTACATGGGGCAAGCGAACTGCAGCGTGATGTCCAAGCACTCGGCATAGGAGCCGCAAATGGCAATTTGATTTTATTTGCACCAATATTTTGTATTGGCCTCACTCTAAACAAAAGCCGATTTTTTTTTTACCTCGAGTTGCGAACTTGTATCCGCGATGTTTTCGCCGTCTAACCCATGAGACAAGATATTACAATCGGTGATCCAGAGCAACCTTTCTAGCTCCATGAAGGGTAAATCAGATTTGGATTGAGATCCTGAGTTCTGATTGGCTACCGCGACTTCGCCGCTTACATTGTGCTCGTTCGCCTGTCGACTGAATTGCACCAGATCGAAGTGAAGCAAAAGTGGAGAGTCCACACGAACTGTGACAGACCTAAACAGAACGGTTTATCAGCTACATTTGACGGCGCATGCTTTCATGAGCAATGTGCCCTTTGTAATCTTGCTCTCCTGGTCAATGGTGCATTCTACTCAGGCACAGATTCTTATCAAGAAAAAAAAACGCAAGAGCCCACATCGTTTTCGCTGCGACAGGCAAGCTTCTTCCGAATCTCCGAATGAAATATGCTTTTAGATGCACCGAACTGCGGAAACCACCTGCAGATGAATTCGCCAGTGAAGTTAAGACTAAACGGGCCTTTCTTCAGTGCGAAGAAATAGGAAACATCGGTGCAACTGAAATCAAATCGTCGCTTGCCACTGCGGAGCACACTGGCTTGGCGCCCCAAGCCGACCGGCTGCTCCGCTACTTTCGCGGAAGCGGTATGTCCTGAACACCTTGTGAAGAGCGCCCCCCTTCGCAATCCCCGTGAGCAGTAGAATAGCCAAATACCAAACTAGATATTTATCAATTTTATAAGCCTACGCAGGGGAACGAGGCCGAAGTTTGTCGGCATGCTGGACGTTCTCGCAGCTTTTGGATTTAGTATAACTAGAGGCAGCACTAGCTCCCTTGCACTTAATTCAGCATGGGGATGAGCAATAATGCCGGAAGGTGAGCTTTCTTGCTCAGCTTCGATATTGTTGGCGTTTAACGTGGATTCTGGCGCGAAAATACGGCTCATCTAGAGGCAAACCTCGAAGAAATACTGTGCGAGTTAATATGGGTATATTTTCGCTTAATATGGGTATATTTATATGGGTATATGTTCGCTTAATATGGGTATATTTTTTTAGGAAGCCAAAGATGTGCGATGAGTAGGCCGCGAATGTATGAGCAGAAAATAGCACTATTTCTTCAGTGTAGTGATGCCTCGGATTGCGTATTTCTCCAGTACAAAAAATTCAATGGAATTAAGGCTCTTTTTGTGAATACTTACTAGAGAGAAGAAGAGCGCAAACGGGGAAAGCAAGAAGCACTGCTGGCGTCTTCATGGTTTCAGTGTTGCTCAAATTGTGTCAACAGGTGTCTGCAAGAAAACGCAAAGAATGCCGTTTAGAGATAGACAAGAAGCTTTTAATGCAACCCATCCCAAGCAAAGTGGTCTGCGGATTAATATCAAATAGTCTTATCTAAATTGAATTACCTTAAAAGTGAACAAGGTTCAGCTGCGGGGAAGCATGTCGGTGTGCCGCAGGTAACTATCGCAACGCACTGTACTGGCTCTCGTGCTGCTTATTCCTGCCATATTCTATCCAGTTATTGCGCTCAAAAATCAAGAGGAAATAGCATGCCTTGCTACTCCTGAAAAGAAAAACAAGAAACCTTTTGAGGTACCCTAATGTGTAGCAGCGCCGCTTTTTGATCCGATTGGCTGTCAGTGCTTTTTTCGGGTAGGCAGAAACTGGAACGGACAGCGCAACCTTCAGCTGCTATTCACAGTTAATTCTGCTACTTGAAACGAGCGACCACGAGCAAGTTGCCGAAGGTACCCTAGCCAACAAGAAATGTTCTTCTGATGAAACTTGGTGTTGGAATTTAGAAAACGGGACTGAAGCCTGAAGGTGCTAAATATTGCAAGTTTTTCTTTCATGATAAAATAAGAGTTTGAACTAGTTTTGAAGAACTTGTTGTTCCCAAACCAGGGAAAGAGGTGAACATAGCGCAACCTACGTTCATTATCGCTGATATTGTGCGTGGCAAATCTCATATAAAAGTTGGTTTACAACCGCCTACCGAGCTATCTCGAAGACAAAGCGTCCTAACACACATCCTGTTCTGTTTGAGGGCTAATATATCAACGCAGGGCATCTTCCTCTCACTAAGGAAAGAAATTATTGATCCACCACAGAAAAACAGCAAGGGAACTATTCTGGCATGTGACTTGGAGGTAGCATTTGATCACGTGAAACACTCAACAATAATGAACACTATCTAAGCAATTAATTGGGGGACGCAGACCTACGCTTACATCGGCTGTTTCCTCAGTGAACGAGAGGAAGAAATAAACATTGGAATGCAGTATACTGAGCAAGTAAAATGGGAACCAGGGGTATCCGCAACAAGTGGGGCTCTCTAGACTTCTCTTCACCATAACTATGATAGATCTCCCTTCCCAAGTAAATCAGATTCTGGGCATCAGTCTCAGTTATGAGTTGTGCGCACATGATACTAATATGGACCACGGCGGCAGCATGGACACAATGGAAGTCTCACCAGCAAGCAGCAGCGACTAGTCAGATCTAAGCACAAAATGGCTGTTGACTCACATGCTCCCATGAAGAATCAGAGCTTCTTGTCATTCGATAGCGGAAAAACCGAAATACCATAGAAATCCAGATGAACGACACCTCAGTACATGAATTTGAAAACACTCAAAATTCTTGGGCTTCACATCAACAACGGGGGAACTATTTCACTCACACTACAAAAGCTCTGTGATCTGGATGAACATGTTGTCCGAATGATTACCCGAATCACAGGCAGGAAACACGGTACGAAAAGAAAGACACCCTTCACCTCATGCAGACATTTGTTATCAGCCGTATCGTATATGTGGCACCAAACCTTCTGCTTAAGAAACATGATATAAAGTATCACGACCTTACGATTAGAATGGCCTATAAAAGAGCTGTGGGACTGCCGATACCAACACCAACAGTGCGACTGCTCAATGAGGGGCACACAACCATCGATAAACTCATCGAGGCACACTTCACGGTTCAAGTCGTCCGACTAGCAACTACACAGATAGGGAGAAGGGTCCGCAGTAACATTCATATTTACTGCACCCTCAGCCTTCTTACTAAACAAGCCACCCCAAGTGCCTGGCGATGATGCTTCAAGGCTACTCCCCTTTCAAGGAACATACTCCCGACGTACCACCAGGCACGGAGGCAAGCAAGGGCAAAGGGAGTCCACAGACACTACCGCATCCAAGAATGCATATTCTACTTCGATGCCGCGGATCCCGAATGTTTACAGAGCCATAGTGGCGGTTTTGCACAAAGGGCAGACGGTCGATGGGCTTACAGCATCCAGCCGCGACACAACAACAGAAGAATAAATGGCAATAGCTTTCGTGGCCACAGACTCAGAAATATGATAACAAAACTTTATCCTGTGAATAAAGTATTTATTTATTTATTATTTATGAAGGGTAAGGTTGCCCACTTGCCTCCTTCATCCTCCAAACCAGACAAGTCTGCGCTGACGTCAAAAAGTTGATGTCGATAACTCTCCGCAAGGGTGCAGAGGGGAACGAGTTGGCACACAACAACTCAGCCCGAGCTTTTCTTCCCCGGGGACTTGGCACATGAACCTCGGAACCAGACCAGTTTGAACCACTCACAACATACAGCGAGATGCTACAAAATCTCAGATACATATCCTCCACCTGCCAAAAACCTAACCAAACACGAGATTTATCTCCGTCGACAACAGACTGAGACATTAGAGTGCCCTTAGGTATTGCACGCCATAAATTTTAACTCAATCGAGCTAAAATGCCGATTTTGCGAGCAGAAGACAGACCTGTACCATATGGTATGGGCCTCCCAAAAGTCCAAGACATTTATATTATAAATAAGCAAACGCGGGAGGCACGGGAGGCAGTACTGTCTAGTTCGGAAGATCTACATCAACGTAAGCTTATCGACCGAGCAAGGATAGCAGCTAATGCCAGCCTTATCTTCCTCACCGTCTACCTTTACTACAAAAATTAGTTTTGTCATATAGACCTCATTAGGAACGAAATGCACGTTAATTGAAAAAATAGACCGTCGTTGTTAGCGCGTTCGCTGAAAATGCGCAGTAACTGCTTATTTTAAAAAAAAATATTATATGCTCAATAAAACTCTCCTCGATATGATTCAGATATTGGTGTGGAAGTTATATAGGCTCTTATTTGTCGTTGCTTCCTAGACCGAAAAAAAGGTTCCCTCACTGCTCAACGCAATGCAGAAGCAGCGTGAATCTAACGACGGAAAATGTTTTTATGCCGAAACTCTGGCTCTGTGTGTACGTATTTTGAAAGCGAATGAGCTGTGCAAGATTGAGAAAGTTCCAGAGGGATATTAAGGCCGCAAAATGGGACCACCTGCGATGAATTACGTAAAAACACCTTTTTGTTATTCGGCAACTACGGCGCGGGGAAAGAAAACAATTATAGCAGCATATGGCCGGCATAGTGATACCATTTATGACAAGGAAATTCACCTGTTTGATGACAGCATTTTTCTTCATAACAAAGGTTAAGCGCAATACTAATCGGAACTTATGTGCGTAATCTATGAAACACTTGGTGTATTTTCGAGCATGGACCTAATACCAATCGTGTTTCAGCGTGTTTAGATACGCTGCCGTAGAATGCCCCTTTTAGAGGTGGGTTACACCGCGATGATTACGCTAGGTGGGGCCGGCCTGGCTAGCTGGCTGCCTATCGTGCTCTGCTTTAACCTGCCCCTGGCCTGGTCCAGGGCCTCGCCCGCCCCTGGATACACTCTCTATCGCTTATGGAAGACTTCGGAAACACGTGGACACCTCTGGCATCACGGCCGGCTGCCTAGCTAGCCCTAAAGCGCCGCGCCTGAACCTCTGGAACGCAGCGTCTCACCAAGTGCCTGCAGCCGAAACCCACCGATGCCTCGCCGGCCTCACCTTTTTCCGACGCCGCCGCCGCGGGGCCTACTCCAGCCACGCCGACATCCATGCCACCATCATGATGATGATCAACTTTATCAGGCATAAGCACACCGCGGCCTCAAATTCAGCACCACTCAATCCCAATGACAATTGTAGTACATGGCTTTTTTGCCTCACCATGTAATGAAAATGATGGAGAAGGCTACGTAAATAATTTCGTACAAACTTTGAGTGCAGCTACCTGGTCGTACAATATATCGCTGAAAGACAGCGCAAAAGCTTCTTATATTCTATTCTATGCACTTTTGCGTTGATGCTAAAGTGCAGCTTTGATGTGGCTTAGCAGGAATAATTATGACAACTGGGGAAAAAGGAAACAGATAGATATGGCACTCTGTATCTGCCAACCGATATATAAAGAATGCAGGAGTGGCTTTGAAGAGGCTACCTGCTAAAAAGAAGTGACAAATTACGCCGCTAATGTCATAGACGTCATTGTTAACCTGAGTCTTTAGAGGTGCCTCGAAAAAAGAAACACGTATTTTGCAACTGCTCGGCTCATCAGAAAGCAGCGCATGCCGACCCATGCGCGCTCCTAGTAACTCCTGGAATGATTGTTTGAGCCGTGCATTCATTAGCAGTCAAAAAAGAGTGCTCATGGCAGAGACAACTAAGCAAATCTAGGGAGAAGAGATTTCTGATCCTTACCAAATGCCTTAGCGGAATTCTTTGTTGTGCACCGCAGCCGATGTTCCTTTTATTCGCATGTCCCATCCGGCCCGTGGAAAATAAAATAAAAAGAAATGCATGCCGTATTGGCAAATAGATAAACTGCTGACGCATATGAGGCCGTATATATTGAAGGAAAACTTTACTGCCCGCGGCTGTCTAAGCCAGCCGCTAGAATTTGGTCACATCAAGCAAGGTGAACGCCCAATTCACTACGCCGAACTATCTGAACACCAACGAAACTTCTCGACCGGATTAATATTTTGTCCGAACACTTCCTGCAGTGCTCTGTAAGGCCTGTAAAGCCGGAAGCGTTCTCTAAGTTCGAAAGGAAAATTTTGACGGCAGCTGCTAAAATACATGAAGTCAAGAGGAAAGGATATTTGTTATCCAACCTTTTTTTAAGAATTTGCGGATCTTTAATTTACAATTTAACCAACTTCAAACTATCATCCGCTTTGAGCAGAGTTTGTATTATTTGCAGAATGCCACTCTAGGTTGACTGCTGTCGTAGTGGCAAACAACGGTCATTGCACATTGCAAGCCTGCGCTTATTTTTGTAAAGTCGCGAAATAAATCCAGAATATCCTTTGCAGGATGCAACTCTAGGTTCACTGCTGTCGTAGGAACAAGCAACGGTCGTTGTTCATTGCAAGGCTGCGGTTATTTTTATAAAGTCGTGGCATAAATCAAGAGCTTTGTACAGTCAACGTTTGAGATACCACTTCCTTTTTTGTGCTCTGCGAATAAAAACACGTGAAAATGAAAATTCAGACTGGAGCAAGAAATCCAGCAAATTACCCAGAGCCAACCTTACCCAGAGCCTATGGTAACTGGCTTGGTCTGCTCATGTGGCCGCTGAGAAAATAGCGACAAAGTTTATATATTTTGCATTTGGTGAGCAAGCGCATGAAGTGTAGGTAAAAAAGAAGAAAATGCGTAATTCAGTTTTTATGGTATTTTAAAAACGTATACATACACGTGCATGACCAAATTAATTGTGTTGTCGTAATATATGTCTTATAGATATATTTGTGTAAGATCATTACGGCCACTAGCAATCGGTGAATTACCTGCAACTTCTCACTATGACCTTGTGGCGACACCCTCTGCGCATATTCCCGCGCAGCCTCCGCTTTGTTATCATCCGGCCCAGCGCAACGTTTTTAGATCCCTTTCAGTTTGAAAGCTGCGGTGCGCGGATTGTCGCCTTTCCGTTTCCTGCCGCGCGGTAGCGCTCACCACGCTGTTTGCGATTGGAGGATTGGTGGCTGAAAAGCAGAGATGTGGCATAATGTTAGAATTGTAGGAAACTGTAGGTAAAGATGATGGCGATTCTTAATGAGAATTGCCAACACAGTAAACAAAAAATAATAAAGAAAGAAAAGCTGAGCATGGTGGCAATTGCCACCACCCCGTTTCAAAGGGGGCGCTCCTATCCATCCATCCATCCATCCATCCATTCAGCCCGACCAGCCTGGCCCTTCGCGTCTACGTCATCGTCACCGCCGCCTGATTTGGAGCGGCCAGCAGATATCAGCATGGAAGGTATCAGCTCTCCTGTGCCAGTTGTTGGCAGTGACGCTTATCTTACAGTATACAAAAGCTTCAAGCAAGGGTGCTTAAAGCATCCCACCAAAAATATGCTAGAGTTTACCAACATTGTAAACAGAGCAATCTCAATTTCTTTGAAAGAAGGTCCCGTTGTAGGGGGCATTTTTTGGGAGGTGCTAGACGAGCTGGAATTGCAAAACCTTGCTCAGCATGGATGTGCAGAGCATATGGCCACTTTTACATGCCAAGTGCTGCATGTTGTCATAGTGACACGCATGAAATTCTATGCGAGAGACCTGAACCGTCGGCTGGAGATCAGAAAAAAGGTTGTCCTTGCAAATAAAAAAGCTCGCCTTCTGTAGCAATTCCCTCCGTGCTTCCGACTTAGTCTGTCTGCATTTAATGCTTGTCTGTGTTCAATGAAATTAACATTCTAAAAATAAAAGTGCAGGACGCTGCTCCCGTCTGTGCGATCATTGCAAATAAAAAGCTCTTCTATAGTTATTCCCTACCTGCATCCAGCTAAGTGTGTCTGCATTTATACTTGTGTTCACTGAAATCGACATTCTAAAGAACTTGCAAAATGCTGCTCGTATGTGTGGTGCTTCTTTGATAATATAGCGCGAAATTTCCTGATTGATCTAGAAGCGGAAGATCGATAGTTTTAACCTTTCATTAATGTTTCATTCATTCTCCCGAAGAAATATTGATAGCTTTACTCCAACATACGCATATCATCCGCGCTAAACGTCGCAAACGCGATGCAATAAAGTGCAATTCAAACTATTGATTTTTGCGAAGTGGCATCAGCCTGCTCTTTATCTCACCCTTACTAGTCAGGCGAAACATTTCTTTAACCATGAGACTGAAGTTTCAACGCGACAGCTCCAAAAGTGCACCAAATTTGAATTCGACGTGTTCGCTGCCAATGTTATCATCGCGGATGAGAAGACGCTGTCACACCAACTGCCAAGCGCGAGCGCTCCGGCGGCTCCGGGCCGACAGCGACAGCAGTGCCGCGTGGTGAGTGGAAGCGGACGGGGGCCGCCTTCTCGGGCGCGGCCCGGGGGAGCTTGCAAACTGAAAGGCATCTAAAAAATTCGCTGTGGCTTAGCTTGGTTAAGCCCGGTAATTGCGAAAGCAATATCCGTACCTACGTCATGGTACAGCTGGTAGTGTAGCTGGTGGTGGTGCTTGTGGTTAGATTTGTGGTGATGCATCGGTTATACAATCCAATCCATTCCAATCCAATCTAATCCAAACCAATCCAATCCAATCCAATCCAATTAACTCCACTCCACTCCAATCCAATCCAATGTAATCTAATCTAATCCAATCCAATCCAGTCCAGTCCAGCCAAATCCACTGAAATCCAATCTAATCTAACCCAATATAATTCAATCTAATTCCATCTAATGCAATCAAGGTCAAATGAAGGTCAATGGTGGTCACCGCCGCGGCACGCTAAGGCGTGAAAGTGCAAGTAGTATTGCTTTCGCAATAAAACGTTGGCCCAGCGTAACACGGCTACACGCTGGACTGCATTACCGATAAAACACAGCGCCACGGCAGCGTCACCCGAGGCATGCGTCGCCAAAAGTGTCTACAAAAACAGGCTCCCCGGCTGGGAAGGGCAGCTGTTTCCTTCCCCTACCGAGACGAGCGTAGCGTTGGTATGCTCATCTGCTGCCACCGCTAATCGAATAAACAGTTATTACTTTTTTATGTTGGGATCCGTCCTTCAACAGAAACAGCATCCCACAACCGTATAGATGTTGACGTATGACCATATGCATATTGGCCTACTGGATATATTATATTTCTACTGGTCCTATCAAAATTCAAACACAACCAATATAATTCCAATACGAATCCTATAGAAGCAATAAGAGTTTTTAATTGAACCAGTGCAATATCATGCGGAATTTTTTTCTATGTATTGCTCCTACACATACGCTTTGTTAACAGGTGAAAAGATGGGTTCATGGGTTTATTGGAGATTAACGTCTAAAGTGAGTCAGGCTGTGAGGGATGGCGTAATAAAGAACTCCAGAAATTTCGACCTCCTGGGGCTCGTAACGTGTGCGGAATCGCAAAGCGCACGGACCTCTAGAATTTCGCCTCCATCGAAATTTGACCACCGCGGGCCAGCAGCCTAGCGCCATAACCACTCAGCCACCGCGGCGGCTGAGGTGAAAAGAATTGGTGAGGTTAATTCGTTATCTTTATTAGCTAGATATCTTTATCCGCTCTGTTGCGTAGTCTTCGGTGCGAGGTGCTCCCACAAAGCCTGCTTCTATCACGTCATCCCAAGCTCCTCGGTAGTAAAACAGCACGAAAAAACAAAATGCATGGCACCAACCATGCAGATCCGCAGCTGTGCTCAAAAAGCCCAGTAGAATGTTTGTGCGGCTTCTGCGCCTGCTCATAGCCACGTTGCGTTGGAGCCAACAGACGCATAATTTTCACAGTTAAATATGTTCAGAATGCGCGTAATTTTTCCAGTGAGGAGAAAAATTGCGCTCTAGAAAAAGTTATGATGCGTAAACTAGACAGTTTCCTACAGTACACAAATGTCAGATTTAACCGGCCCTCTGCAGACGTGAGTGCTTTTGAGACTAGTATGTACTGTGCACCTATGTTTTTCTCACCTCGCTGCTTCTGCTTTGCCTAACGTCAACCTTACAAAAGTATTTCATCACGCGCTTTCTTTTTTCTCTTCTACAGCGTGCAAATACTGAATGTAATGAACCTTAAAATGTTTTTAGGTCAATTTTTCGACCCACTTGAGAAAAATGGTTATCCCTCAGTGCCTTTGTCATTCCGCTCTTCCTTATAGCAAGGGTGTAGAACTTCCGCAAATCCACCCCCATCTGAACCACTTTGTTCGAGTTCTAATGACCTCGAGTATTAATGTCCGTGGTTAAAGTACTTGAGGAATGATTTTTGAAGACTTGTTGAAGAATGAAGGTTGAAGACCAGCTCCTCACAAAGTTGTGTACAGAGGTCCGCAAATGAGGGGCAGCAAAATAAGGAGACTTGGCAGAAGTCATAAAAACCGGGGTGGCACCGACTGCGGGGGTGCTGATAGCTCGCCCCCCCCCCCCCCCCCCCCTTCAATTTTTTTCCGGGGCGGCTTAACCCTCCCGGAGAGCGATGGGGTCAGGGGCCAGGATAACTTCTCCATGGACACAAATAGCTCTCCCGAAAAATAAATCTGTGACATCGCGGGAGACTTTATTCAGAGGTCTACTGTGCAAAGAAACACATTCTGGATTGTGCGGTGGCTTTTGTTTAATGTGAAGGGCAGTGAATTTCGTCATACTAAAATACGCAAGCTTTCTTCAAGCTGCCACTGTCCATGAGCTCAAATTACCCCCCCCCCCCCTAAAATGGGCCCTCAATTTTCTTTAGAGAAGTTTTAATGCCGCTTCGCCATTAAAACTTCCCTGACTCCTGTTTGTGTCTTCGTTTGTATTGTTGACAGATGCATGAAGAGTTCATATTCGTTGTTTAAATTTTAAATTGTTAGCTTGTGAGAATATTTGTATGGCCCATTGTTTCTTACACAAAAATAGTTTAAACTATGAATATATTTAAATTGTAACGTTGTCGTTCAATGTTCTATCCTTGCAAAGTGCGTTTTGTGTATCCGGATTAGACTGGTGTTTTTAGAAGGCTGGATTAGTCACTTGTCCGGCGAGACCATGGCTCGCGGATAGGTTCTTTAGAAGGCAGGACCTTTATTATATAGCCTCGCCAGCAGCCTACATATTGTACTAACATCGTCTGAAGATACCATGTCGCACGTAATACTTATCGACGGAGATAAACAGTACATAAAGCGGAGATAATCAGAATCCATCTAACCATTAACTCATATCTTTGAGATCAATAGTATGCAAAATAATGCTATTGTGAAGAAGATGGGCATTAGCCCAGCCGCATTTCTATCGCTCTTAGATAGGCCTCGCTCAGCCTGACTGACGGCGGACCACCACTGTGTCACCGCTGCTTCCATCGTCCTTGGCCTCAGGAAACAGACCATCCTTACAGTCGTTCGCCAATTTGACCCGCAACCACCTACCGAAGTACACACGGACGCCAGTGGCATTTTAGTGGGTGCTGTGCTGGCTCAACGCAAGCCTGGATTTGAAGAAAATGTCGTTGCTTACTACAGCCGGACCCTGACGAAAACCAAGTCAAACTGCTCCGTCACGGAAAAAGAGTGCTTGGATATCGTTTGGGCCCTAGCCAAGTTTCGCCCTTACCTCTATGGACGTCCTTTTGACGTTGTCACAGACCACCATTCCCTTTGCTGGTTTTCTTCATTAAAAGATACCTCCGGCCGCCTTGCTCCATGGGCTCTCCGCCTCCAAGAATATAACATACGCGTCGTTTACCTGTCGGTCCGCAAGCATCAGGACGCCGATGCCTTGTCTCGCTACCCGCTACCAGCCGAGACTGACTGCCTCTCCGCCCTCGAAAGCACTGCGCCTTCGCTCACCACCTGCAACATGCCTTCTGAGCAGTGCAAAGATCAATGGATTGCCTCTCTTCTCAACTTTCTATCCGCTCCATCTACGGTTCCGGCATCCCGCGCTCTTCGCCGCCAAGCTTCACATTTTGCCATTCGTGATAACCTTCTTCATCGGCAGAACTATAACCCTCAGGGATGTAAACGCTTCTCGTCATTACACACCATCTACGCTCCCACATCTGCACCTGTTCCCACACTGACCCGAAATGCGGTTCCGCCGGTGTATTCAAGACATACACTCACGTCCCTCTCAGGTACCACTGGGACGGTATGGACAACTTCATGCTCAAGTATGTCCGCTCATGCCCGACCTGCTAAGACCGTAATCAACACTCTCGTCGCGCCGCTGGAGAGTGCGCAGCCACTACCCTCTCCGCTTCGACCCTTAGACCACGTTGGCACGGATTTATACGGCCCTCTTCCGTACACCGCTGCTGGCAACCCCTGGGTCATTGTTGCCATTGATCACCTGACCAGTTATGCTGAGACCGCTGCGCTCCCGGCTGCTGCAGCTCGTGATGTGGTGTCGTTCATTCTGCAGCGTTTCATTCTTCGTCACGGTGCTCCTCGTGAACTTCTCACTCACAGAAGACGCGTCTTCTTGTCTGACGTCGTTGAAGCTCTGCTAGCCGAGTGCAATATAGTTGATGGGACTTGTACCGCCTACCACCCGCACATAAATGGTCTAACCGAACGTTTTAATCGCACCCTTGGTGACATCTGGCCGTTTACGTCACTGACAACTACACTAACTGGGAACTCGTTATATCTTATAAAACGTACTCCTATAACATTGGTACACACTCCCCCACCGGCTTCTCTTATTTTTTTCTGCCTTACGGCCGCCATACCTCCGCTCCCATCGACACAGTTCTCCCCTGCCGCCCTTCCGCACCTGAATATACAACTGCCTCTGAAGCTGCCCAGCACGCCAAACACTGCCGCCAGATCACACTGTCGCTCACGACCACCACACAGGGGTGCCACAAATACCGCTATAGGAAGATAAGCTTGCACCAGCCTTTCCACCCGGCTTACTCGTTTGGCTGTATTCAACGTTCCTGTACTCCCGGCCTTCCCAAGAAACTTGTTTCAATATATCAATAACCCTGCCGCGTTGTGGAGCATACATCTCCAGTTAACTACATAATTGAGCCTGTCGCGCCGTCTGCCGATCTCCGCCGCCGTGTCCGCGAAGCTGTCCATGTTCAACGCCTCGAGCAGTACTACGACCCGGTTGTATTGTCACACCCTGATTCGCCAGGATGGCTCCTTTTCTGAACATATTTTTACACATCTTGTCAATATTCTGGAGGATAACAATTTCTTAAGTGCATGGCTGCCGAAAGTTCTTCTCCTGTGACATTCCACTACTCTCCTTCACTTACAAACTGCACTTCTATTTGGACTCTGATTTTCGATCTGACTGTGTATTTCTTGACTTTGCGAAAGCATTCGATAAAGTTAATAACTCACTGCTATTACATAAACTAAGTCTGCTGAACATTGACCCCGCCGTTCATAAATAGTTCTGTGGATTTCCTTCTTCTCGTGATGAATTGGTCAGCATTAATGACGCTGATTCCTCTGCTGTACCACTTCGTTCCGGGGTTTCTCAAGGATCAGTACTCGGCTCCCTTACCTTTTTTATCTTCTATATTGCTGACGACAACATTCTTGGTGATGCTACCTTTTCGATGCACGGTCGGAGGCTTACGAAACTTAAAGTCTGCCGGCAGTTTGATGAGATGCTGGAGAGTGTATACTGTACGGAGTGTGCATGGAGGTCGACGGCAGTTCACTTGGCAACAAATCCATCCGACCGGTAGTGGAAGCAGCCAAGGAGCAAGTGGCTGAGTGGTGTAGCGCTGGGAGCCAACGATGCTAGGGGCACTTCTATAAACGCTAACATAGGTGTGAGGACATGACAGCCACTTGAGTGGCCGCTTTGCCTGCTGAGTAATGCAGTCGTTTCAGCCCTCAGTGTATATGATAACCAGGCCACGAGTGATCACAGTTTGAGTGAAATCAAGGCTCAGATCTGCGAACTGAGTGCAAAGACTGACAAGCTATCTAGTGTACTTGATGCTATTCAGGAAATGAAAGCAAGAATAGATTCTCTTGAGACGACTGTGCGTTTACAAGCCAAGAAATAGGTAGAATATGAGAACCGAAGCAGGCGCAACAATCTTTTCGTTTTTGGTGTCGAGGAAAGTACCTCTGAAACTGACACAGATTTGAAAAAGATTGTTACGGAGAAGGTATTTCAGCAGAAGCTCGGAGTTGAGGTAAAGACGTTAGAAACAATGCATCGCCTAGACAGTATTAGACAGGGAAATAATATACCAGTAACCATGCGATTCTATGATTGCAAAGAAAAAGAGCTAGTGATGAAAAAGTGCTACAAACTGAAGGGATCGTCGTATTCCGTCAGCAATGACTATGCACCCGAAACAGTAGAAATAGGAAAACAGTTATGGGAAAGTGCTGCTGCGGAAAGAGCCAGTGGTATGAAGGTTTCCTTGATCCACGAAAAACTGAAAATAAAAGACAAACTTTACATTTGGGACAAAAATCGAGGGGAGCGCCGAGAGATACCGCGAAACAGAGGCAAAACTGCGTAGCAGGGCTTCTCTGCAGCTAATGCGTCGGAAGGCGCTTTGAGTCCTGCGCGGCAGACATAGCTACGCTTTGTTTTGTTGAATGCTCGAAGTATTGCAAACAAAATCACAGAGCTAGAATCTTTATTACTCTCTCACAGTCTGCACGTCGTTATTATTACAGAGACATGGTTAAATAGTTCAATTCCCAATGATTGTATTATTCCTCCCGGGTATAAAATGTTCAGACAGGATAGAGACTCAAGAGGTGGAGGCGTAGCCGTAGTTGTGAAATCATCAGTTAGAGCTGAAATAATAGACTGTGGCTTTTCAGAAGCAGTGTGGTGCAAATTATCATTAGCTGGCGTTGTGTTCATAATAGGAGGCATTTACAGGGCTCCTGCTACCACGCCTGAGTTCTTAGACGAATTAAACGTTTTTTTGTGTGCTCATTTGAACAATAACACGCGGCTAATAATGGCTGGAGATTTTAATCTACACCACATAAATTGGAAAACTTTCTCGCCCGGCCACACTGAAGTCTTGAGTGCTGCAAAGCTCCTGGAAATTATGTTTTTTCATAATTTGAGGCAAATTGTTGAAGAGAATACACGAGAAACGTCGTATTCCCAATCATTGCTACACCTTTTGTTCCTATCTCACAAAATAGCTGCTAGCACGGTGTCAGTCGAGCCGGGAATGTCAGACCACAAAATGATATCCGTCGATATACCGATAGGCACACACCCTTACCGGCGACCTTCTATTCCTAAAGAGGTAAAAGACTACGCTCGGTCGGATGATACAACAATAGTAGATGCTTTAAGCCTATCATTTAGTGAATTTGAGCTTGCGCCATCTAATGAGTCTGTTGAGGAACTCTGGCAGCGTTTTAAGGGCATCATCAAACATTGCTTATATGCCTTCATTCCTACCCGCATGAAAAAGACGAGGCAACATAGCCCTTGGGTAACTCGAGAAATTATCCATAGGAAACGCAGAATAAAACGGTTACGCAAAAAGAAACAAAACTGAGCCGAAGTGTCTATTTTGCGTGCTGAACTGAAAAAAGCTTTAGGGGAATCCAAGAAAAAGTATTTTAGCGAAACGGTCCCGGGCTTCCCCAAGTCATGGCCGCAAAAATTCTGGAGGTACTTCAGCGATAAAAAGGCAGAAATAGACCATATAAAAAATGGATTTGAAATGATCACAGAAGAGACGCAGATAGCAGACTGTTTCAATGTTCTTCCAGTCAGTATTCACGAAAAAAACAACAGATCATGGAAACGATCAGTCCGATGATTTTGGCGCTTGCGCAATGGGCCCTCTAGACATCAACCAACCGAGCATATTCCAGCAACTTCTTTCGCTTGATACGAAAAAAAACAAGCGGACCAGACGGGATCCCTAGTGAATTCTTACAACGATGTGCTGAATGGGTATCATTTTACCTAACAATAATCTTTCGAAAGTACTTGGCAACCTGTTCACTACCTCAAGACTGGCGCAGCGCTGTTGTGATTCCTGTTTTCAAATCTGGCAGTCGAAGTCAAGTTATGAACTATCGTCCAATATCGCCCACATCGGTGACTTGCAAGGTTATAGAACACGCTATAGCAAAGCACATCATTCTCTTTCTTGTGGCGAATAACTTCTTCTGTTCGTGACAACATGGATTCCGAAGTGGTTTATCCACTGTTTCACAACTCACTGAAACGATTCACGATTTCTGTGCAGCTTTAGATGCCTGCGAACCAACTGACGTCATCTGCATATTTTTGCCAAGACATTTGATAAGGTTCCGCATACTAAACTGCTGTTTAAACTTCGGAATGCAGGTATTGATTCAGATATTGTGAACTGGATTGCAGCTTACCTGTGTGACCGTGTACAGTCCGACTGCATTGGAAACCACATGTCTAGTTTACTGGATGTTCTGTCTGGGGTTCCACTAGGGTCAGTATTGGGGCCGTTATTGTTTTTGGTTTATATAAATGATATTCCTGGTGTTGTTGAATCACCTGTAGTAATCAAACTTTTTCTGACGATTGCCTAATTTACTCTAGAGTTACCGATTCAATTGATCAAATTAAAATCAACCGATGCCTGAAATATTTATATGACCGGTGCGTAAAATGGGGAATGGAAATTAATTACTCTAAGTCGAAGTTTGCTCATATCACAAGAAAGAAAACCGATCTTTCCTTTGATTACAAAATTGGGGAAAACTCCTTGTCCAATGTACATAGCTTTAAGTATTTAGGAGTAATTATTCAGGACGACCTGTGCTGGCGCATCCATGTAGAGGAGGTCTGCTCTAAAGCCTATCGAAAACTATGGTATTTGAGAAAAAATTACAGCATGCTCCAAAAAATTTGAAGTTAACTGCATACAAGACATTTATCCGCCCGGTTTTGGAGTATACCTCCTCTGTTTGGAGCCCCCACCATGTGTACTTGCGAGATAAGCTCGAAAAAATTCAGAGAACAGCAGTGCGTTTTGTATGTTCGCGTTATCGGAAGACCGATTCTCTAAGAGACATGCTTAAATCTTGCGACCTGGAACTGCTCGAAACACGACGAAAAAAACAACGGTTGAAACTGTTTTTCCAAATCACCAGGAATCAACTAAAAGTAAACAAAGAAACATATAATCACCCCCCTCTAAAACAAAGTGCGCGTTTAAACCACAGTGCCGTACAGAGCCCCCATATGTGCTTTTCAAAGGTCTTTTTTCCCCTCATGTATTAATATGTGGAATGGTCTTGCGGAATTCCTTATCACAGCTCAAAATGTCAAAGTGTTTGAGAACCTTTTGGAATTATATTACAGGCAACAGGGAAATTGACAACTGATCATGCTGCTGTTATGATTTCCCTCATCCTTGTTTGTTAAGTTTTTAAGTATTCGTGTTTTGATTATGTTTTTTGTGTCTTGTCGGTGCCTGAGGTTTTGTTCCTCGATAATTAAAATAAAAACCTCTCCTGTTATGGCCCTCCAGTGAGGGCTACAGTATTCCCAAATAAATAAATAAAAAAAAGAAATATGTATTTTTGTGCGTCCATCTGCGAAGTGAGCAATTTGTTTTGTGTGATGTGTGCGTGCGTTTCGTGCACTCTGGCTGGCCCATCAAGGGTGCCCGCCCGATTCAAACGCCACATGAACGATCAACCTAATGAATATTAACGAGTGAACAGGGCAAGGTCTCTTTCGCGCTGCTGCACAGAGAGGGCGCCACAAATCCGCTCCGCGGCGCTCAGTTCATGCGCCAGGTTGAGCCGGTACGAGAACAGGGCGCGAAAATGCTTAAATTTAGCGCTCAAACATAGCATTACCAAGAAGCTTAATAATCACATAATTTTGTTCTGCTCCCTATGTACGTTTTGTTCTTTTTTTTCTTTCTTACGCAGTGAATACGGTACGTAGGCAGGCAGTAGTGTGGCGTCTTAGAAGTGACACTTACCAGTGCCACTAAAGTATCACGGTGAGGCAGAGTACTTGCGTCCACCAGCTGCAAAATAAAAGTCATACTCGTATTATCTCCGTCACCGTCACCTGCACTCAACACAAGAACAGACTTGCGCCGCTGGGAAAATGGGGTGGCACTAAAATTCTGTAGCGGCGCTCGGCGCAACGCCGCTCGTGTCTCCTCGCCTAATTTTCCGTGGAGCCCCTCTTTCGAGTTACGCCCTCTGAAAGGCCGGCGACGTGCCGGAAGCGAGAAATCTAGTCTTAACTGCTATCGCAGTAAAGGTGTTTTTGGCTATCTATTAAGCAGGAGACAAACACATCAGCGATGGTGCCCTCTTGTTATGCTGCTATTGCGCAAGGTAAACAAAAGCATCATTATCAGCAACTACAAAACCACTTTCACGGCGCCAAAACTATTCAGAGTTTTTGTTACATACGTCCATGTTATATCCCGCCAGGCGTCACCTGGGCGCCTGGCGACGAGAAAGAAGTGTGCGGGCGTGGGGATTTTCGCATTTAAAAAGATCTCTCAGCAATTTTTCACGTGTTCAGTTCTCTAATGTTTTCGCCCGTTTATTTTTGCTATTTCATTTTTAATTTATTTTTACAATTTCCTCTTTAATTATTCAGAATTCTTACCTAAAGTTAAACCATTAGTTTGGCAACAATTTGCCGCCTTCGGGCTCTCCTCATTGAAACCTGTCCTATCCCCCGTCGAGGGGATGTGCCATGCCACAAAGGCAACGTCAACAAAAACAACAACGGCGTCTTGGTACACTCGCTCGCCTAGGTCAGGCTACGGGAAGCAGCTCTGTGTTCCAAAAATGAATCATGTACCGGTCCCAACTCCGCCGATACAACGGCAAGTGACCCCGCGACTGTTTGGGCAGCATGGATAACATCAGGATCTAGTAGGCTCCGGCTGGTCATCTCCTGGCTCGAATGGCTCCAGATCATTTTCAACGCCAACGACGTTATGCACCTAAACCTGGCCAATCCCCCACCGTGGGTATGTGCCATCGTTTTTGAGGCAACCACAACAAGTACTGCTCCTGCGAAGAAGCAGGCGCTGCTTCTAAGCCGATGCGGTGATAGCACATACAGAATCACCCATGCATTTGCTAATGCCCAAACGCCAGGCGGAGGTGAGCTACGACGAGCTGGCTCGGCTACTGAATTGTCACTTTCATAACAAGCCTTCAGAGCTCGGCGGACGCCTCAAATTCTAAAAACGTGACCAGCTGCAATCAGAGACTACTTCGAATTTCGTCACAGAGCTGAGGCGAATCACCCAGGAATTCAACTTTGACGCAAGCTCTGGATCACCTACTGCGACGGCTGGCACGTCATCATCTACTTGAACCGCTGCGGATAGCTGAAGCTCGGCGTCAACCAATCTGCCACTCGAAGCGATGCTTCGCGACCGACTAATGTGTGGTGTCCGGGGCTTCACCCTGCAGCCGCTGTTTCTCAGCGAGAAGGACCTCATGTTTTGAGGGCGCTGGACTTGCAATTAGCTGACGAGTCAGCACGTGGTCAACAGGCTGAAGGCCGAGCGCAACCAGCTGACTCCGCACAAGTTATCGCTGCGAACAGCAACAATGTTAAGGCGAAATCAAAAAGACGCTGGAAAGCCGCATCGTGATTCTGTCTGCTTTTGCTGTTCCGGTAAGCATGCCGCTTCTACGGGTCGTATGAAGAGTGTGACATGTGATTATTTCCACATGAAAGGGCATATTCAAAAGGCTTGCATAGGAAAGCGGAGCGCACTCAAGCAGCAGGCCCATCAAATGGAGCCTAACAACAATCCTTGGGCTGCTGGGAGACTTTTGTGCACTCTGAACATCGTGTCCGCGGCCATCTTGCAACTCTTCTTAGACGGCATTTCTCATGTGATGGAGGTCGACACCGGAGCGGCGTTGTTGCTCATCAGTCAAGATACGCACCACGCGTTATGACCTGTTAAACCGCTGCTTCTCGAGGAAGAGAACGTAACGTTGTGAAATTGGTCGGGTGAGAGGTTGCTGCTTCTGGGGCAGATCCTCGCGACGGTCGAAACTGCAGCGAAGACAGCCAAGCTGCGATTAAGAGTTCTTAGAGGATCTGGCTCGAGCCTGCACGGACGCGACTGGTTCTTGTCGGTGGGTACAGAGATCTGCGGCATCCACGAAGTGTATTCAACGTCGGAAAAAACAACAAGCAAATTCTCATGAAGTACGCGGGCGTATGCAGGACACACTCGACGGTTATGTCTGGACAGAGATTCAAGTTCCTGTCAAGCTGGACGCACGTCCCAAGTTTCTGAGATGTGGACAGATGATGTTCGCACTGCGCGAAAGTGTTCTTGCGGAGTTTCAAGAACTCCGAGAGGCGGCCGTCCGACTTCTACAGCCCGGTCATGGAGGTATGACAGCTATGAAATAAGCTGCACGCAGTCATTTCTGCTGGCCACAGCTTGACCAGTTCATCGAAGAGTGTGTGGCTGGATGTCACATATGTGAGTCGTATGCTGAAGCTAGACCCGCGACACGTATGCCAGCTTGAACGGGGCTTGAAACTCCGTGTTCAGTGCTTCAACTGGATTTTGCAGGCCCAGCCAACGGGATTTGCTTGTTACCTCATCATACTGGATGCTAGATTTGAAATGGCGAGAAGTTCCAGGACGCGCGGAAAGATGAACATGGCTGAAGCGCAACATGCAAGTAGAATTTTACTGTGCGGCAGTTTGCCTTCATACATGGCGCATCAAACGCTCTGCATTTACGCTGTGCTGCGTATTATTTCAAATAGATTAAGGTCCCAAATGGACACTGGCAAAAAAGAATGCCGTTGAGGAGGACTCCGGATAATTTCGACCACCTCGGCTTCTTTATCACGCATTGACATAGCACAGCACACCGGCCTCTAGCACTTCGCTTCCAACTAAATATGACCACCGCGGCCTCGGACGAACCCAAGTTTTTCGCGTCAGCAGCCGACTAACACACCCACTCAGTACTGCTGGGTAACGTGCTGATATTGGCGAAAGCTATCGCTCTGCTTCTGCTTGTCTTTCAACAAAAAGTAAAGTTTAGGAGCAGCTGTCTTTCTGCCAAACCCGATTAAAACAATGAAGGGAAAGAAGGCATGCCGAGGTCCTGGTGCGCTGGTGACATTTACAACCTTTGCCACGTGATGATACGAGTGCCGATATAAACAGTGAAAGAGAAGACCATCTACATCTTCGTGTGGCGGGCTGCTCCTAGAGGTTTTGCTCCAATAAATAGGAAAGAAAAGCCGTGAATATAATCAAATCTCGTAATCCCGGTGTTCGCGCAGGAATATGCTTCCCTGTGTTGTCCGTAAAAATTAGGTTTCTTGGTTGATGAGCTACACCGACGCCAAGTTGACTAGCCTTCCTCTCTTACCCGGCATGATGCAATATTTTTCAAAGAATTCAAGACAAACGTTTTATTAGACGTCACCGGTGTTTCATAGTTCTGCACTCGTGTTCACCCGTAGCGCAGTGTGTCGATGAATTCTTTGGAGATATTTTTAAGGTACAAGTTAACCTTTTTCTGCTGTTGCCGTTTTTTAAGGCAATTAATGGCCAGTTTTGCCAACGTGCACTTGGCGGCTTGTGCCTTCGAACACTCCTCTCACTTGTGGCATACTGCGCTCTGCACAATCATTTTTACGCCTGTAACACTTCTGTCGCTCCTGGGGATGATACAAATAACAGCTCGGAACTAATGACGTTTTGCATATCCGTTAAACGACGTGACTGGTTGTGAATATAGATCAAAATAAACGGTTCCCTCTGGCTGTCATGCTTTTACCTTTTAGATTTTTTCCTCTCATGTACATTCAGTAGTTTTTCTGCTATCCAAGTGAGCAATTCAGCCATGTAGCCTGCAGTGCTGATTCTGACCACTTGGAATCGAATAATTTCAGCTACCCTGTGGTGGCAAAACTGTTTTGTAGCCTAAGTGCACAATGACCCCGCAATGCTGGGTAAATTAGCTTGAAAATGCAATAACTCATGTGGCAGTTAGGCATTTCCCTTTGGGTCCTGTATTTCGGATCTACTTGGGTTCCAGCGGGGATGGCGGTGTCCGGATACCGGAAGCAGCCGTTAGTGAGCAATTCACAGGTGATTTGCCCAGCTCAGCGCTTTCAGCGTCTTGCGAATGCTGCCTTTTGTGCGCCGGATTTCACGCACAGAAACTATCAAGTGCTGCACTTACCTCAAGCACAATCTGACTCCGAGGGGTTGCAAAGCCTTCTCCAGCAGGTGCGCCACCTGCCGACAAAATTGTATTGCCAGTGTGTTCACTGTGTCCAAAGACAAAATTTTAAAGACTGCCACCATGTGATCAGAAGAGTTAGTATATTGATGAGACCCTCAAATATATGCGGAACGTAGGTTCGAATGGTTAGAGGGAAAAATTACACAAAGCAGGTGCGCTGAACTGGCAGGCTCAGAAGGACGCCCCATCTTTGCTATTAAGTCATTTTTGTGATGATCGTCAGGTGCTTATAACTTATCAAGCAACACATGATCTTGTTGCGGAATATGACGGTGTCTCAGTGTCATGGCGATGGGGACGCAGTATGCACCGAACAGGCGTCAGCAAGCCAACATTTAAGTTTCTACATGAAACTGCATGGTTATTTTGAAAAATGTACAGCGCAGGTCTCTCAGGCATTTCGACGCTCTAAGCACAGCTTACTCACAGCTCCAGCGAATGCAAGGCATACGAAACCCGATAGGACCAAACTGAGAGAGCCGTCGGCACGTAGCAACAGATCAAAACGACCCTTTTTTTCAACAGAGGGCGAGAAGCAACATAGCGCTTTCCATATAAGAGTTGGTGATATCGAATGGAAAGGAGCACGTGATATGATCACCGTCGTCGCTATCCACACGCCTCCAGTTATCTGACCATTTCCACATGAGATTAGCTGCCGATCTCCAAGATATTACAGGAGCCCCGCTCGACTATAGTGCCTTGAACCTAATGCCTAACCACTCACTACACTCTCTACTAGTCGTTCAAAGCAATGTCATGTACTGCATGAGCCTGTTTTTCAGTCATCGTGGTGAGAACCGCATTGTAGAATGTAGCAGGCCCCGATAGTTAATAATCCATCAAGCCACTAAGCTTTATATTATGCTTTCGAATATGGAGTAGACAGCTGACATCAAGTCTAATTGTTTAAAGTCGACACTTCAGGCATCAGTCCACAAATATGCAGTGCCTCACTATAGGTGCATCTAATTACACTGCAGGGTATTTCGGGCGGTAAGCCGATTTCCTCCGGGAATTTCTTTAAACTTTGATTTGCGGGCGCCTGGTCTACCAATGTATACACTTAGCATTCGTAATGATCATCTAAAGAATTACTGTATTTTCGGAAAATAAATGCCTTGGTAAACGGTTTGAGGAAAAATGTACTTATGGGGCCTTTAAATTTTTTCTGCTTGTTTTAATGTTGCCGACTTACATTGACCTCGCTTACTCTTTGTTTTATTGCTTGCTTGTTTACGTCGTTCTGAAGCTAACTATCGAATGCAACTGCTATCCGGTACAATGATGGACTCTAAAATAAACAGAACTGATAGGAGTCTGAGGACATCGCTCGAAGGTCAGAGTTTATAACTTTTGATAAAGGTCAAGCATTTCATGTTTATTATGATGTGCTATCAATGTTGTTTTTAAGGTTCTCAGAACTATTCCATTTTTTATAACTTTTACCACTTGACTCTGCTGCAGGAACGGCATATGAGGCACAACAGCTGAGTAACCTCTTTGTTCGCTTGCCGTTCGTTAGTATTTTCGCAGACTATTCGTCGTTACTGTTGACAGACAATAGGAAATGGTGTTAAGGCCATAGACATTTCATGGCTTTTTAAGTGTAGACGCCTTTGTTACCGTTTTGTTTTGATGCTCGCTGCACAGCACATTCCTGATGTATTTTTTTTCAAATAAAAGGGATGTCAACTCGCAGTTTACCACACATACCGCCCGGATCACTGCGTCCAATTGAAGTAAGAGGCTTTCTCTTCTCTCTCGATTCTCTTTCCGTTGCAACCAGGCTGGGCGTGTAAAACGGCGTTTTCATTTGTAAAATAGGCGACATTTATTGCACGCAGCTTCTTACTATGTTGCTGCAAAGAACAGCGAACGGCTGTTATAATAGAACCTAATCCGAGGAGGCCTTGAGCGTAGGCCGAAGTAGAACTAGTGCTCCACCAACACCGGTGTGCTCGTCTTCTTTTCTGTGGCTCAAACCGAAGAGTACTAACGGCTTGCACCTCGTTCGCCTTACCACAATCGGGACCGTCGGATCCGACGGAGTCAGCAGCAAAAATTAGGCGTGCTCGTGAGAAGCGGCAGCCAGCTGAGATGGCGCTAACTACTGAACAGCGGACTCGAAAAGTCCAAGAGTAGCGGCAACGCCTCTGTAGGGAGAGCTTTTCGATGAATTGTTGCTGTTAAATAGCACCTTGCCCTTGAGGCTCTTGTATTCCATCTACTTAAAGCAGGGCGATCAGCCTTATAAGTAGCATATGTCCAAGAATATGCCATCAGGGCTACAATTCTTTGCTGCTCAGTAGAATCCTCCAAAATTCGGGCACATAATTGCTTGCTTATTTTTCAGTATTTCACTGCACTGCACTCTTTCAGTACTGTTTTCAAACCAAACACCTGTAGGTCCCAATATAGAAAAAAATTTCCGACGAATAAGTTACTCCCTGATGCCAAATTTGAGCGCAGCTCATCAGCTATTTCAGCTTTTCGATAGATAGAGGCAAAGAATTCGAGCAAGACATGTACGTACAATTACAGACAATTTGTTATTTTGCACACACATTCCTTAATTTTCCAAGAAACACTCCACTAACAGTTCTTGATTGTCATGAAGCAAGATTTGTGGTCGAAGAAATAGTTGGACATATTCTCGACTTCCTGCCGCAATGCTTGGTTCTCAAAGACGAGGTCGGTGCAAGTATTTCTAAAGCTTGTCAGAGCCGTGGGAGGCGTTACGAATGAGAGGAACGGGATGTTCTCCCTCATAAGTGCAAGAAATTCCTGTTTGTCTTTATATCTACCTCAAGTCACCATCCACCTTGCAGCCCTGGCAGGTGACAGTTAATGGTTGATCGCGAGAGTTCGCTAACCGTTGTCAGCGCTAACGCAAGCAGCCCACATCTCTCTCTAATCACCTCACGTACCTATAAGCGCGATTCAGGCGTCCACTAACTGAGGGAGCCAGTTATGCGCTCTTCTTTTCCTTAAAATGATCGGAGTGTAAAACGTTGTCGACGCCAGTGAACGCAATAAACGCCGACGGCCCATGGCTTCAGTGCCGCCTTTCTGGCAAAACGTTGTCAATGCCTGCAGTGCACATCTCTCGCTCTCGCACCACCCAACGCACCTCAAAACGCGCTTCAGGCGTCCAACGAACCAGGGAGTCAGTTATGAGCACTTTCTTTCCTTAAAATGATCGGAGTGCAATACGTTGTCAACACAAACGCCAATGAACACAACGAGCGCCGACGGCCTATGGCTTCAGCGCGGCGTTTCTGGCACAAGGTTGTCAATGCCAACGCATGCAGCACACACCCGTCACTACCGCCAAGTAGCTTAAAGCACGATCGAGGTGTCCACTATTCCTATAGGGAAGTTCAGAACGGCTCTGGGGAAGTTATGCGCCTTCCCTCTGCTTTCCAAGCTCCCGCTCCATTGGTTTCGCAGCTTAAAGCGCGACAAAGGTGTCCACGGCTGGTTACAACGGACAACGGCGACGGCGTTTCCGCGAAAGGAAGAAACGGACGCCAAACAGCTCCGCTCTAAAACATTGGGACTGTGCGACGTGCATCTACGGCTTTCTTCGTTACCCCTTTTCTGTCAACATGGATAAGAGAAAGCAGGTCAGCAAAGAGGTAATGATTTTAACTTCGGCAATTTCTATAGAGAAAAATCAACTGTAGAAGTTTCAGGACAAATAAAATTACTGAACTTTACCCACCCGCAGCGAGACTTTATTAGGACTAGTTCAATATAGGAAAAATTTTACTCCTTCACCTGCTTTTTTATTGTTTGAAGGGAAATTTAAAGCAAAATTAGGGGGCAGTTGTCATCATGGCCTGCATGTGCGCAGAGTACATTTGCAGTAGTCAGGTGTTATGAATTTCGCGGTTCCAGGTCTACCCAAACCTAAAATGCATATCTGGAACCAGTTCTTTTTCCATGTGTAGGGGCGCGGGCAGAAAAGCGGCGAAGAGGATAGGTCTTCATACCTGCTTTCAGAAGCATTTTGAGGTTTACAAATATAACCTGAACTCAATCAGAATGGTGTATCAGAGGTTAAGTTTGTAGAATTTTTAATATTTTCAGAGATTTATAACCCGACGACAAATGTTTTAGTAAATTGAATGTCGACCAGGAGAAGCAAGGCCAAAGCAATCCTTGAGGATAATAAGAAATAATGTGTTTTTATACCAAGTAAAATCTAGGGCACTAAGTACCCTAAGAAAATTAGCACCCCATTGGAATAAAAATGAGTACTTGGCAATTAAAAAATAACAGCAAGGACATCAAGGACAAGTTTGGATTTCAAACGAAACGACAACGCACAGGTGTAACCAAGTACAAAACATCATGCATAGGGCACATGTGGAGAAAAACCAGCTTCAATCTGGGTACTCTGGTTTGAATTCACTCTTTGCGTATCAGCGGCTGAAAAGTGTCCGACTTTCGTGCGCTTGAGTGCCTGGAGAGGAAGTTCGCTTCCAGAAGGATCCGTGCGGACAAAGTAAAGTAATTCAGGTGAAAGACATTGGATCACACCGTGCAAACATTTATACACGAAAAAGCAATAGACTACGATATTTGAGTGGTTTATCTAATAACGATGGCTGTACATTTTCACTCAAAACAAGTTTGGTAATCATTTGCCTGCACAGTGTCACGAGAACAACGATTAGCACCGTAGACAGCAAAAAACGACATCTGTAACAATAACATCTTGCAGAACGAATCATATATCTTTCTTTATCTCTATGGTATGATGTCTTTGCCGCTCCTGTTTCACAATGAAGCATAATTCATTCATGTAATTGTGCGGCATTGTCCAGCAACTTACCGCTGTGGCGGCATTATTCAGTTTTCATTTCCACAGAATAGTTTTAACCTATCCTTAGGTAAGGCTGCCTTCTGTAAAAAAGGGCACGGCCATGCTTTCGAACTGCAACGAGGACTTTTCTGCCCTGGGTTCACTCACTAAAACACCTGCTTTACAAGAAGTAAAATACAAATTGACTAGTTATTGTACTGCAAGGAATTACGAGATTTAAAAAAACATCATACATGACACATCATCCATGCCTCTTCCTTGTCCTTACTCGCCTGCAAGCAGCTGGCAATGTGGCATTCAACCCACAGAAGCAAAATAATGGAGTGTAATATTAGCAACAAGTGCACTCATTCTCTACCTTCTGGTTTTCCTGCAACACCTTTCCAGAGACCCTGCTTCGATATCTCACTTTCCTGCGTACATAATACCATTAATTGCTGTCTAAATATGCGAGCTGTGCTTTCCCGCACCTCAGATTGCCAACAAGTCTGTGATCCCTCACCCTCTTCTGATGACAAAAAGAATCTAAAAGTATAGAAACTTCCCAAAGGTCTCAAATAGGCTAAAGTAAAGACGGAATCGTAGAGGCATTTAAGCGACATATAATATACCATTTGTTCGATATATAATTTCAGAGGAGGCCCCGCGATTTTTTCAAAGGGGAAGAAGTTATATTAGGAACAGATTTTCGAAAACGGTATTATAAGCATATACTTTTTGAAGACTATGGTCTACTCCTCTTCGTGATATTGTATGTTTTTACCTTATTTTCAGTCTTGATCTCTGAGTGCTGATAGGTGTTTGGAGACCATGTAGAAGCTCATCACCTTATTCGCTCTCTTCCTGTGTGTCGTCCTTGTGTGCGGTAAGTGGCGACGCGCACGGTGGACTTATGTGACAATTTGAACATGGCTACGTTTATGTAATTTCCGACACACGGACAGTACCCACTTTGTAGCCCACACGGCTTTATGAATGTAGAAACAAAAGTTTTAATACATTGGCACGCTCCTCCAGCTGCAAGGCGTACAACGAGCGCATAAATGCATACAAGTCAAAGCGCAAGTATTAGAAAACCTGGAATTGGGCCACACGCTGACTTTTCATGCCATGCTAGTGACAGTTAAAAACGTGTGATGTACTTCGCAACTACACACACTGCAGAAGGCGATACATTTAATCTTTTATGCCTGCTTTCTGCATGCACTGTACCTCGGAAAAAGCCGCTAAAGGCGCAATTGTTCCGTCAAGGGCTTCGGGCGATTTTCTGTGCATTACAAGCGTGGAAGCATATCTAAGCAAACTTGGGCGCGATGCAAAGAAGGAATAGAAATAAAACATGGTGGCATAACTATAAAAACTGGTTGGCCAACCGTTCTTGTTTGCCTGCAGACGGCATGCCTGTGGACACTACACTGAAGCCGGAAGCCAGAGCCGCTCCTGAGGAAAGCTTCCGAGTCGGTACATCAAGCCAGGATGAAAGCAGCAGGATTTTAGCCCCTCATAACGTCTGGGGAAAGAAGCGGAGCCGTTGAAAGAAACTTCGAGGTGGAACTACAGAGACACAGCAGTGAGCCAGCAAAGTGCGACACTGCGAGTTTCTGTGAAACTGATTCATAGGGGTCTGCGTAGCTGTTTATTCGCGAAATAAAGATGCAGGCTGCAGGTACCACACGTGAGCCGGATTCTTGCGCTGTCCTTGTCTTTTGGGTGCAACGCAGCCAATTTCTGCGGCACTTGTTTATAGGGTTGGGCTAACCGCTTGTTAGGAAATAAGGGTGCAAGCTACCAGTACCACACTTGATCCAGGTTCTTGAGCTACCCTCATCTCTACGGCCGGACTTCTATTATAGATACAAAACAATCGCAAAACTTTAACAAGAATGGCAAAGCCACACACAAGACTGAACTGGCGATTGTGTGTTCGATGCCTCTTTTTAGCAGTCTATTATTATGAACGAAAGCGCAAATCAAAATTTTGACTCCATAGTTTTACAAGGTGTGACTGCCCCGCTAGGAATCATGTCTGGCTCTCGCCATGCCTGAGTCCTTTATCTCTTCGCTCCCCCGTAATATATTCCAATTGCATGCCAGGAGACACTGCTTGAAATCTTGGATCAAGTTCTCGGTTTGACCCTTGATTCAGCTCAATAACCAAATGAAAGCGGCATAACTAAACGAGCACATCACAAAGGCACCCATGACTCCTCGAAGACAAAGAAAGCGCCGGTACTGCTTTTAGTGCGGCTTTGATGTCCTAAGTTTGTTTGACTGATTACACTTTGCTTTAGGTACGTTCAAAAATTCACGGCAGGATGCATGTGCAATGCAAGTCTCGTTAATAATACGGTCAGTCAAGTAATCTACCATCAAGACGATGAATATGTTATGAAAAGTCCACACCAAGACTAAGTGTCTGAAGAGGATATTTCTGGCATCAACATAAGTGCCTACAGTGATGCATTAGAGGCTTCTCCAAGTACAGTACCAGGCGGCCGTATGTACAACAGGTATGGAGATCTGTAAAACACATTGAGACTGGTTGTTCGTGGGTAATCCTATTCACATATTCCGTGGCATCTAAGAATGAAGTATGCACTTAGAATTCCTGACTAAGAATAATTAACTCCTCCATTAACTCCTCCATTAAGAATAATTAACTCCTCCATGACTAAGAATAATTAACTCCTCCAGCAATGCTCTGACGAAATCAGCCTGTCTGGGGTCATTCTCATTTCTTCACGCTTTTTTACCCTACAGTCACACTGACGTCCCTAACTTATACCTTTATGACTTGTTGTTTTACTTTGCGCTGAAGCATACCATGAAAACACAATTGCTATCCGGTAAAATGATGTCCTTCAACCTCAGTAAACCATTTTTTGAAATGAGTTTATCAGTACTGCAAGCTCATCCGATTTCCTAAATTTAGGTAGCGCTCAAACATCCCGATCGTTGGTCTGATGTCCTTTAAGAGTTCATGTAATGCTCAAGATTTCATATGACTTTTTACCACTACTTTCTAGTCTGGCAACTTGAATATCAGCCACATTAGCTCTTCAGCATCCTTTTCCAGCGTTGTCCTGTGTACTTCTCCTCCTTGTGAATGCGTCCTTTTCGCTGGTTTTCTACATACCATGCACAAACTGGCCCAACAAATTACACTTCTTTGTTTTGAGCTTTTCGTTACTGTTTCCGGAGACCTTCCGGCGTTGCGGTTACCAGATAAGAACAAGACGGTCGTGTGTCCGTAGGCTTAGCGCTTCTTTTTTTCTTATACGTCTTCATTTCTCGTACATATAGATGCGGATTAAAAAAATTATTGTTTGCATAAATACTAAATGCAGGACATAGTCCGCATATCATTTTCAAATAAAAGGACCCTTAAGTCAAGTTTACAATACAAACCTCCTAGTTGACTGTGTCAGATGTAAGGAATGATTTTCTTGTTTCCTACTTTTTTTCGTTGCAAGTAGTCTGGCCGCGAAAGGGAGGGTTTCTTAAGCGGGAATTTTACAGCGAATGTTTTTACACAGAGTCTAGTGTGAGCGAGGCTTCAGCGTAGGCCATGTAAAACCCACAGCTCCAACGCACCACGAGTGGTCGTCTCGTCTTCCTTGCGCCTCAGAGCAGAAGACGCGCATGGCTTGCAGCTGACTCGAAATTGCAAACCCGGCACCGTGGTACCAGCCGCAGTCCACAGCGAAGATTCGGCGGACCCGTGAGCGTGTGGAAATGCGCTGCCAACGGCCGGACAGAGCAGAATATGAAAGAGAACGCGAGGCCACTATGTTTCGCGGCCAGTGCAAGTATCATCGCCAGACCGAGGTAGCATACTCGTATATTCAGTTTGCACTGTGGGGCTTAACGTCCCATAGCAGCTTAATGCAGGACTCCAAAAATTTCGACCACCTAATGTTGTTTAATGTGAACTGATGTGTGCACAGTACACGAGCCTCTGGAATTGGGTCTCCATCGAAATTCCACCTCCGCGGTCGCTATCGCATCCACATCTTTCGGATCTGGAGCAGAGCGCCATAAACACCGAGCCACCGCGGCAGCCCCGGGTATCGCAATGATAAGAGTAGAGTCCGGCCTAGCTCCTTCTTGGCTTTGCCTCGACTGTATATGGTGCCGGAACCGGCTGAACGTGTGTTATCAGGTAAACCGCCTGCACTGAAAGGCAAGCACGAGCGGGATCGCTACTGAAAGGCAAGCTTTTAACTGAATCGTTTGATTTAAACAGTAGCTAGGCGTTGTAGAATTCTTCATAATTCACCTATCTTAAGCAGGGTAATCATGAATGTACGTAGTACATTCCCTGAAGAACGTGAGTACATTATTTTTATTTTCTCTTCTTTTGTTCTAGATTTCCAAATCCATCGCACATTATCTTTGAGCTATCATCATCAGCAATAATAAGATGCAGTCTCCACAGCTGGAAATTCTGTAACAAACTGGCTACTCTAAAGAGAGACCCCTAGGCTACGTAGAAAATTCACTGTATATATTGGCGGGGAGGAAATAAATGAAAAATTGTGGCATGCATCCTCCATGTGGCGACATTAGTTGTGCCGCAGTCCTCACAATTTCTTAAACAGAAACGCAAGACATGGTGGCTGAAAAGATGTAGAGACGCGCAGAAGCAACAGAGTCAAGTGTGGGGTTATGTTCATATGTAGTCGACACATGAAATTCCTACTTGCCTCTGAAGAGCTATGTCTAATGCATGGCATATTTATCGAAACCCGGGAAATGCTTCCAGGAAGCATACGTGTCATAAATAAATAGCTTCCAAAGCGCACTTCGACAAAAATTATAGTGTGTTGTGCGCACCTGTATATCCAAAGCACGCTATGAAAGTAAGCCTACGTAAAAAATAAACTTTTTCGCGCAGTCTCGAGTTGCATAATCTAAAGAACCGCGTTCTTAAAATAAAAGAACAGCCCCCCCCCCCCCCCCCAAAAAAAAGAAAAAAACCCAGCTTATACATAGTGAAGCAATAATGAAGAATGAGCGCCTGTGCTCACCGATGCGCAAGTAAATGACGGGACCGTCTTCGAAGTCGACATCACCGGCGTCGAAAGGTTGTCACGTCCTGAGGCAGTGCAATAACGAGATAACGACAATAACGATTTATGATAAATGGTGTAATGCTTTAATAAAAACTGGAAAAACATCCTCAAGCATTTTTTCGATAACCTGAATTGGAACTCATTTTTTGTAGTGTGAGAGAAGTAACGATGAGGTAAGTTTTAATATTTTTACAAGTTTATTCCGGGCTAGATAAGTTTAAATACACTCAGTGCCATCCAGCGGAAGTTAGAACAACGCAATTGCTAAAGAGAAAAAAGTAGAGGCGTATTTTTCACATGGAGTGAGAACTAGAGCACCAGGCATCTTGACAAAACGATTATCCGCACTTGAAAGCAATGAATAGCTGGAAAACGAGCCAACAGCAGAAAGGCTGTCAATGACACATGTATAATTTTGAACGAATGAAAGATACACAACTGCAACCAAGTAGAGAACATTACACAAAGAGAGCAAGCTAATGCAAAAAAACTAGCCGCTCCACTCGGGACACCATCGTTTTTACTCAGACTTTATGAATCGGCGGTTGAAAAAGCCTGTGATTTACAGTAGCTTGAGTGTCTCGGGATGAAGAGTACTAAATGCAGGAGCAGTGCGATAAAAGTACTTTTGCTGGAACGCATTGCAACAATCGGTGCAACGATTTTGGTTTTGTTTTCTTGGGTTTAACGTTCCAAAGTGACTGAGGCTACTGGGACCCCGTACAGGAGTGCTCGAGATAAATTCACGTACTAGGTGTTTTTTTAACGTTCGCTGACATCAGTGTACGGTATTCTATCATTTCGTCTACATCGAAACGCGACCGCCGCGGCCGGTTCGAACCCGTGTCTTTCGGGTGTGCAGCCGAGCATCTTCACAACTCAGCCCTCGCAGAGGCACTATACTTCGAGAATTATACAGTTTATGTAGTAACTACCAGAGTGTTTTTTACCAAAATACCAAGTCATGAAACTGTTAGTCAACACACTACCATGGAAAGAACTTATTCCACCGTATGCTGTCGATAAGCCGACCTGTATCGATGAGAGCTCGGAAGGTCCACTTCAAACCTAAGTTCTCCGATTATTAGGATGAGTTGCATTGGGGTGATGGAGATAGACAAGTGCGGGAAGCTGGAGGTAGAGTCACGCTTCTATCCGATGCCGGCGAACGATTACACATTTGTGCAGGCCATGGGTTGTTGAAATCAGGCGGATAGGACGGGCACCGAGAAGGAACAGGTTGGTAATCCGGCCGCGGAAGATAGAGAGAACAAACTTGAGAAAGAACAAAAAGCCTCCTGCTTACATTTCACGCAGGAAACTATGAAATTAGGCGGTAAACTGTGGCTTAAAGTCCGTTTTATTTGAAAACGATATCAAGACTGTGCCGTGCAGCGAGCATCAAAATAAATTCGTAACGAAGACGTCTGGACAAAAAAGCCATGCAACGCCCATAACCTTTCGACCGTTTCCTGTTGTCTGGTGACAGCAGCGTCCAACCTGAATGAATCAATTAAATCGAAAAATGTCGAGTACACGGAACCTTGAGCACTGTCTCTCGGAGAACTGGCTGACCAATCTATGCCAGGGAGGTTGAAGTCACCGCCCAACAAGATAGGATCACCTTCAACAGTGTCGAGAATACCTGATACGTGCTCAAATTCTGCTCGCGATGAACGTGATGGCCGGTAGAATAAACCAACTTTCAGGCTTTTTCCGTTCGATAATCTTAATTTACAAAACGCAGACTCCGTAACAGCAGAAGATTCTACCATTACACATGGTATTCCCGTAGCAACGAGAATGAACACCCCCCCGCCTCTGGTGCAACGATCGCGACGAAAACGCAGATATCCGGAAGGAAAAACCTCAGAATTCAAGACAGACGAATCGAGCCAAGACTCAGTACCAAGAACAATTGATGGATTTATAGATTGAACGAGAAGACATAATTCATCAATTTTATTTTTAATGCGCTAGCAGTATAACGTTTTCCGTTTAAGTGCAGCGTATCGAGCTTTAGCACTGGTTTCTTTCCATCCTGTTTGTTTCTTTTTGCGTAGTCCCACAAAATCTTTCTTTTCGCGCACACCACGTGAAAAATCTTCAGATATGCTGTAAAAAGTGTCCTTCAGCTTATGCGCACTTCAGAGCACCGACTGCCGTACTTTGAAACAGGCAAATTTCACAATGACAGGCGGATCTTTGGCAGCTTCGAATTTGCCTAGCCGCTGAGCGCCTTCAATTACCAATGAGGGAAGTGAGAGTTCGGAGGCGCATAGACTAAGAACAAGTTCTTCTGACTTGGCAGCGGTTTCGTTCTCACAATCCTCGAAACCAAAAATGATCAGGTTATTGCGCGTTCCTCTGTTTTCTAAATCTTCAATTCTGGCATTGAGAAACATCAGCGCTTCATGGTCCTGGCACTGTTCTACTGAAATAGAATCTATTGCTTTGCTCATGTCATCCATTTTTGTAAGCTGCTTTTCAAGAGAACATAAACGCTCTTTCAAATCATTAATTTTCGTTGTAATCTGGTTTTGTTTTGCTTCTATTGATGTTAATATTGACATCATATGTTTTTGGCCTTCGAGTAATTGAGTCAGCTGTTCAGAGGGACCTGGGTTAAATTTAACATCTCTGCAACACACCAGCAACAGGAAAAAATAAAATGCAGGATTACGAAACAGGGATAGTTGCCGTCTAACATGAACATTCCGTGACCGCACACAATTTCGCTGTGAGGACACAATCAAAAACAACGTGTGGGGTGGAGCCGGCAGCAAGAAAGCTTGGCAGGTAAGAGAATGATGACGAAAACTAACCTGCATTAATAGCAGAACAGTTGAGATGGGCATTGCCATGTCGCCGGTTCCACGCCCCGCTGGTGAAGTGCCGCTTCGCAGCATTTGTAGCCGAAGATCATTGACGCTCAGTGCACATTGCTACAAACACAAGGTTGAAAAAAGTTCGGCTTAGTCCGTTGCTGGGCACACTTGATTTTCGGGCTTGAGAAAAGGGCGGAGATTTTCGTCCTTGAGCCGGCACACGTCGTCCATAAAGGTAGGCTCCGAAGACATCCCTCCAGCCATCTGTCACGCAGAAAAAACCTGCATTAATAGCAGAACAGTTGAGTTAGGCATTGCCATGTCGCCGGTTCCACACCCCGCTGGTGAAGTGCCGCTTCGCAGCATTTGTAGCCGAAGATCATGGACGCCCAGTGCACATTGTTGCAAACACAACGTTGAAAAACGATCGGCTTTGTCCGTTGCTGGGCACACTTGATTTTCGGGCTTGAAAAACGGGCAGAAATTTTCGTCCTTGAGCTTGCAGACGTCGTCTATAAAGGTAGGCTCCGAAGACATCCCTCCAGCAGTCTGGCACGCAGAAAAATCCTGGATTAATAGCAGAACAGTTGAGATGGGCATTGCCATGTCGCCGGTTCCACGCTCCACTGGTGAAGTGCCGCTTCGCAGCAGTTGTAGCCGAACATCATTGATGCTCAGTGCACATTGCTACAAACACAAGGTTGAAAAAAGTTCGGCTTAGTCCGTTGCTGGGCACACTTGATTTTCGGGCTTGAGAAAAGGGCGGAGATTTTCGTCCTTGAGCCGGCACACGTCGTCCATAAAGGTAGGCTCCGAAGACATTCCTCCAGCAGTCTGGCACGCAGAAAAAACCTGCATTAATAGCAGAACAGTTGAGTTAGGCATTGCCATGTCGCCGGTTCCACACCCCGCTGGTGAAGTGCCGCTTCGCAGCATTTGTAGCCGAAGATCATGGACGCCCAGTGCACATTGTTGCAAACACAACGTTGAAAAACGATCGGCTTTGTCCGTTGCTGGGCACACTTGATTTTCGGGCTTGAAAAACGGGCAGAAATTTTCGTCCTTGAGCTTGCAGACGTCGTCTATAAAGGTAGGCTCCGAAGACATCCCTCCAGCAGTCTGGCACGCAGAAAAATCCTGGATTAATAGCAGAACAGTTGAGATGGGCATTGCCATGTCGCCGGTTCCACGCTCCACTGGTGAAGTGCCGCTTCGCAGCAGTTGTAGCCGAACATCATTGATGCTCAGTGCACATTGCTGCAAACACAACGTTGAAAAAAGTTCAGCTTTGTCCGTTGCTGGGCACACTTGATTTTCGGGCTTGAAAAACGGGCAGAAATTTTCGTCCTTGAGCCGGCACACGTCGTCCATAAAGGTAGGCTCTGAAGACATTCCTCCAGCAGTCTGGCACGCAGAAAAAACCTGCATTAATAGCAGAACAGTTGAGTTAGGCATTGCCATGTCGCCGGTTCCACACCCCGCTGGTGAAGTGCCGCTTCGCAGCATTTGTAGCCGAAGATCATGGACGCCCAGTGCACATTGTTGCAAACACAACGTTGAAAAACGATCGGCTTTGTCCGTTGCTGGGCACACTTGATTTTCGGGCTTGAAAAACGGGCAGAAATTTTCGTCCTTGAGCTTGCAGACGTCGTCTATAAAGGTAGGCTCCGAAGACATCCCTCCAGCAGTCTGGCACGCAGAAAAATCCTGGATTAATAGCAGAACAGTTGAGATGGGCATTGCCATGTCGCCGGTTCCACGCTCCACTGGTGAAGTGCCGCTTCGCAGCAGTTGTAGCCGAACATCATTGATGCTCAGTGCACATTGCTGCAAACACAACGTTGAAAAAAGTTCAGCTTTGTCCGTTGCTGGGCACACTTGATTTTCGGGCTTGAAAAACGGGCAGAAATTTTCGTCCTTGAACCGGCAGACGTCGTCTATAAAGGTAGGCTCCGAGGACATCCCTCCAGCAGTCTGGCACCCAGAAAAAACCTGCATTAATAGCAGAACAGTTGAGTTAGGCATTGCCATGTCGCCGGTTCCACACCCCGCTGGTGAAGTGCCGCTTCGCAGCATTTGTAGCCGAAGATCATGGACGCCCAGTGCACATTGTTGCAAACACAACGTTGAAAAACGATCGGCTTTGTCCGTTGCTGGGCACACTTGATTTTCGGGCTTGAAAAACGGGCAGAAATTTTCGTCCTTGAGCCGGCACACGTCGTCCATAAAGGTAGGCTCTGAAGACATTCCTCCAGCAGTCTGGCACGCAGAAAAAACCTGCATTAATAGCAGAACAGTTGAGTTGGGCTTTGCCATGTCGCCGGTTCTACGCCCCGCTGGTGAAGTGCCGCTTCGCAGCATTTGTAGCCGAACATCATTGACGCTCAGTGCACATTGTTGCAAACACAACGTTGAAAAAAGTTCGGCTTTGTCCGTAGCTGGGCACACTTGATTTTCGGGCTTGAAAAAAGGGCGGAAATTTTCGCCCTTGAGCCGGCACACGTCGTCCATAAAGGTAGGCTCCGAAGACATCCCTCCAGCAGTCTGGCACGCAGAAAAAACCTGCATTAATAGCAGAACAGTTGAGATGGGCATTGCCATGTCGCCGGTTCCACGCCCCGCTGGTGAAGTGCCGCTTCGCAGCATTTGTAGCCGAACATCATTGACGCTCAGTGCACATTGTTGCAAACACAACGTTGAAAAAAGTTCGGCTTTGTCCGTAGCTGGGCACACTTGATTTTCGGGCTTGAAAAAAGGGCGGAAATTTTCGCCCTTGAGCCGGCACACGTCGTCCATAAAGGTAGGCTCCGAAGACATCCCTCCAGCAGTCTGGCACGCAGAAAAAACCTGCATTAATAGCAGAACAGTTGAGATGGGCATTGCCATGTCGCCGGTTCCACGCCCCGCTGGTGAAGTGCCGCTTCGCAGCATTTGTAGCCGAACATCATTGACGCTCAGTGCACATTGTTGCAAACACAACGTTGAAAAAAGATCGGCTTTGTTCGTTGCTGGGCACACTTGATTTTCGGGCTTGAAAAACGGGCAGAAATTTTCGTCCTTGAGCCGGCACACGTCGTCCATAAAGGTAGGCTCCGAAGACATCCCTCCAGCAGTCTGGCACGCAGAAAAAACCTGCATTAATAGCAGAACAGTTGAGTTGGGCATTGCCATGTCGCCGGTTCCACGCCCCGCTGGTGAAGTGCCGCTTCGCAGCATTTGTAGCCGAACATCATTGACGCTCAGTGCACATTGTTGCAAACACAACGTTGAAAAAAGATCGGCTTTGTTCGTTGCTGGGCACACTTGATTTTCGGGCTTGAAAAACGGGCAGAAATTTTCGTCCTTGAGCCGGCACACGTCGTCCATAAAGGTAGGCTCCGAAGACATCCCTCCAGCAGTCTGGCACGCAGAAAAAACCTGCATTAATAGCAGAACAGTTGAGATGGGCATTGCCATGTCGCCGGTTCTACGCCCCGCTGGTGAAGTGCCGCTTCGCAGCATTTGTAGCCGAACATCATTGACGCTCAGTGCACATTGTTGCAAACACAACGTTGAAAAAAGATCGGCTTTGTTCGTTGCTGGGCACACTTGATTTTCGGGCTTGAAAAACGGGCAGAAATTTTCGTCCTTGAGCCGGCACACGTCGTCCATAAAGGTAGGCTCCGAAGACATCCCTCCAGCAGTCTGGCACGCAGAAAAAACCTGCATTAATAGCAGAACAGTTGAGTTGGGCATTGCCATGTCGCCGGTTCCACGCCCCGCTGGTGAAGTGCCGCTTCGCAGCATTTGTAGCCGAACATCATTGACGCTCAGTGCACATTGTTGCAAACACAACGCTGAAAAAAGATCGGCTTTGTCCGTTGCTGGGCACACTTGATTTTCGGGCTTGAAAAATACTAACTTTCTGCTGCTTCTGCTACGCTTGCCTTCTCCTGGAATCCACTCTGTTTCCCTTAAGGACCAGCGGTTATCTTGCCGATAGGTGAGTACAGGTGAGACAGCTGTTGTATACTTTTCTCTTGTGGGATACTGGCAAACTGCCATTCATTATCTCAGAGAGCCTGTCCTATGAGCTCCACCCGATTCTTATTTATCCCGTTATTTCTCTCTCCTGACCTGGATAAGCGGCCACTACTTGTCCTAAGTCGACATATTCCTTAACTACTTCAAGCACCTGGTTACCAATTGCGAACTGCTGCTGCCTTGCCAGACTATTAAACATTGGTTTGGTTTTCTATATGTTAATTTTTGGTCGGTCCCACCGCTCTGCTCTGCCTGACTACCTCATTAAGCATGCTTTGCAGTTCATGTCCTGAATGATTTAGAACGGCAAGGGCACCAGCGAATGGCAGAATCCTTGTGTATTATTCATTAACTCTTATCCCCAACTGTTCCCAATTTAGGACTGGGAATACCTCCTGGAGACAGGCGGTGAATAGCATTGGCGAAATCGTATATCCATGCCTGACAGCCTTTCTTATTGGAATTTCATTGCTGACATTATGGAGGACTGTGGTAGCTGTGCATTCCTTATAGATATGTTCTAGGATTTGCACATTAGACTTTTACAAACCGTGCTTGCGCAATGCCTGCATGATAGCTGGAATTTCCTCTGAGTGAACTGCTTTCTCGCAGTCAATGAACGCTATGTATAGGCGTGGGTTTTATTCTGCTCCTTTCTCTATCACTTAATTAATCGTGTGAATATTATCTATTGTCGAGTATCCTTTACGAAAGCCTGCCTGGTCATTTGATTCATTTCATTGATGTCTATGGTTGTCTTGACTGTATTAGGGATTACCCTAGTAAATGCTTTGTAGGCAAAGGACAGTAAGCTGATCAGCCTTTAATTTTTCAAACCCTTGGCGTCTCCTTTCTAAAAAATTAAGGTAATGTTAGCGTTCTTCTAAGGGTCTGGTGCGCACAAGGTCACAAGGCGTTGCGTATGCAGGGTGGCTAGTTTTTATAGCACAATCTCCCCTTCATTCTTCAACAAATATGCTGTTATCTGATTCTCACCAGCTGATTTCCCCTTTGCATTGCTCTTAAGGTTTTCTTTACTTCCTTTTTCGTTACTGGCAGGATTTGCCATTAACGTTCTGATTGTATTGGCTATAGATCTGCGTCGAACTCTTCCTCTATTTTAACTATCTTATCCATGATCGTAATGACGTTGCCATCTTTGTCTCTTAACGCATACATCTGGTTTTCACCTATTCCTAGTTTCCCTTCACAGCTTTTCAGCTACCTCCGTTCTTTAGAGCATGCTCGATTCTCTCCATAAGAAGGTTTGTTATGTCGGCGACCTTGAGCTTACTTATTAACTTCGAAAGTTCTGATAGTTCTACTCTGTCTGTAGAGTTAGACAAACTTATGCTTTGGCGATTCATAACAGATCTCTCGACTCCTGAGATAGCTTGCCGGTATCCAGTCAAAGCACCCTACCGCCTACTTGTACGCCACACTCCGTAATGATAGCCGTGAGATTATCGTTCATTGTTTCATCATCATGGTGGTCTTTCGGAGTTAAAGCGGAATATCTGTTCTGAAGCGAAATTATTTATTCCTCTACTTTCCCTCAACTCGTTAATGGGCTTCCGCTTCACTAGTTTCCCCCGTTCCCTTTTCAAATCTAAGCTAATGCGAGAGGTTACCATTCTGTGGTCGCCACAGCGGACCTTTCCGAGGACCTCCACATCCTCTACGATGCTAGTGTAAGCGCAAACTATGAAATCTATTTCATGCAACTTCGTTGAAATATTCGCACACGAAAACGCATATAGAATAGTATAAAGTTTCCAACGCTAGCCTTGGCAGGGATATGACTTCGTGCTTCGAGAAATGGTTACGGCCTTGCGAATGCTTTTCACACGAGATGGCTATTTTCTTGCCACCTCAATGCGATGTTTTAACGCTTCAATTTTCTCGTCTTAAAAGCTGGATGCCCAACGATGTCTGTCATTTATAAGCTGTGTATAATTGGTTACAAGCGGTACACACGTTTCGTGGTTTTTCCCTTCAAGAGAAATATTGCTGTAAAAAATAAGCCACCAACTTATTATTTTTGTGTATTGCCAAACTGGCAGTATAACCTGCAAGTAGCTTTGGCATTTCTGTAATAAAGGAAGAGCCATGTACTTGTAAATTTTTTGTGCAACATGTCAGTGACAAGCAACCTATTTCGCTTGTCTCCGGAAATTACTATCAGCAACACAGCACCCCAGCAGGAAGCCAGAGTGGCTCCAGGGGAAGGTTACCGCGTTGTGGCACCGAATTCTGAAGCAGGAAGAGGAATTGGCGCCGGCGCTACTGCTTCGCTTGCAGGCTATACCTCGCTTCACCAGCGATGCCATCGAGTCAACATTGCTGGATGAACTGCGGTGAAAATGCGGCCACCGTAATCCAATATGACAGATCGCTCGGCATTTCTGTAACCCGTGGTTTCTGGGCTATCTTATTATTGGCAAAATAATGCTCCAAGCAACGGCAGCATAACATTTCCTAATTGACTTTGGCAAAGTCTGCGGAATAAGTCTACTAAAGCTGCGCCCGTGTTCTTGAAGTGTCTTAACCTCTACAGCGAATTTTAAGAAGTAACGGATTCATTACGTGCCAATCACTAGAGAACGACACGTGGTTTATCTGCGTCTGAAAATCACGCTGCTTTGAAGGAGATACTATACAAAGCACTATCCCTTCGCGGCCATTCGGGGTGTTGTCGAGCGCCCTGAGGGATTTGTATGCAGCTTTCGTTTAGGCTGCAAAACCTAGACGTGCCTGGTGAGAAGCTCTCAGGTATCCATGTTTTTTTTAGCGGTATAAGGCTGAATTTACGCAGAAACGTGTCCCCTTCTCCTACCATTTCTAACGGAAACCCCATGTATCTAATCCAAGCTGACTTTGCGGGAGATAATATGATCATAGGACAGCTATCCGGCATGCTGGCCAGATAGGCTACTCTTAAATACAGGATGAGCGCCGCCAGCTAGCGGTTTATTACTCTGCTACGGGCAAACGGAGCGACTTCCCGCCAACCGATGTGTTCATACTCGTGTTCACGCCACTGAGCCGTCAAAAATGACTTCTAACTGCAGGAGAAAACACCGAGGTAAAAATCATAATTACAGGGCACAGCCGGTTTTGGTTTGCAGAATTTAAAGTGTTGTTGGATACGTCAATAAGTATGGCGTGATCTAATATTAGGATGAACACATGAGTATGTAGCCGCACTCGTCAGAGCACCTATATGCCCGTCCCGGGCGCGCTCCATAGCAAAGAGGCAGGCAACCCCCTGCACAAACTTCAGGCCGTTTTTCTTCATGAGCTATTTTGCTGCATACGGGCGCTTCGTAGATGGCGGCAAAAAACTCGCTTGTTCATCCTATGATTGGATAAGCGTGTACATTTCGTGCCTGTAAATGGCATGTTGGCGTAGCTTTTTTATGAACGCTGACAAGGACGTCAGAAGAAAACCATATGTGAGAGCCTTTGTAAAAAATAAAAAGCCCAAGGCGTTCTCTTCTGCGCCTACTGGTGTGACTCCTTATACATCGTGTTTCAAATCTCTTGTTAGTGAAAGCAACTCCACTCTGCAAATTTTCAAAAGCTAGCATTTCAACGAGTGGTCGTGGAGATTAGCAGACGCCGTAGAAAGTAATTCTTATAGGACTTTACTTTTGAATGCGGATCAGTTTTAAATTCCAGCTTTCTTCAGCTTCGGAACAGGTCCCCCACGAAAGGGGAAAATTTTAGCTTTGGTGGGTTTGTGCCCTTAGACAAAAAGTCAAAAGGACACGTTGGAAGCAGACGCTGCTCCATCAAAAACGCGAAATAACACAATTTAAAAAGCAAAACTGAAACAAATGCTGCACAAAATGGGGGTAAAGTGAAAGTACAACCAAGGAGGAATTGGCAAATACAAATATAAAATACGGCTTTGTAGAAAAAACGTAATCCGAAAGGATTTCGGGGAAGGCTACTGCTGTTTCAGCCAGCACTTGGATTCTTCAAAACCGCCGTTATCTGGAAGTCAAGGGTTTGCTTCCTGTGACTAATACTGGTACGGAAAATGTGAATGCTCACTTTATCGGGATAAAACATGTCTTTGGTAGTGCTTGATTCAGGCGAGGCTCGAAAGAAAATCGCAGACTGCAAATGAAGAAAACCGAATTTTGTATAGTAAACGAGACCCCAGGTAGACATTGAGGCAAAGAGGGCAAAGGCATTTTCTTTTGTGGCAAAGAGAGTTTGTTCAAATAATTTCAAATTTTTGAGCTTTCCACCTACTCATGGGTTCTGAAGGACGGTGTAGTAGAGGGCCCCGATTAATTTATACTACCTGGAGTCCTTTAATGTGCGTGGACTTCGCAGAGCACACAAGCCTGTGTGTACTTCGCCTTCAACGAAATACGGATTCCGCGGTCGCAATGCGACCCGCGACCAAGGATGAAAAGCCCAATTCTAAACCTACCCATCCACTATCACTAGCAAGCCTGGCAGAGATGGGGAAGATAGGAGGATGGCGAAGAAGGAAAGAAACAAAATAACGATGAAATCAGAAAGGACTGAATGTAAATCGAACAAAGTTTCAGTAAGAAACTTGAATGGCAGATGGAGAAGAATAAATACCCTATGGAAAAGAAAGTGAAAGAATAAATAAACGCGGCATGACGAGGCCAACCGGCAGAAGGCTTCAGGCGTCAGGTGTGTTGAAGGCTAACTGCAGGCTCCATCAGGCCCCTGGGCCTACCAACCACTCTTGGGCGCTGCCGCCCTACGTTGCGGTATTCACCTTAAAGCCGTGTACCGTAAACGTTAGCGTCCTGTGCGAAACATGGGCCCCAACTCTGTGCCTCTGGATGGCAACGTGGGCGCCTGGTGACTGCGGACATGTGTCTCCGCTACACGAGATCTCGGAGTCCACGTCGCGCTCCTGGTGAAGCAGCACTAAGCTAGTGTCACCATTTGCGTCCCTGCTTTATGCCACCCCTGATGAGACGATGCTTCATTGAAGATGTTCATCTTCCCACATAAAGGACTTTTCAAGCGTTACATAACTGAGACTTTCGGATTACACATATTGGGTTTCGAATGTGGTGCGCCCACACAGAATGCTTACCAACTGCCTGACAGCCACCACGGCGGGTGGACATCGCATGGGACAGGTTTAAATGCGGTAGAATTTAGGTTGTCACCTTGCAAACACCACCTGTTTTCTCGGTAAAAAAATTCCCTGAGTGGTCTACAGGGTCCTGACGTCATCAGGACTTCATAATTTGAAAATCTGATGGCTGGAATATTCCAGCCGCTACCGACCGTTTTATTATGCGGTTATGCTAACGCGACTCACTCTCAAACCTCAGTCCAACCACTAATCCGGCATAATCGCTTTTATGGGGCCCGACTACTTCCAGACTTTGCGGGGCCTTTTTGAATATTTGGGTCTGGGCCATCTTTTTAATGCTTTTACGCTTTCTTTAAACATGTGGCTAAGAAGGTTGCGAATTTGGTAAATGTAGTGCCTCGGGTCAACCAACAAAAAAATAAAAAACAGTAAGAAAAGCGTGGAGTTAAATTAGATCTGTAACGACAAAAGGGCGCCAACTACTGGTGTCAGTTGTTTGATGTGCAGTATTCGAAGACGCCAGTTTTAATTGTGGCCCAACTGTGGATTATTGTAAAGTACTGTCATTGAAATATTGGAGGCAATGGTCCGTTCTGCGGATGCTAGCGAAATCTGTCATTTAAAGCTGTTCAATCACTGGCATCCAGCAGTTAAGACTGCCATTCAAAATCAATAGTGAAATATTTTTGCGATTGCAAAAGCGTTAATAGGATATAAATGCAGGCTTCCCGTCGGGAGAAATGAAAATTTATTGATCCTTATGGTAGCATGTTGCTATATATGAAGAAAAACTGCGTTCATAAACAATATCCCGGTGAAAAGTGGCTTGTCCAGAATTTCTCGATATGTGTGCGATAAGGTGCCATCGGCTGAAAATCTTCTCCACGGCTCTCACAAAGTAGATGCGAGAGCCACATATACCTCACGAACTCATGCGCTCATACTCAAAACATGGCGACATTTAGAGCGGACTCAGGAACATGTTTGAAGTGTAAGGAGAACTGAAAAATTACGTCATGACTAATAAAAAGCAGACTACCATGATGGCATAGCCATGGGGATTTTGGCGGTAAAAATAAATATTCGAATGCCTCGAGTTTCCTTGCCACACACGAGACATGGGCGAAGAAGAAGATACGGCGAGTGCCGACTAGAAACGCCATTTTCCGGTAGTCAGTCTTGGTTTCGTCTTTCTTCTTTGCCCTTGCCTTGTGTGTCAAGCTGAAATGCAGGTGCTAGCATAGCAACAGGGACAGCTATTGGTCCTAATAACTAGAGGTACATTTTTTTAGGTATATATCTAGCTTCTCTTTTAGAGCTCTTTTCTCTGCATTCAAGTTTGCGATTAACGCTTTCTGATCGGATACCGAGGACAGAATTTTGTTCACGTAAAGAGACAGCCGGCCAATTTTTTTATTTAAGTTCTTTTATCCGTTCAAAACCAACAAAACCCAGTCAGACTCTGAGTAATCGCGCCGTAAAAATTGGCTGATCTAACCCACAGGACAAGTCATATGTGCTTGCCGTGCATATATAGCATAAGAGTTATGGAAATAGCGATGCACATTCCCAGCTAAATTACGACTGCCTTTTAGGACATATCGCCAATTAAAGCCTGCGCAGATTACACTAAACATGCAATGAAGCGCTCACAAAATAAGAAAGGGAGGTTCATGAAAATAAACAAGTACACGTTCAAGCTGCCACATGCTGCAAGAGACTACCAAGGATGATTTCAATAAAACAAGAGACCTCATTACAGAATCCTTCATGGATAATACAAAAAGAGAAATACCACCTGCGCAACATAAATTCTGTGAAGGGCCAAGATAATTGACATATAGTACTCAATGATACATAGATAACAAAGCAATATATAAGGGCAATATCCTATAAAAATAACGTCTACAAAGCTCAATGTGGATAGAATCCTTTATGTTGCAATTTTCAGTACACAATATAAGTGTGTTTAACGTAATTTAAGGCAGCACTCACTTCGTGTTTGCAAATGATAGGACGATAGATTTCTCCATTATCAAAGTGTTCCCAAATATTTATGGGGATAAAAAGAAAATGTATTTCAATTGAGTGCCAAGTGGGCACTGAACTTAGCTTTTTTTCTTCACCAGGATCACAAATAAATCACGTGTAGCATTTCACTTCGCTTAATCGAGAGAAAGCATACTCCTACAGTCCCACTGCAGGCGTCAGCCAATTAACAGAATCCACTGCGGCACACGCGCTTTAATGCAGTCGTAGAAGCTACCAAGCGATCACTCGAAAGTCACAAGAGACACCTCCCACACAGACCTTATAATACATCTTTTTGTAAGGTATCGGCATTCAGCCGCAACGGCATACTACGAACAGTCGTCAAAACGCCTGTCTGCACCGCCCGACGGCCACTCACTCTCACAAAGAGAGTGAAAATTTTAAACTTATGCTGAGCTTAATATAAATTTGATGCTTGCGCTAGCACAAAAGGGCATAGACACGCCATCTGCCCTGGAAGCTTCACTGTAGGAACTGCACAGCACACCGCTGCAGCGCTCTAGACAAGCGTGCTGACGGGTCTGCTAAAGCGACTATTACACCGTTGCAATATGATGCCATGGTAGCAGTCTCACTTCGGCACTTTCCCAAGGAGCACCAGTTGTTTGCGTGCCGCACCACGTTCGTCTCTAATCGCACCGTCTATCATTAGGCAGCTGTGTGAAAACCGCACAACTGGGACTCATTGAAATCTTGTGTTTTCTTGTTGGCGCCTCACTGCAGGCGCACCCATTACGTTCGATGCCTGCGCGCGCAGTCACACACGAATATTCCTAAAATGTTTCTCCTAAAATGTAGTTAAGAAGTCACCGACAGTTGTTTAATATTTTGACATGCTCGCAATCACTCGTCTGCAGGTTTGAAATGTACGAAGCGAGTCCAGCAGGAAGGACAGTCTATGCCTGGAGTAATGTAGAGGAAATGTTTGTAGCGTCTACTGTGCCGCTTTGACGAGAGCTGCAAGCTCCACCTCCACAGTGCCTACATAGTCGAAGATGAGGAGGGCAGCGATATCCACCATGCGATGGTTGATGTCAGCCTATGCCACAGCACATACTTGCTGGTACATCCATAGTCGCCGGTTTTAATTTCAACGGCTATAGGAAGAAGAACGTCGACAACTATATCGGTGTATATCATTCACTGACCGCATTTCGAGATGGGTGATGGAGGGGCTGCGTGTCTGGGAAACTTAAATCCTATCCCACTGAAAACATTCGCTAGCGGGACTCCTGACCCCGTGCGGCTAGCTTCTGTACCCTAGGCAGATACTCCCCACACGGCCCTTCAACGTCATGCCGAAAGCACGTCAGTGCATAGTTCTTAGCTGAGTGGCTCCAGTAGGGATCGATAATTTTTGGACGCGGAACTAACACGAGTAGTTCTCTAGTGATTGGCACGTAAAGGGGTTTGGTTTGGTTATGTTTATGGGGTTTAACGTCCCAAAGCGACTGAGGCTATGAGAGACGCCGTAGTGGGGGGCTCCGGAAATTTCGACCACCTGGGGTTCTTTAACGTGCACTGACATCGCATAGTACACGGGCCTCTAGAATTTCTCCTCCAAAGAAATTCAACCGCCGCGGCCGGGATCGAACCCGCGCCTTTCGGATCCGTTCTTGTTTGTATGTGGCAAAACAAACTAAGACTGCTCTCGAGCCCAGTTAAACATTTATTACAAACATTTCGTATATTTCTTGAAAAATGATAGTAACACGTGTTACACTGCCGTCGCTTGCGGAATTTATTTTGCGAATAATGAGGTAACCTTACCTCCAAGGGATACAATTATGATCAACAGTGACATTTCTGATTACATTGGCCGAAGTTTGACAGCAGGCCCTTAAGGGATGTTTTCTTCGACGGCATCGCTGGTGCAGCGAGGTCTAGCCTGCGAGGGAAGCAGCAGTGCCACCACCAATTCCCCTTCCTGCTTCCGGGCTGCCTGCCACGGCGCGGTAGACTTCATCCGGAGCGGCTCTTGCGTCCTGGTGGTGTGCTTCCTCCATGGGAATACTCTCTGGAAACGAACGAAAAGTGAAGATTGTGATTAGCATACTGCAGAAAGAAAATGGCCATTACATGACTCTTCCTGCACAAAAAAAACTAAAGTAACTTAGGCTATGCGACAACCTTTGCAATAGGCACGTAATGTTTATTCCGAGGCGCATTTTAAACTGACATATCTCTTTGAAACAAACGAAACATGCATAGACCGACTACATCCGTTTACTTTCCATTGCTGAAATTATCTAAGGTATAACCTACAAGCATCGCTCTGCTTTAAGCCTTTGATGAGGGAATATTTTCGGCGCTATCACGTCAGCGTGCCACGAGAATACAAGGAGACCGTGTGGACACCATTCGCAGTGCAGTTTCGAGTTTCTTCCCGCAACACGCACACACTGCGGCGAAGGCCAGTGTTGTAAATTATTTATAATACGATATACTCTTTCGCATGTTTAAACTGCTCAGCAGCGGTTACCTCTGTTTGGAGCGAGTTTAAGCGAGAGCTGCTAGAGGTGGCAAATAGGATGTTGCACATTCATTATCTCGTTCATCTGCAATCTGAAGCATGTAAAGGTTGACCGGCTTAAAACAATGCACCTTAGTTAAAGGGTTGTGCACTACTAAGCATGTTTACCATGGCGATATTCGTTGAGCACTACATTTGGCGTTCGGTGATTATGTTGAGCGATATCTTGTTCTTAACATACAAATAGTGTTTAAGGTGCTTTGTTATGATCCTCTGTTAAGCTTTCTGAATATTGCAAACAGGAATATATGGAACCATATATATTTATGCTTAATTTACACGCCACAGTTTGGTGCCGCAGTACGCAAGCGCATATTAGTAATATTCTTGGATGCATAAGGCGCGGCCTGCGGCAGCGTTACACGCGAATAAAGGAAGTAATATCCACCGATACTGAATTTCGGGTAACAGAATATGGAATGATGAAGGCCGTATTCCGAAGACATAAAAGTTGCTAGGGGTTTAAAGTACTTAAACCGAGTGGACGTGCGAAAGCAGCCATTCATTGTTCAATTCGAGGGGACACTTGCGCTCCACCTGACGCGATATGATTAGTGTGTTAATCCCATGTATGCATAATTCATCATTTTCTACTTAACATTCACAGATGGCGGCGGGTCCTCATACCGCTACCAACGCAGCGGCGCCGCGGTTTAGTGATGCGCCACTGCACTAGAAGACGGCTTTTTCTCTCAAATCCACCGGTACTGGTTGTGCGACTCATGTCGGTCTTCCTCCTCTCGCGCAGCTGGCGCCAAGCTCCTCTGAACTTAACCATGCTTGCCCGAAGTACAAGAAAGAAAGGATTACCCGAGTAGCTGAGGTTAGATCGGCTTGCTAGTTGACGGCATAAGATGGTACGTGCGTAGGTACGGTGACGAGATTCTTGGACGCCGCCGCGGTGGCTCAGTGGCTATGGTGCTCGGCTGCTGTCCCGAAAGACGCGGGTTCGATCCCGGCCGCGGCGGTTGAATTTCTTTGGAGGATGAATTCGAGGCCCGTGTACTGTGCGATGTCAGTGCACGTTAAAGAGCCCCAGGTGGTCGAAATTTCCGGAGCCCTCCACTACGGCGTCTCTCATAGCCTTAGTCGCTTTGGGACGTTAAACCCCATAAACCAACCAACCAGATTCTTGGGCGCCGTTGCTGATGGCACAAGGGCTTTCCGAATAACAGCACTCGATACCTCCTTCATGAGGAACGCTCACTCATACGGCGTTCTAGGCCCATCTCCCTAGGTCAAGAGACAAAATAATCTTCTCGGAAGGGGTTTCTGGTGGCGCAGGTTGAAAAGTTAAACCCAGCCAAAAACCATACGACACAAAAGAAAAAAGAAGAGCGCTGAGAGCGGATTCTTACTGAATTCGTCTTATTTCCCGGTGAAGAACATGGCGTTTACTCGTTAGCGACAGTCCCTTCAGCAATTTTTTTTGCGTAAATTTTTCTAACTGCTGCTTTTTCGGAGTCTTCTTCGGCGTTTCCAAGCCTTCTAGAAAATTACTATTGCGCCAGCATAACAGTAACTCCCCGGCATAGCTCGACAGTTTTTCTCCTACTGGATTACGAGTTCCTTTCTCAACAGGAGGCCGGGTGCCCTCATGATAAAATCAGAAACCAATAAGGAGCTTCGTTTCCGCAGTGTAAAAGGAGGGTGAGGGGAATAAACTCAGATTTCTTGAATGGTACAGATATCGGGGGTTTATACCGGAGCAACTCTGTGTCACTGTCTCCCCATTGCAGGTTCCCGTACTTACCGCATACAGAAGCGACGCAGAGGAAAACAGCAAACATGGCCAAAGCAGTCTTCATGATCTCGAAGCTGTTGTCAACGCAGGCAGCACAGCTATGAAAATGCAGCGAAGGTGTATTATACTTTGAGAAAAAGCGCTATTGCAGCCATCACATCTGTGATTTTATGCAACTCTTACATCCCTGTTTCATAAGACAGCTGCAACACTTCTCAAAAGCAAAAGAGATCTTCTTGACGATCAGCTAACAAAATCAGAGGCAATCACACAGCTTTAAAGGTGATGCGCAATATAATAGGCTGTTAATTCCTATATATGCAGTAGCTGTTTCTGAACTTTACGCTAATAAACCCCTGGTAGTCATTGCATTTCTCCTGGTGCAGCGGTGGAGCGCTTAAGCGATGCGCCGATTCCCCCCGAACAGCCACTTGCCACGATGACCAGTTAGATCATTACCCGGTGGGCAGGTTATGATGACGTCGCAAGGTCACGTGACCTGGATGGCCCACCTGTCTCTTAGGTTGCTCACTGGGGACCACTTTCCAGAGCCATGCTTGTGCTCTTTCGCACACAACGCCGGCAACATCGACCCCGGATTTTCTTGTGAACGGTGCCTTTAAAGCTGCCGCGTTAAACTACTCTTTCAACCTCAATATTATACAGCCACTTTCTAGGAGTTCCTATATATAGTTACATTTGTGGTCTGTGTTGGAACGTTTCAGCTGTCATACAAACTTCAGTGTTCCAGAAACTCTACTAGCTTGTTTTGCCGAGCTCGAAAAAAGTACCGTAATGTTGTTGCCTGTGTGTGTTGGGTTCACTGGCGCATAAGCTTCTTAGGCTATCACGCGCCAAGCTGAGATACTATACTTTAGAAATATTATAATGGTTTTCAGTCACTCGTAACGCATAGTGACATCAGATTATTCCGTGTATTTTCTATATCTTCTGTTTAGATGACAGAACATAGGAGGCCAGTGAGGCTATTGGAAATGTTGCCTTGCGTTACTGTCTATGTCAGGAGGTGTGAAAAATATGTCATAGGTGCCTCTTCATGTGCACAGACAAGGAAAGAATGGTCAGGTCATAGTTATCACGCCGTATTACTTTGTTCCGGGTATATTAGATGCCTGCATTATTATAACAATTTATTACAGTTTTCTCTATAGTGCAAAAGCTGGAATCCTGAAGGAGCAGCCGGGCTATAAAAGATGATTTTTGGTTCTTGAAAGTCAGGCTTCTCCGTTTGGCTACAAAAATGGCTGTTACCAGAACGGAGGGAACGAAATACAGCACTGATTCGCTTGAGTCATCGGCTGATTACAATTAAAAACCAAAGAACGTGGATATTGTAGAGGCGCATTCGGTAAGCATAATTGCTAACACCTTAAGTTAGAAAAAATAATGTGGGAGCGATGAAGTGTTTTCGTAGTGACATATTACAGAAGACTGTGGCCTTTCTCGTGCAGCAAACGCGGTGTGATACAACGCTGCGCTTGAAGGTGAATTACGTTTGAATAGCTAAAAGAATTCATCAATGGCCATTCATCAAGGCTCAACAATTGGACTGTCTGTATTGGGATATCTGTAGGTGTACCATTTTATTGGAAGGCGGAACATTACAAGCAAAAAAAAAATTTGATACGGCGGGTGGGTTAAGAAGAGTCAATAAATATTTAAAAATGAAGCTTAAAGGTTTTTAAAAGCGCGCATCTTCTTTTGCGAAGTGAGTTTGCGAACATTCAGTGGAGATATCTGGTATCGAAACGATAATAAAATATTGGAGTTCATGGTTAGGCCATGTTGGTTTTGCAATTGAGCGCAGCATCCGCATTTTCCTAACAAATGGTTCAGCACATTTTTTTATATTATCCTGTGTAGGGAAAAAATATAATCTTTGCAAGCAATGTTCAAGATAAATTAGGTAGCTCAGAAATCTTTGAGCGCACCAACGCGAGACCAGCCATCGCGAGGTAAGGACACGAAATAATTTCTCTTGGCTCATTCCCTGCTAGTTCCTTGGTAATGGTCCTGAAGTAAACTCCACTAGTTTTTGAAAGCGGTTCCTTCTAACACGACCAAACTACCAATAGTGCTGCTCACAAATACGGGAGAGTTCACTGGTTGCAGAAGAGCGAAGTTTTTGGTTATTTCCTTCGGGCACTTATTTTATCTGAGGGGAAGGAACGCTTATTCTTCAGAAAATAATGATCCGTAGGGCAGATAGAAGGCAGTCCTAAAAACTGCGGGAGATGTTTGAGCACTTTGAGCACATTTTTATAGCGTCCAAAATTTTGCCGGTCGAACCTCAAAACTGCCGCATGTTCAAAATCAGTAGAACATATACCTCTCTTTCCTAAATTATGCAGATGTTTGTTTAAGGCGCAATTCGCTTCACAGAATTATATTTAGTGTCTTTGATATTAAACAGATGAAATCACTTCATTCATGACCGTCGAAATAAAGATTCTGCAATTTTTGCAGCTAGAGTGGCTGTTTGGCGTGCTCGGAAGGCAGTGACGGTACACATCACAGCACATTGTGTTTGCCGCCTGCCACTTGGCCTTGTGAGGATTCTTGGTGCGATTTATGGGCTTTCGTTATTCGGTACCCAGCTTTTCTTGAGCGCGTTTCCCTTCGCGCGACAAAAATTTAACCAATATCTGCTTTAAGGGCGATGAATTCTTCAACTCTTGATTTTCGAAAATTCCTCTGCGGTCCCGCGAATAAGAAAAATCTAGACATTTCCAGAAATCCTCCAGGCAGAGATTTCTCCCAAAAAGCATTTGTTCGGCGAGTTGGTGTTTTCGATGATCCATAACTACAGCGGAAACGACAGGACAGAGATGAAGAAGGGACACCACACAGCGCTGTCACATACAGAAAGGCCCTTTGTACGAGAAATGAAGTTCGACAAAAGGATTTGTTGGGCGAGTTGGTGTTTTCAATGATCCATAACTACAGCGCAAACGACAGGACAGAGATGAAGAAGGGACACCACACAGCGCTGTCACATACAGAAAGGCCCTTTGTACGAGAAATGAAGTTCGACAAAATGATTTGTTGGGCGAGTTGGTGTTTTCGATGATCCATAACTACAGCGGAAACGACAGGACAGAGATGAAGAAGGGACACCACACAGCGCTGTCACATACAGAAAGGCCATTTGTACGAGAAATGAAGTTCGACAAAAGGATTTGTTGGGCGAGTTGGTGTTTTCAATGATCCATAACTACAGCGGAAACGACAGGACAGAGATGAAGAAGGGACACCACACAGCGCTGTCACATACAGAAAGGCCCTTTGTACGAGAAATGAAGTTCGACAAAAGGATTTGTTGGGCGAGTTGGTGTTTTCGATGATCCATAACTACAGCGGAAACGACAGGACAGAGATGAAGATGGGACACCACACAGCGCTGTCACATACAGAAAGGCCCTTTGTACGAGAAATGAAGTTCGACAAAAGGATTTGTTGGGCGACTTGGTGTTTTCAATGATCCATAACTACAGCGCAAACGACAGGATAGAGATTAAGAAGGGATACCACACAGCGCTGTCACATACAGAAAGGCCCTTTGTACGAGAAATGAAGTTCGACAAAAGGATTTGTTGGGCGAGTTGGTGTTTTCGATGATCCATAACTACAGCGGAAACGACAGGACAGAGATGAAGAAGGGACACCACACAGCGCTGTCACATACAGAAAGGCCCTTTGTACGAGAAATGAAGTTCGACAAAAGGATTTGTTGGGCGAGTTGGTGTTTTCGATGATCCATAACTACAGCGGAAACGACAGGACAGAGATAAAGAAGGGACACCACACAGCGCTGTCACATACAGAAAGGCCCTTTGTACGAGAAATGAAGTTCGACAAAAGGATTTGTTGGGCGAGTTGGTGTTTTCGATGATCCATAACTACAGCGCAAACGACAGGACAGAGATGAAGACAGGACAGAGTTCATCGACAATCAGGTCGATGAACTAGATAATCTTTCTCGAAGCAATAATTTGATTATTAGAGGTGTAATTGAAGACTAGAATGAAAACGAAGTGACATTGATGAAGAAAGTGACAGAAGAAATCTGTAGCGATATCCTTAAGGTGAGTGTATGTTCCATTGAAAGAATCCACAGGCTTGGCAGGTATTCACCCGAAGGAAATCGCCCGATTATCTTCAGAGTTGGGGACTATAGGGACAAAGTAAAAATTTTGAGTAATTGTACTAAACTTAAAGATTCAGGAATAAGCATTAGTGAAGATTACTCCAAACGAGTAGTGGAAATTAGGAAAAAAGCTTTGGGATTCAAGTGCAGAAGAAAGAAAAGATGGCCGTAAGGGCAAACTTGTTTTTGATAAACTAAAACTGTATGGCTGTATGGCTAGAACGAAGTTAAGAATGAGAGATACAGAATTGCCAGCACCACCGGAAGTGGCAACAAGTGACACGAACAAAGCAAGCAGAATGAGTTTAAGATAGTGAATATAAATGCACGGAGCATATTAAACAAATCCGACTCACTGGAAGTATTAGCTATGGAACATGAACCTGACGTTGTTGTTATAACGGAGACATGGTTACATAAGAATATAAAGGACGCCGAGTTCGTGCCAGCCGGATATAAAGCATTCAGAAAGGACCGAGAAGGAAGAGGTGGTGGCGTAGCCATACTGGTCAAGCAAAATGTTTTGTGTACTGTCCTGCATCAATCGGGCGATAATGAAGCGGTATGGATCAAAACTAAGCTTACCGATCGAACCGCTTATATTTGAGGGGTATATAGACCACCAAATTCCTCAGTTGACGTAATTACCAATATAAGGGAATTTATGGAAAGAAATATTAGAGGAGGAGACGGAGTAATTCTCCTAGGCGATTTTAATTTACCGGGAATTAATTGGAGCTCCTATGCACCCGGGGAGATGGATGTGGCAAGCTCTGAACAACTTTTGGACTTGGTATTTTGTTATGATTTAGTGCAAATAGTAAACGAATTCACAAGACTGTGTGATACAACATCATCTATTCTTGATTTAATTTTTGTGTCTCATGGCTTAATAAGGCTCTTGACAGATTGTCATGTTGAGGACGGATTATCAGATCATAAAATGGCAATAGCTTCATTCAATATGTCACCATCTATCTCATCATCTGAATCAATAAGAAAGATTTTGAATTTTCAGATCGCAGATGATGTCAGTGTGCTAGATTATCTTTAATCTTCTTTCGATGAATTCATGTACCTCTATCACTCAGAACTGAGCATTGATGCTTTGCGGAGTTTCGTTTCCAATGCCGTAACCCATTGCATCGAGCACTTTATACCAAAGAATAAAAAGAAGAGCAGGCGCAGGAATCCATGGATTAACAGAGAGATTATCCATTCGAAAAGGAAAATTCAGCGGAAACGAGAAGCATGTTCCCAAAATTGCAATGTGGGTGACACAGCTTGCATTCACCGCATGAGACATGACTTGAAACGCCAAACTAGAGAGTCAAAGAACCGTTTTTTTAATGTTACACTGAGGAAATTTCTTTGCGAGGCACCGGCGAAATTTTGGAGGTATCACCAAACAACACTATTCAAATGCTGAGGTTAACACTCAAGAAAGCACTGAACAATTCAACCTTCAGTTTTCCTCTGTTTTTACGAAGGATGATGGCACGTTGCCAGGCCATTATGACTGCTCTACCCGTCCTCCCATTTCAGATATTGTGATAACCGAAGAATGTGTTCTGAACCTGTTACTCAATATAAACACAAAAAAAGCCCCGGACCTGATGGTATACCTAATGAGTTTTTAGTCAGGTATGCTGAGTGGGTGTCTAAGTTCCTTACGAAAATATTTATTTCCTCTGTTAGCAATGGTTACTTCCCTTCCGCATGGAAACTAGCCAGAATAGTGCCAATCCCTAAAACCGGCAACGCTTCTGAATTTAGCATTTACAGACCAATTTTTCTCACGAGTACGTGTTCTAAGCTGCTGGAACATATCATGATCAAACACTTATCGAACTGTTTAGAAACGTATAACTTGTTATCACCACTGCAGCATGGTTTCCGTAAAGGTCTGTCTACGATTACGCAGTTAGTTGAGCTAGTTCATGATTTTTTCAAACGATTAATTCCCACGGACAGATGGACTTAATTTACCTAGATTTCGCCAAAGCTTTTGATAAAGTTTTCCACCCTAAACTTCTGCTTAAAATCAATACAATGTTTAAAAATCCCAAACTAACGACATGGTTTACTTCGTATTTAGAGTGCCGCCACCAGTACGTTGAAATAGACGGACATACGTCCAGCTTATTACCGGTTTTATCTGGTGTACCACAGGGCAGTGACCTTGGACCGCTTTTATTTCTTATTTTTATTAATGACTTGCCAAGCCTTGTTTCTGTCCCTATAAGATCATTCGCCGACGATTGTGTCATTTACAATAGAATAAATTTTCCCAGTGATCAAATGAACATACAACACAGCCTAGACAATATTACTAAATGGTGCGATGACTGGCAAATGACCATTAATCCCTCGAAATCAGTTTGTATGTCTACCACTAGGAAGAAAACTACCGTAGAATTTTCTTACCGCATTTGCGATAACGTGCTCGGAAGGATAGATGAACACAAGTATTTGGGACTAATATTTACAAACGACTTTAGGTGGATTAGGCACGTAGAGGAAACATGCAATAAGGCTAATAAAGTGCTGTGGAGTCTGAGGCGCAACTTACATAGTACAACTCCTGAAATTAAAAACTTGGCTTATAGAACACTAGCTAGACCTATAATTGAATACGCTAAAATTGTTTGGGATCCTCAAACGCAAAAAAAACTGTAACAAACTAGAAAGGATTCAGAGGTTAGCCTCTCGATTCATATTTAATAAATATCGCCGAGTTCATTCCCCCTCAGAGCTGTGTCACCTTGCAGACCTTCCCAAGTTAGAATTAAGGACCAAATTCGACAGGCTCAAGTTTCTGTTCCTTATTATCAGTAACGCAATTAAAATCAATAGGACCGATTATTTCGACATTCGTTCTAATGAACCATCTAGACATCGCCATAGCATGTACAAGCCGCCTCCAGTAACTCGTAACGATGCCTTTAAATCGAGTTTCTTCCCCAGAGAAATAAAAGAATGGAACATGCTTCCCGATTCCGTAGTTCAATCTTCTTCGCTCAGTGCATTTTTGGTTAATTTAGACTCTTTTATTTATTCCGGGTGCGAGGTGTGCTAACATGACTGGGTTAAGTCCGTGTATTGTGTTTCGTGTCTTCCCACCTGGTGTTCTCAGGTGGCGCTGAAGTGTCTTCGAAGACGTTGAAGTGTCTCGCGCTGGCTGGCTGGCTGGCTGCTGCATATTCTGCTGGTTAGCGACCTGTCGCCCTCCATGAAATTTCGTCCGTACCTCTACGGCCGCCCGTTCAAAGTAGTTACCGACCACCATTCGTTGTGCTGGCTTGCCAATCTTCGCGACCCATCGGGGCGCCTAGCCCTATGGAGCCTCCGCCTCCAAGAATTCGACTACACCATTGTGCACAAATCTGGCCAGACGCACGAAGACGCTGGCGCACTCTCTCGCGCACCCGTCGGGTTAGCGGATGATAGCATAGAGGACGAGAGTGGTTTTATTGGAGTTGTCAGCGACTTAGACTTAATGACCCGACAGCGAGCTGACCCAGACCTGCGACCTATCATTGATTATCTGGAGGGCCGAGCTGCTGTCGTACCCCGCCAATTTTCTAGGAACCTGCCGGCCTTCTGCCTCCGGAACGGCATTTTGTTTAAGAAAAACTCCAGCACTGTTGACCGAGCGCACCTCCTCGTCGTTCCGGCAGATATCCGCGCTGATATCCTCCTTGCTTGTCACGATGAGCCGACCTCCGGCCACTTGGGCTTTGCCCGCACACTCGCACGCGTGCGCAAGGCGTATTATCGGCCCAAACTTTCTCACGCCGTCCAGCGTTACGTCAGAGGCTGCCGCGATTGCCAACGTCGTAAGGCGCCTCCTCTCAAGCCAGCAGGCTTGCTCCAGCCTATTGAACCGCTTCGGACGCCGTTTGATCAAGTCGACATCGATCTTCTGGGCCCATTCCATGTGTCATCGGCCGGTCATAAATGGGTCATAGTCGCGACCGACTATTTAACAAGGTATGCGGAAACCAAGGCGGTGCAGCGCGGTACGTCATCTGAGATCGCCCAGTTTTTTATGCAACAAATCGTGCTGCGTCATGGCGCACCGTCCCACGTCATCACTGATCGAGGTACGGCGTTTACGGCACAGCTCATGCGCGACGTGTTCGAGCTCGGTCACACGAACCATCGCAAAACCACTGCCCATCACCCACAGACGAACGGGCTCGCAGAGAGACTCAACAGAACGACCGCCGACATGATCGCAATGTACATAGACTCGCAGCACAAAACCTGGGACGAGATTCTCCCGTATGTCGCATACGCTTACAACACGGCCACCCAGGAGACGACCCGATTTATACCATTTCGTCTGGTCTACGGACGTGACGTTCAGACGATGCTGGATGCAATGCTTCCATGCTGCACTGATGACCACCCACTCACGCCCGACGCCGAGCAGTTCGCTCAGCGCGCCGAGGAAGCACGTCAGCTTGCCCGTATTCACATTCAGCGGCAGCAGAGCACGGATGCGCGCCGCTACAACCTCCGTCATCGGCACGTCGAATACCATCCGGGTGACCAAGTTTGGGTATGGACCCCGGTACGCCGCCCAGGCTTGTCTGAAAAACTGATGTGCCGTTACTTTGGACCGTACAGAGTTTTGCGCTGCGTCACTGAAGTGACCTACGAAATTCTTCCTGACGGGACTGTGCAGCCTCAGCGTCGCCCACCCCGCTCTGAGGTTGTACACGTTGTCCGCATGAAACCGTACTTCACGCGGTAATGGATAGTACGCGCAGTGTTCCGCTAGTTTTCGCGTGGCACACCTTCGCCCACCTCCCTTGTACATTTTTGTGTGCTTGTGCTGTTTTGTTTTTTCTCTTTCCACTGCCCGTACTGCAACCCCGCCTTCACGTTTTTCTTTTTTTTTGGGGAGGGAGAGTAATGCCACCTGGTGTTCTCAGGTGGCGCTGAAGTGTCTTCGAAGACGTTGAAGTGTCTCGCGCTGGCTGGCTGGCTGGCTGGCTGGCTGCTGCATATTCTGCTGGTTAGCGACCTGTCGCCCTGTTTTCCGTTACAATATAGTGTTTTACTGTGTAGTTGCTCTTGGGTGTGCGTGATCATGTTTTTTTTTGCTCTCTTCTACAATGTAATAGGGCACTGTGTACACTTCTCTCGTCCTCTTTAATGATTTGTTACGTGTAGAATGCGCCTGACGTCAGATTTGTTGGCATTTTTGGTTTCTTTTTTTTCCCACCACTCCTGTATTGACCCTTCAATAGGGTTAACAGTATCAATAAACAAACAAACAAGCAAACAAAAAGAGATGACGGGACACCACAGCGCTGTGTGGTGTCCCTTCTTCATCTCTGTCCTGTTGTTTGCGCTGTAGTTATGGATTTCTCCCCCTCACCACTTCTGCGGTTTTTGCGTATTCATGTAACCAAGCATGTAACGATTTCACCTGACAGTGTCATTCTTTTTTCTTTTGCAACAGAGTGCCTGCTGGCATTAAGGGCTGTCCACAAATACAAATGGAGACATTCGGCAAAGTTGCCCCCCGTTTGATCACTGGCATGAGATGGACCCAAAGTTTATCAGGCTGGGTCTGAACTTTTTGAACGCTGTAATAAATGGGGCAATTATGACTTGCTTATGCAAACCGTGTTAAGCTTATTGTTTTACATTTTATGGGGGTTTATCGTCCCAAAGCGACTCAGGCTATGAGCGACGCCGTTGCCTAAGGCTCTTGAAATTTCGACCACCTCGGAGTCTCTACAAGCTCTGACAGCACAGAATACACCGGCCTCTAGCACCTCGATCGAAATGCGGCCGACGCTGCCCAGTATCGAACCCGCATCTTTCGGGTTCGCAGCCTAGCACCATAATCACTGAGCTACCGCGATGGCTACTTGTTATGTTTAGGTGGCGTTCAATACTGTGGACGTAGCTCCTGAGGGGGCTAAGGAGAGGACAGTTTCTATATTTCAGTCTTGAGTAACACAATGTGCCACACTTTCAAAGTTATCAAATAGACGAAGACCGCCTCTACAAGATATTTGTAGGTGCAACAATCAGATTGCAGCAGATCAAATTATTTTGATACAGTTCTACGGCTTAGTTTAAAAGAAAGAAGCCTTCAATTTGCGGAGCTCATTTATAAATGTGTGTGTGTGTTGGGGGGGGGGGGGGGGTTGATGGCAATAAATATTTCGCCGAAGTGTTTGTCAGGCAATTCTGCTCGCAAGACGAGAATATCAGACGACCGCTCGTGAATGTTTGAATTATGTAGTAAATGTTCGCGAGCATTTCTAGACCCTAATAAGGGTCTTTTCCTAGTGTGACAAACAACGTACACTTTGACGGCAAGGCTAATACGGTACACAAGGAAACATTGATCGAGAGAAACGAACTGCACCTCACTCACCTTTACACAGGAGGCTGGTAAGATTGTTTGGTGCTGTAGAGTTCCTTTTTGCCCGCTTTTATTTGAAAATGGCATCCGTTCTCTGCAGCTCACAAACTTAAGAATAGACATTTATGACGTCTAACGAGAGCGTTGACAGGTTAAAGGCCACAGAACAGGACTTCCGCTTGGCAAAATGCCGCAAAAAATTTATCCCACTTGTCTGCATCCTTCAGGCGGATGTTGCTTTTCATAGCTTTTGTTCCGGCCAGAAAATAAAAACTAAATGGCTAGCGTCTAATGTTAGGGTGAGTACAAAATTCCACGGTTACCCAGATGCGGTGAAAAATTGGTTTCATCTGCTGTAGAGCGCAGCAGTAAAGTCGTCGTAAAAGCTGGAAAACGCACAAGGTCAATAGCTTTGTTGTTGCAATGTAGCTAGATTTGGAACTCTGACAGGCATGCGAAGTGAACAAACTGAGATAAACACGTTCTTTAATGATGTGAAAGCACCTGGGTTTATTGGGGGACATACTATTATGGAAGCAGGGTTCAACGCGCACTGCGAGAGGCTGAGAAAAAAAGTAAAGGGAATCGAAGTGCTGGAAAAAAAGACTGGTCTCACAGAGCCCTCCTTAATTTCACGATAAAAGAAGAGTTTTGGTGATATCGGCTAAAACTGAATACATTCTCATTATGATAGGTGATATGCATGCTGTCATCACTGTTATTGCTTGCATTGGTTTGTTGGGTATCAGAAATTTCAACCATCGGGGGCTATTTTAATGTGCACTGTGATGGTGCAGTGTGATGGTGTCTCAGCAGATAGAGCCGAGGGTTCCAATTTGAATCATACAATTCCTTGAAATGCTCTTACGATGGGTTCATTCTGAACCAGATGACTGGGGCTTTCGGTGGACCGTATAAAATCTCTTTTAGAGAGTCATTGTTACACAGGCGTAAACGCTATCCCAGCATGATCTTGAAGTTCGAAGTTGATTCGAACATAGGCCAAGAAACAGTTCAAAAAATTTTGTTTCTTACTTGAAACGATAAAGTTTTCATCTATTTTAAAGGTACTACGCTCTCGGTATAATAATTTATTTGCTTCTTGACTTTGTCTTTTGTATGCAACACTTCTTACCTCAATTTTTAGGCACCACACAACACTCTAGGCCATTCCACCTCACTTAAAAACTCTCTTCACGCACAATAATCTTTCACATACTTACTACTCATAGGCCCTATAAAGAATGTGCTGATTTTAACATACGCACATATTTTAGCGAGAGCGGACAGAAAACCTTGTGTTTGGTACTTTTTGGCCTTAGATGCCCTTGCGCTTCAAAAAACCCAGCAAAGATAAGTAGTTTCCTAGCGAACTTCATGTAGCTTTAAATTATGAAATGAAAAAATAAACAACTTTGTTGCATATGGTATAATTTTAGAAAAAAGACGACCGGCGGTTTAGCATTGATAAGCACGAATATTGTGCGAAAGCAGGCTTTTTTTAAAGGGCAGACCATCGCCGACTGGGGTTTCCACTGAGTCAGACAGCCAGTTATGCGCGACTTCAACTATTTCATCGTCAATGGCAATTTGCCCAATGCATGACCACATCGTTCAAAGCGCGAATAATAGCATCGTTCAAAGCGCAAGTATTAGTTAATGATGAAGGCGATGTGCAATTCACAACGCAGAGTGTGCTCCAGTTTACAACGGGGCGGTCTCGACTGTATGAATAGCGTAGTTCTCACGCGCACTTACCACCAAAGTTGCGATGTTCGCGCGTCGGGCGTTCGAATTCCCGTCACGGATATCTGTTTTTATTTATCTCATTTTGCACAAACCAACAAACATCGCATAATCTTGACCCGAGTTTACCCATGATAATAGTGCATTTGCACAAGTATTTTTTTCCAGCATTCATGAGAAGCAGGTAAAGCAGGCGTCAAAGATATTTTGGACAGCAGTCAATGCAATCCAAGCCCATTATGACACTATAAACCTTAAGAAAGTGTGCTTTCAGCCGCACATTTTCCCGTTATATGCAAATATATGGCAGGTGCTTCTAGGGAAAGTAAGACAATAACGGGTTGTCTGCCACCTTTCTGTCGCATATATCTAGCAATGTTTCTTTGAGAAACACGTTTCTTCGAGCCGAAAAATGAATGCTTAACTTAAGCGGGTGTTCGCAGCACATCGCAGCATGGAACTATACCAGGTTTTACGGTTCTTTCTGACGACGGGGCACTATGCACTTGGCCGCTGCGAGCCTTCTTCCATAGAAAATAGTTGCAAAACAAATGAAGAAATGACGCGCGATCACGTTCGCAAAAAGTGTAAATCTGCGCTAGAAGCAATGTGTGTGAGCTGTTCGCTTCGCTCTCTGTAACATGCCGCCAGGGCTAAGCAGTATTCGGAACAAATAAGTGCAGATTCAGGTCGAGGGTGGTAGCTGTCTACGAAAGTGGCCGTTGTGTGTAACTCTGCCACAAGATGCCGCTTTAAGCCTGCTTGAGACAACAGATGGCCTTGCTCCTCCACATATACAGTAATCTGTTATTAATATAAATATCGTCACTTCTCTTAGGCAGGAGCTCCTCTTTGAAGTCCAACGGCAAGTGGAATGAAACGGCAAGTTGTTTATGGGCTGGAGTTTGGCAGCGAAGTCGTGGTATTGCTTGTCGACACCGCTAGAGCCGATTGAAATCTAGTTGACTCGGAAGCTAACGGGCTGTAAGGCTTAATCAACCGGCTGATGGCGTCGAGGCTCCATGTCTTAAGGACATGCTTCCAAGATGGTACCTGGCAGAAATTTTGAACAAAGCTTATGTCTTCTATTCACTGAGTGAAGCAGAGCCTACCCTTTGTTCAGTTTTGAAGGGTCTATGGCAGTAATACATCGAAGCGACCGAGATGGTTCCTGTGCGTATCTGTGTATTGTTACTCAGGATAACTACATCATGAATGAGAATACCGGTGCAGATTACTGCAAGCAGGCCTCGTACACTGTGTTTAAGCAGCGGGAAGAGCCACGGACACAGTTGAAGCTGCTTAGAGGATCATAAAAAGACATCCGGCGACGAGGGTACGGCGGCAGAGTAGAATTGCACATTTAGGAGCGCTGGCCTGTGCCTCTGCACTGCGTATAACGCAATGTCACCTCGCTACGAGCCGACTGCGTTAGCAACTAAAGTCATGTATCAACACCATGCGTTTTTGACCCGCTCCTTTAAACCAGGTGTAGTTCACCAAGGGATTCGTACATCTTATGACGCTGCTGAGCTTTCACCTTTTTGTGACCAGACAAGCAGCGAGCCCGCGACAGCTAGAATCAGACATTAACACGACTTATCGCAAACATGGACTTTGCAATAGCGTACCTGCCTTATTTCTAAAGTAGGATACACAACCTAGTCATAGAACTGTCCGGTGTCGGGAATTAGTCAAGCCTACGTAATCGGTGTGCTATGCCAAAGTGTTGCTACCACCCGCCTGGACTAAGCAGGCGGGTTCAGCAGGGAGGGACTCAGCAGGGGGGACTCAGCAGGGGGACTCAGCAGGCGCGGCCAGGATCGAACCCGCGTCTTGCGGGACAGCAGTCGTGCGCCGTAACCACTGAGCCACCGCGGCGGGGTCAGATTTGCTTGTTTGTACCACATAAAAATGAGGGTACCTGAGACTTCCATACGAACGTGAGTACGGATATCCTGGGGGTGCACCGCAGCAGTTACATTTATATGCCTAATCGTACAGATAGTTGGCCCGCCATGTTCGGATTACGCACGTTCATCGTGTCGAGAAGATAGGGCGGATCTCATAGTCGCTAAGAAATACAAGACAATGTAAAGCATCGTATGTACACGCGCGAAGAGAAGTAAACGGAGCGCGCCGCAGAAGAAGCAGCTGCGTGTCAGCGACGCCTAGCTGAACCGGAAAAGCTTAAAAAAAACCACACGCATGTGTGGTGATTTTAAGCTTTTCAGACTGCGATGCGCAGTCTGAGTCTGTGCAGTCTGAGTCTGCGCAGTCTCAGAATGCGCAGACTTCCCATGCTCCGCTTGCCTCGCATTGGGCCAGCGTCACTGTCGCGCTAATGACGATTATGGTCGCATGGTAGCGCCCTCTGTACTGAGCGGGCATTTCAGAATGCACACCGCTGCGTTGATACCGTACAGCACGCGGAGTGACGCTACCGTAATGCCCCTTCACATGAGACAGCTGTAGGCGCGTTTGCAGTGCAAATATCCCGAGTGCTTCGAACTTTTGTTGCCTCTGGGACTCATTTGCGTCCCACTATCGACCAAACGTGCTGAATGTACTCAATCTACCACCGCAGTTCCGGGGTCGTTTAGTACAGCTGTGGTAGCCTAGAGCGATGAGGCAGAGTTAAGGTGACGAGCAACGTAGACGTTTTACTGGCACGCCCGTGCTACCATTCAATTTTGTCTTTCTCCTATGATGCACCGATGCAGCGGCAATGCATGCTGCCTGTATGTCTGTCCCGCTGCACATTGCTCGGGCCTTCGATCCTAGTCTGCTTGCACGGCTTAAAATAAGAGGAAACCGCCACTCCTGGCGCTTTTCCAGTGCGATCCAGTGTTGCAAGGATAGTGACTGCTCAAAAATGAGCTCGAGCTGGGGTGCAACGCGTATATTGTAAAACAGACCGGTGTGTAAATATAACTGGTAGCAGGGAAGCAGTAAAGCTCGCGATGAGCTGTTACGATTGTTAGCTGGTGCCTCTCGTGGTTCATACTTTGATTAGTTGGTGATGAGTGGTTAGTGATAATGAAAGGAGATAATTAGCGTCCTGACTAGGCTCCGGCCCTACTGAGCGTAACAGCAGCAGTGTTTCCTCAAAAAGTACTTGTGCACAGCAAGGAATACACATGGCTATCGAATACGACACCGCGCAACAAACATACCCACACAACATTCCTATTAAGCTGCAAACACAATAAAAAGACCTGCTATCGTTGACATTTTGCATGCATAGACATTTTGTATACAGTTTTAAAATGAAAACAAAATCGAAATTCATGTTCATTTTTGTTCTCTATGTGGAACTGTACACGGGATATAGTGGAATGCATTAAACGGGAAAGGTAATAATGGCGCAAGCCACCATATTTCATAGCATAGCTCTCGAACGGCAGAGTAAATAGTGGCTTTATAGTGGCTTCAAGCGTGCTGCTGAACATATCAACTTATACTACTCTGATTAGCGAAAATAGAGGAGGCGCTTGGATGCTTGTTCTCAGTATTTCCCGTTCGCGGCAACTTCCACTGTTCTCAAGCGAAGATCTCTCCCGGATATCTTCAAGAGTTTTTCAGAGCAATCAGGCGATTTGCCTGAAAAAAACAATCGGACGACGCGATTTGATGATGAGATCTTATCTACGAACTATCGTTTCGAATGTCCTTTCGGGAAGTGCTGCGCATTACGGCAGTTCTTTCAGCCCGTCAGCTAGTTCCTAGCTTGAAAACCGTGTGTACTATAGCGAATATCACAGTGATCCAGAAGAGTTTTTTCTGCATTTTTTTATTGTCAAGTAAGCCTGCACTCTACCGCAAACGAATCTGCGACGATAGTCTGCACTACTTTCAACTATTAAGCGTGCTACTCGACACCTCACTCTAGATTGCGTTGATCAGCAAAAAAAAAAAAAAGGAAGCGCACGTATGCTGGATCTGAGTGCCTCTCGTTCGTGACGACTTCCATTGTCCTGAAGCGAACTTTTCCAACGCAATTACAATGCCCTAGATTCGCCTTCTGAGAATTTCCTGGAGAGCTTTCTGGACGCTCAGATGATTTCGCAGGTCGGTGACGTTCTGCACGCCCCGGCGCAATCATACCTTCGATTCGACCTACATCTATTTTACAGCGACAGTTGTTAAAGACACGTGAACCGGTTTCGCCGAGTTGCATTAGCGAAACACCCCCTGCTGTTTGGCGGGCATCTTGAGAAGTCACCCAAAGCGTCTTCGCAACGCGCCATGCTCGGTGGTGAGTACAGCGCCGTTACCCTTGGTGGCTTAGTCCCGCTTCCAGTGGACTCCCGAGCCACGGTATCACCCGACGAGTTCGCACCACATGCACAGCAAAAACCGTTTATTTCGGGCCAAAGGGACAACACACAAAGAAGGAAGGAAACAAATTATGTGGAACCGAGGTCCAGTAAAATTTCAGTACTTGAGTCATGATGACAACAGTGTGGATATTAATGCTGGACGAGGATACCATCCCCATCTGTATGGAGGGCTGCTTCTATGAGCTTTCGTTATAATAAGGGCGAAAGAGAAATGTGTAATAAAAAAACGCCCTGACACAGTTATCTCGACGCACGTGTCTTCCTATGCAAATAATATTCATAAAATTCGAGACACATTTTCACTAGTCTTCAACAGCTTTTGCGTTTCTGCACTCTGGTTCACACCTAGCGTAGCGTGTCGCTGGGTTCCTTTGAATTTTTTTTTTACGCTACATGTGTACCTCGCCCTCCCAATGCCAATCATTAACACAACGGCCAGGTTTTCTAACGAGCACTTCGCGGCGTCACAACGGTATATAGCTTTCGAAAATTCATCAGACTTGTGTGCACACTGCCCACCATACGATGTTTCTTTACTCCTGTCAAAGCTTCTCTCATTTTGGTCAAGAACATGACCTCTAAGGCGCTATAACAACTAGTCGGAAGTATGTTGTGACCCCAAGGCAAACGAAATGGTTCCTTCTGACTGTCGTGTCCTTTGCACTTGAGATTTCCATCCTACAGCGCTCATTCGGGCCACTCATAAGATAATACTTCTAGCTGCCTTGTGGAGACAAAACATTTTGGTTGCCTGAGTGCATTATCACAAAGCAATAATGAGCGAAATCAGCTTGTCAATTAAGAAAATCATGTGGTAGCTCGTCGTTTTCACCTAGGGTCTTCTACGTCTGGACCGGTTGGCTTCCAGTGGAAATGGTGATGTCCAGATAGTGCTAAATAGCCGTTAGTGGGCCATTCATAGCGGATGTAGAGTGTTCCGTGTGCCCACCTCAGCGCCTTCAACATCTTGCAGATACTGTCGTCTGTGATCCGGCTATCCCGCAGAGGAACTAGCAAATCCTGTACCTATCTGAAGCACAATGAAACCACGAGAGACTCCAAGGCCTTCTCCAACACGTGCGTCACGTGCCGAGAATATTCTATGGACAGCCTGTCGAATCTGTTCAAGAGCGGCTGCATATGGTAAAGCTCTCAAGTGCATCTGGAAAGTAACTTGCAGTGGTTACGGCTGAAATTAGAAAAAAAAGCTGAGGTTAACTGTCAGGCTTAAAAATAGGCTCCATCTTTGGTACTACGCCATTTTTGTGAATATTCATGGATGATCAAGCAACACTCGCGAGCTTCTTATCGCGTCATCTGGCGATCTCCCAGTGCCACGCTGACTGTCACGCAATACGTATTGAGGTGAAGTCAGTAAAAAAAAACATTCAAGTTCATACATAAACCGTGTGGTTGCCTTAGAAAATGTACAGTACATCTCTTTCGAGCATTTTCGACGCTCTAAGCACAGCTTAGTCTGCAGCTGTCGTGAATACGAGGCATACAAAACCCGAAAGGGCGAAAAACTTAGACAGCCCTCGGCACACAGGAGTGCATCAAAACGGCACTTTTTCTAACAGCAGGCGGCAAGCAGCGTAGCACACTTCATATAAGAGTTGGTGATATCGAATCGTAAAGAGGTCGAAAAATATCGCCGTCGCCGTTATCCAGGCACCACGAGTTATCGACGATATCCACTGAGTTTACGTGCCGAGCTTCCATGATCTTACTAAACCCTGCTCGACAATAGCACCGCCAACCTGACGCCTAATCCATCGCACCTGTCTCTACTATCATTCGCAGCAATGTCTTGTTCTACATTAGTCATTTTCTTAGTTACCATGGTGAAGACCTCAAAGAAGAATGTAGCAGGCCACTGTGGATAGTAATATATCCTTCCACGAAGTGTTAGATTGTGCCACCTAATATGCAAAAGAAAGTTCACATCAACGTTAAATATTTTAAGTGAACACTTCAGGCATCAGTCCAAAAACAGTCACTCACTGCAGGCCCCTCCAACTACACTATAGGATGAAGTTATGCACTACAGGGGCGAAGGTCTGGGAAAGTGTTTGGGATGGCTGTTTCGGGGTTGAACCGGATTCTTCAGGAAATTTATTCAGGGTGGACAGGTGCCTCTTCTGCTGGTGTATGCACCTAGCCATCGTAATGAAAGTCTTAAGAATTTCGGTATTTTAAGGAAATGCCTTGGTAGCGGCGTTGAGGAAAAACAGACTTTCGTGGGGCCACTTTTTTCTCTTTGTTTAAGTCTTCCTCACCTACACTGACCTCAGTGCCTCTAACTTTCACTGTTTTCGCTTTCAGTTTCTTCTGATGTTAACGATAAATAGAATTGTTATCTGGCTGGATGATAGGTTTCAAACTGAGCAGATCAAAGCTTTAAAGAAGTTTGTTGACGTTCCGCGTGCGTCAGAGTTACTGAATTGTGATAAAGTTCAAGCCTCCGGATGTTTGTCCGGCTGTGTTTTGAAAGTTCATTCCAAGCTTCACAAAACTATTCTAGGATTTTATAACACTATAAACGGCTACCTTCCGCTGGAGAAACGGCATATGAGCTGAACCAGCTCAGTGATCTTTTTGGTGTCGTGTTGTTCGTTACCGCTTCCGGACACCTGTCGTAGTTGCTGTTTTCAGACAACCGGAAAGGTCCTAAGGCCATGGGCCTTGCATGTCTTTTTATTGCGAAAGCAATACTACTTTCACTTTCAGCTCCTCGCGTGGCGAGGCCGCGGTAGCTACCATTGACCTTTAGCTTGACCTCTGCTATGACGTCATACCATCTGCCGCAAAAACCAGTGGCCCAACTTATGCCGTCGCGAGGCGAGGCCGCGCTTGGTAGCTGCTGCCTAACTCCTGCGCCCGCCGCGCGCGGTGCGCCTAGCAGTGTGACGTCACAGCTGCAAGACCAGGGCTCCAACTTGTGCCGTCGCAAGGCGAGGCCGCGCGTGGTGGCTGCTGCCTAACCCCTGCGCCCGCCGCGCGCGGCGCGGATTGCATGGGATTGAATTAGATTAGATTAGATTAGATTGGACTAGATTGGATTGGATTGGATTGGATAACCAATGCATCACCACAAGTCTAACCACAAGCACCACCACCAGTTACACTACCAGCTGAACCATGGCGTAGCTACGAATATTGCTTTCGCAATTACCGGGCTTCACCAAGCTAAGCAACAGCCATTTTTTGTCTAGACGTCTGTGTTAGCAATATATTTTGATGTTCGGTGCACAGCACATTCCGGAGATCTTTTTCAAATAAAAGGGATCTCAAGTCATAGTTTACCACCCACACCACCCTGTTCTCTGCGTCAAACGTAAATAGGGCATATTTAGTTCTTTCGTAACTCTGTTTCCAGGCTGACCGGGAAAGTTGGCGCTTCTATTTGTAACAATAGGCGACATATATCGCAAGCAGGTATTTATTATGTAGCCACAAAGAATAAGCTACGTATAGCCACAGTTTGTTATACAAGGCACTTACGAAGGCCACCCGGTATCTCTGAAAAGTAATTTCTTCAAGTCCAAGCCAGCATTCCGTGCAGGACATGGAAAAGCTGCAACTCCAGCGTAGCACGGGTGCCCCACAAACCACGCTGGCTCGTCTTCTGTGTGGTCCAGTGCTGAGGGGGTGCACGGTTCACATCTTGTCCGCCATAGCAAAAGCGACACTGTCGAATCACACGCAGTCAGCACAGGAGATCCGGCGTACTCGTGATGATGAGAACCGGCCTGCCGGGTCAGCGTGCGCTAATGGCTCACAACGCCTCTGTAGGGACCCCTTTTTGCTGGAATGTTTGCAATAAACACTACCTAGCACTTTAGGTTATTAATTTATTTAGCCTGCTTTAAACAGTGCCATCAGCGACATAAGTAGCACAATACCAACTAAACGGGATCAGTGCTACAATTTTTGCTGCTGTACTCTGCCGTTTCAGTACAGTTTTCTGGCCAAATAGGATTAGGTTCCTCCCTAAGAAACACTGGCATTGGTTCGATATGAAGCTACGGATTTCATCCTTACCCCCTTCCGTCGATACCCAGAACAGAGGACGAAGCCAGCAAATAAGATTATAATTTTCATTCCGGCCTTTCCTATGAAGATAAATCTACCCTTACAAAAATGGACATGGAATCTCTGTTGAGTTCTCATGGGGTTCTTATGGACTCACCAGGATGTCAACAGAAACTCCGATTTTGTAGAGAGGCCTCTATTTACACCACACGAAACGTTTGATGTGGTTTTACATCAAAAATTTAGTCCATACAAACCCGTCAAAGATATTGATGTATTTTCACCACAGAAACTCATTCAATATATATTCCTCAGATACTTTTGATGTGATTTCACTATAGAAATTCAGTCTACACGGTCACATCAAAGTTCTTGATGTACTTTCATTACAGAAATTCATTCAATACGAATTGCCCAAATACTCTTGATGTGGCTTCAATACAGACATTCAGTCCGCATAAACTCATTGAAGTTATTGATGTTGTTTCACTCCAGAAATTCGTTCAATACAAATTACTAAAATATTCTTCATGTGACTTCACTACAGATATTCAGTCCGCATAATTCATCGAAATTATTGATGT